>NC_134907.1:5181009-5371009 GCF_041734735.1 Babylonia areolata
CCACACTCCTCCCCTCCCTCACCACACGTCCCGGATTGAGAGAGACGGTTCGGTAATTGTCTTCAGATTGATGGCTCCGGACTGGTCCGCTGCTTGGAGGATTGTTTTTGCACTGGTCAGCTGCTTGGAGGATTGTCTTTGCACTGGTCAGCTGCTTGGAGGATTGTCTCTGCACAGGTCAGCTGCTTGGACGATTGTCTTTGCACTGGTCAGCTGCTTGGAGGATTGTCTTTGCACTGGTCAGCTACTTGGAGGATTGTCTTTGCACTGGTCAGCTGCTTGGAAGATTGTCTTTGCACTGGTCATCTGTTTGGAGGATTGTCTTTGCACTGGTCAGCTGTTTGGAGGATTGTCTTTGCACTGGTCAGCTACTTGGAGGATTGTCTTTGCACTGGTCAGCTGTTTGGAGGATTGTCTTTGCACTGGTCAGCTGCTTGGAGGATTGTCTCTGCACTGGTCAGCTGTTTGGAGGATTGTCTTTGCACTGGTCAGCCCAAGAGTGCTGGAGGCTGTCCTGTCTTTCTCTGTCAGTCTGTTTCTGTCTCTGCCTGACTGCACCCTCTGTCTGTCTTTTTCTCTGTATCTGACGTTCTGTATGTCTCTGTCTCTTTGTTTCTGTATCTGTTTCTCTCTCTGTGTGTCTCTCTCCCTCTCTCTGTCTCTCCCCCTCCTCTCTCTCTCTCTGTCTGTCTCTGTCTCTGTCTCTCTCTCTCTCACACACACACACAGCCGCACACGCACACACACGCACACACACACACACGCACACACACACGCCACGCACGCACGCACACACGCACGCAGGCACGCACGCGCGCACGCGCGCGCACATACACACACACACACACACACACACACACACACACACACACACACACACACACACACAGCATGTTGCAAAAAAGAGGACAAGTTTTATCTCCTTCCTCCTTCGTCATCATTGTCATCATCATCATCTGACAACCCCCCTCCCCCCTCTCCCCTCCCCCCAAAACCTCCTCTGACACCCTCCCCCTATTCATCGCCCAGCTCCTGTGACACCCTCCCGTACCGAAAAAAATGTGTATCTCTCTCTCTCTCTCTCTGTCTCTCTCTCTCTCTCTCTCTCTCTCTCTCTCTCTCTCTCTCTCTCTCTATATATATATATATATATATATACAGAGAGAGAGAGAGAGATGTAATGTGTTGTACTGTTGTTGCTTTTTCATTCATAATAAAATCATTGTCTTTTATTGTCATTCGTGCAGTCCTTGCTGTGTATTGTGTCCAGGTCTCAGAAATGGACTGTGTGTGTGTGTGTGTGTGTGTGTGTGTGTGTGTGTGTGTGTGTGAGTGTGAGGTCCCCAGTATGCCCCCACACCCATACACCCTCTCCTCCCGATCACTCAGCTTGGTTCCACCGTTTCAGCCCTGTCCCACCAACCCCCTACCCGCCCCTCACTACCCCTCTTCCCACTGCCTCACACACACACACACACACACACACACACACACACACACACACACACCACGTCACCCTGTGGACTGAGCTCTGATGCACAGAAAGTGCTGGCTGCAGTGTAGCAGTACGGGCTGGCAGCAGTGTGAGAGAGAAGGGTGTCACAGCACTAGTCAGCGGCACTTTGGGTGAATCATTCCCCCCCTCTCCCATGCCCCAGCTTCTCCCGTTGGGACAACACACACACCCTATCCCCCCCCCTCTCCCCCCCCCCCCCAAAAAAAAAAAAATCAAAAAAAATCGCCCTTCTTTCCAATTTCTTTTTTTCTATTTCTTTCTGTTTTTTTTCTCTCTGTCTCTGTTTGGCTGTCTCTGTCTGTCTGTCTCTCTGTTCCCGTGCGTGTCTCCATGTCTGTCTATCTGTTTCTTTCTCTTCCCCTCTCCCTACCTCTTTCTTCCCCTCTTTGTCTCTCTGTTTCTTTTTGCCTCGGTGTGTTTGTCTCTTTTTCTCTCTGTGTCTGTACTGTTTTCGATCTGTGTGTGTGTGTGTGTGTGTGTGTGCGCGCTCGCGCGCGTCTGTCTGTCTGTCTCTACCTCTCTCTCTCTTTCCCCCCTCTGTCTCTCTCTGTCTCTCTCTGTCTGTCTCTCCGTTTCTCTGTCTCTCCCCTCCTCTCTCTGTCAGTCTCTGTTTCTCAGTCTCTGTCTCTCTGTCTCTGTCTCTCTCCCTCTGTCTCTGTCTCCCTCTCTGTCTCTCTCTCTCACTTTGTCTCTGTCTCTGTCTTTCTCTGTCTCTGTCTCTCTGTGTCTCTCTGTGTCTGTCTCTGTCTCTGTCTCTCTCTCTGTCTCTCTCTCTCTCTGTCTCTCTCTCCGAACCAGGCCTGTCCGTCAAGCAGAACGGCACAGCCCCAAACACTGTGGGACAAAGACAGCCAAAGAGAACAGGAGGGTTGGGTGGGGGGGGGGGGGGGAGGATCGGAACAGGAGGCAGGGGTGGGGGGGAGGTGTGGAAGAGAGAGAGCGTGTGTGTGTGTGTGTGTGTGTGTAAAAGAGATGGTTATTATTAGGGACGAGAGGAAGGAGTGAATCCCAGCTGATTTATTGGGGTAATTTCTGGTGGTTCTTTTTTCTTTGGGTGTGTTGTTGTTTTGTTTTTGTTTCTTATTTTCCTTGGGGGAGTGGAGTGTTTGAACCTTGAGTTTGATTGCAGTGGCCGACCAAGTGAAATAACCAAACAACACACGCACACACACACACACACACACACACACACACACACACACACACACACACACACACACACACACACACACACACACACACACACACAGAGAGAAGAAGATGATGAAGAAGAAGAAACAACAACAACAACATCAACAACAACAACAAACAGACCATACAAAGAAGCCATTCAGGAACAAGTCGTATTATCATAAAGCTGGTTGTTTATCAGAACGTATTGACTGCATGCCAGGCATTGAATGATAATGTTTGTTCATCGTTTTGTGTGTGTGTGTGTTTTCTTTTACTGTCTTCGTTCCAGTGCTGAAGGTTTATTGATAAAGAATGACAAGAAGCTGGCGAAGGTGAGAGACAGACAGATTGGTAGACAGACACAGATATAGACAGACGACCAGACAGACAGAGGTGTATTTCGATAAAGAGACAGAGACATATAAACAGACAGAGACAAATAGACAGACAGACGATAAGAGAGAACGCAAAAATGATGGCTTTTTCATGAGAGCAATGGAATAAGCATTATTGCTTCTTTTTTTTTTTCCTCTCCGTCTCTCTTTTCTTTACATTCCACTCTCTAGAGAGAGTCCAAAAGGTAACCATCTTTATTTTCAGTATTTACCTACTGTTGTCTAACGTGAGTTAGAAAGACACAAAAACGAAGAGAGACTGGAAGGGGGAGAGGGTGGAGGGGTTAATGCAAATTTCTTTTATTTTTCGAACATTGGTATGCAACAAAACAGTTTCCTGTTTAGTGTACACACAGCATTTGGACACAAATCAACAACAGAAAATACAGCAAGTGATAACATTGCACGAGCTTTTCCCCTGGGGAGATATATTTATATCGCACCAGAGACTACAGCGAAAAGAGGGACATTTTATCTCAACATTACATAAACCGGCACTCCTGGTTGTTTTTCTCCCTGTCAGAGCAGATTTTTCAGCCAAAATTTGTCGGGGGTGATTTCGTCTTTTATCGCCCACTTGGGACGCGAATTACTGTCTCATCCGAAGACTAGCATTCAGACCACCACTCAGGGGGAGTGGGGTCTGGAATTGCCTCTTGTTTGGCAAGAGATGTGCCTGCTGTACATGGAGAGATGTGCCCGCTGTACATGGAGAGATGTGCCAGTTGTACATGGAGAGATGTGCCCGCTGTACATGGAGAGATGTGCCCGCTGTATATGGAGAGATGTGCCAGCTGTATATGGAGAGATGTGCCCGCTGTACATGGAGAGATGTGCCCGCTGTACATGGAGAGATGTGCCCGCTGTACATGGAGAGATGTGCCAGCTGTACATGGAGAGTTGTGCCAGCTGTAATGGAAGATGTGCCGCTGTATTGAGATGTGCACTGTATATGGAGAGATGTGCCCGCTGTACATGGAGAGTTGTGCCAGCTGTATATGGAGAGATGTCCCGCTATACATGGAGAGATGTGCCCGCTGTACATGGAGAGATGTGCCTGCTGTACATGGAGAGATGTGCCAGCTGTATATGGAGATTGTGCCCGCTGACATGAGAGATTGCCCGCTGTACATGGAGAGATGTGCCAGCTGTACATGGAGAGATGTGCAGCTGTATATGGAGAGATGTGCCAGTTGTACATGGAGAGATTGCCCGCTCTTTTGGAGAGATGTGCCCGCTTACATGGCAATGAGCCGCTGACATGGAGAGATGTGCCCGCTGTACATGGAGAGATGTGCCGCTGTATAGGAGAGATGTGCCGCTGTACATGAGAGATGTGCCACTGTACATGGAGAGATGTGCCCGCTGTACATGGAGAGATGTGCCCGCTCTTTCTGGGAGAGATGTGCCCGCTCTACATGGCAAAATGAGCCCGCTGTACATGGAGAGATGTGCCCGCTGTACATGGAGAGATGTGCCCGCTGTACATGGAGAGATGTGCCAGCTGTATATGGAGAGATGTGCCCGCTGTACATGGAGAGATGTGCCCGCTGTACATGGAGAGATGTGCCCGCTGTACATGGAGAGATGTGCCCGCTATTGTTGTCTTCAGTTTAACGTCTTTCCACTTGAAGTGATATTAGACGAAAATAAAAAAACAAATAAACAAACAAACAACCCCCCTCCCTCAAAAAACAAAAACAAAACAACAAAAAAAAACAAAAACAACAACAAAAAACAAACAACAAAAACAAACAAAAAAACAACAAAAAACGTAGGGGTTGTGGGAGGGGGAAGGGTAAAAGTGTGTGTATGTGTGGAGGGTGAATAGGGAGAGACAACGCTAGTGAAAATGGAAACGTTATAAACGCCAACATCAAACAACTATAACAACTATAACAAATGTGCCAGCTGTATATGGAGAGTTGTGGCCGCTGTGTATGGAGAGTTGTGCCCGCTGTACATGGAGAGATGTGCCCGCTGTACATGGAGAGATGTGCCCGCTGTACATGGAGAGATGTGCCCGCTGTACATGGAGAGATGTGCCCGCTGTACATGGAGAGATGTGCCCGCTGTATATGGAGAGATGTGCCCGCTGTTGCCAGCTGTATATGGAGAGATGTGCCCGCTGTATATGGAGAGATGTGCCAGCTGTATATGGAGAGTTGTGCCCGCTGTGCATGGAGAGATGTGCCCGCTGTGCATGGAGAGATGTGCCCGCTGTATATGGAGAGATGTGCCAGTTGTATATGGAGAGATGTGCCCGCTGTACATGGAGAGATGTGCCCGCTGTACATGGCAAAATGAGCCCGCTGTACATGGAGAGATGTGCCAGCTGTATATGGAGAGATGTGCCCGCTGTACATGGAGAGATGTGCCAGCTGTATATGGAGAGATGTGCCCGCTGTACATGGAGAGATGTGCCCGCTGTACATGGAGAGATGTGCCAGTTGTACATGGAGAGATGTGCCCGCTCTTTCTGGGAGAGATGTGCCCGCTCTACATGGCAAAATGTGCCCGCTGTACATGGAGAGATGTGCCGGCTGTACATGGAGAGATGTGCCCGCTGTACATGGAGAGATGTGCCCGCTGTATATGGAGAGCTGTGCCCGCTGTACATGGAGAGATGTGCCCGCTGTATATGGAGAGCTGTGCCCGCTGTACATGGAGAGATGTGCCCGCTGTATATGGAGAGATGTGCCAGTTGTACATTTCACCGGACCAGACACTGTTCGGACCTGGTGGTAATGCTGCAGACGGACCATCACATCTGTCTGACAGGGAAAAACAATGAAAGTTGTACTACACACACACACACACACACACACACACACACACACACACACACATACACACACAATACATACATACATGCATACATAGAGAGAGAGAGGGGGGGGGGCGGATTAAAGACATATATTTATATGAAAGAATGAAGCTGTTTTGTTCGTTTGAACCTTTTATGATTTCTGAGAGACAGACAGAGAGAGGCGGAGACAGACAGACAGAGACAGAGACATATAGACAGACAGACAGACAGACAGAGAGACAGACGGAGACAGACACAGACAGACAGACGGAGACAGAGAAAGACGGAGACAGACAGAGACGGAGACATACAGACAGATAGACAGAGAGAGCAGCCAGTTTTGCTATTGTTTTCTGTGACCAGTTATCATTGATTTTGTTGTTGTTTTTATCCAGACAGACAAAGCAAAATGCTGGGAGAATTGGGGGCCGGGTTGAGGTGGGGGTGGGGTGGGGATCAGATGGGCTTCCTGAAATAATGTATTGTACTGTTTTTGTTTTCATTGTATTGTATCGTATTACTTTTTGTCCCAACAGATTTCCCTCAGTGTGTGAAATTCGGCCTGCTGTCCCTGTGGAGATGGCCTGGCCACAGTGAGCGCTGCCCCCTTCTTTTTTCTCACTGACTAGCTGCCTTTGTTTTGCTATCAGAGTGGATTTTTTTTTTTTTTTTTTTAACATCATTTTGCCATGGACAGCCCTTTTGTTGCCATGGGTTATTTTACATGTAAGAAATAGATGCTGTACTCGGATATCTCGTCCGAAAGACTAGCACCAGACCACTGCTCAGGGTGTAATGGATGAAGAATAAAAGTCAGTCCATGTATAGGACTGGAACCCATGGACTGTCGCTTCCAGGTCGGGTGCACAATAGGCCACCGCTCATCTCCCAAAAGGCAGAAAGAGGGCGGAGAAGAGAGAACATGACAGTCCACTCAGCTCAACCTTGGTCAGCAAGTGCATGAAGGGGGTTGAGGGGGGGGTTGGGGGGGGGGGGGGGGCAAACGAGAAACCTGTCAGTCGTTCCAGCTTGATGACATTGGAAACTCATTGTCATTTTATATCAACGTAAACGGTTTTCATGAGAAAGGGGAAAAACAGCCAGGATGCAGACGTAAAGAAAAGAAAATCCGCCAGTGAGAAATTAATCTATCCTGAAAATATACACTGAGAACCAGTTTGCCCACGGATAGGGTGACCGCCTTCCCCCTATCCCCACCACACTCTGTCCCTCTCCCCTCTGTCTCTGACTCTCTCTGTCTCTCCCTTGCTCTCGCACTCCCTCGTTATTCTTCCCTTCCCACTATTTTGTTCTTTTTCTTTTATTTTGAATACGATCGAAACTAGAAGACAGGCCAAAATATGTGGGCCAAATTGCCTCTCTGAGGATCAGCGCTGAAGACACGGAGCTGTCTCCATGCCTAGAACTGAAAACTGGCTGCAAGACTTGGTGCCCCAGCAAAGAGTCGTTGATCAGGGAGGGGTGGTGATCAGATGACCTGGTTAGGGCAGGAGGAGGTGGGGGGTGAAGATGGAAGGGTGTGTAGGGAGGAGAGGGAGAGCGTTCCTGGATCGAATGCAAATTGCCGTCTGATGTGTCGGGGACTAGAACTAGCTGCCCGCTTGTAATCTAGGTGTTGGTTTTCCTTTCTGGCTTTCCCTCTGTCCTGTCAGTGCGGCACCCCTTCTTTCTTTCTGGCCTCGCTGCGCTGTAATGCCCGCCAACTCTTCCTTAAATCTAAAACCTGACGACAAGAGGTGAGGGGGTGGAGTGGGGGTGGCTAATCTGATCCTTTGATCCCATCATGTGTGAGAAGGTATTATTGGGGTCTTGGCCCCAACCTTTACACCCTGTTCTCTCTCTCTGTCTGTGTCTGTCTGTCTGTCTGTATCACTCTGTCCCTCTCTCTCTCTGTTCTCCACTGGTTTGTCAAGAAAAGAAAGGACGAAGAAGAAGAAATAACGAAAAAAAACACGAAAAAAAAACAAAAAAAACCCAACAGAATAGAAGTACCACAACCACCTCCTCTTGGCCCTCACCCTCTCCCCGGAGGAGGTGGGGGTGGGAACCAGTATTGATCTCCCCCTCTCTGCCCCCACTCCCCCTTTCCGCCCCCCTGTACTTTTTCTTTGGGGTCTCGGCAACGCCCGGGGCCTCCCTCCTACCGACCTCTACTGGTGGTGGTAAGTTTACGCCGGTTTGCGTTTGAAGAACCCTGGATTCATCAAAGGGAGACAAACAGCCCTGGTGTGGGATGAGGATTGAGGCAGCACTCCGTGAAGTCTGCCCACCAATACAAGGATTGTCAGGGTGGGAGACGTAAATCTGGCCGGGGTGGGGTGGGGTGGGGTGGGTGGGGGAGAGGCTTCGTAGTAGTGAGGTTTGGATTTTATTCGGTGATGTTGATTTTCTTCCAGCCAGTCATAACGTGAGAGGAGATTGGGGGGAGGGGGGGGGGCAGGAAAGGGGTTTGTGAGGGAGGGATGGCTGACGAGAAAAATGACTCGTTTTTCCCATAACCCCCTCCCTCCACACCTCCCTCCACTTTCAGCTAGGCTGCAGCTCAACATGTATTATCATATAATGCCAGTCCTGCCACGTGACCATTCCCCCTCCACCGGCCCCCCTCCTGACGCCCCCCGCCCCCCACCCACTCCCCTCCTTCTCGTCTCCTCTCACGTTAGCACTGGATGGGAGACAATCAACAACGCCTAATAAAATGGAAACCTCCAAGCCCCCACCCTCCATCTCTTCTCTTTGCCAATGCCAAATTGGGCACGTCTGTCCTCTGTTCTCCTGTCTGTCCAGGCAATCTGTCCATGTTAGTCAGCCCTCACAACTAATGGGGAGGTGGGAGGGGGGTCTGTCCATGTTAGTCAGCCCTCACAACTAATGGGGAGGTGGGAGGGGGGTCTGTCCATGTTGGTCAGCCCTCACAACTAATGGGGAGGGGGGTCTGTCCATGTTAGTCAGCCCTCACAACTAATGGGGAGGGGGGTCTGTCCATGTTAGTCAGCCCTCACAACTAATGGGGGGTGGGGGTGGGAGGGAGGTCTGTCCATGTTAGTCAGCCCTCACAACTAATGGGGAGGGGGGTCTGTCCATGTTGGTCAGCCCTCACAACTAATGGGGAGGTGGGAAGGGAGTCTGTCCATGTTAGTCAGCCCTCACAACTAATGGGGAGGGGGGTCTGTCCATGTTAGTCAGCCCTCACAACTAATGGGGAGGGGGGTCTGTCCATGTTAGTCAGCCCTCACAACTAATGGGGGGTGGGGGTGGGAGGGAGGTCTGTCCATGTTAGTCAGCCCTCACAACTAATGGGGAGGGGGGTCTGTCCCTGTTAGTCAGCCCTCACAACTAATGGGGAGGGGGGTCTGTCCATGTTAGTCAGCCCTCACAACTAATGGGGAGGGGGGTCTGTCCATGTTAGTCAGCCCTCACAATTAATGGGGAGGGGGGTCTGTCCATGTTAGTCAGCCCTCACAACTAATGGGGAGGGGGGTCTGTCCGTGTTAGTCAGCCCTCACAATTAATGGGGAGGTGGGAGGGAGGTCTGTCCATGTTAGTCAGCCCTCACAACTAATGGGGAGGGGGGTCTGTCCCTGTTAGTCAGCCCTCACAACTAATGGGGAGGGGGGTCTGTCCGTGTTAGTCAGCCCTCACAACTAATGGGGAGGGGGGTCTGTCCATGTTAGTCAGCCCTCACAACTAATGGGGAGGGGGGTCTGTCCGTGTTAGTCAGCCCTCACAACTAATGGGGAGGGGGGTCTGTCCATGTTAGTCAGCCCTCACAACTAATGGGGAGGGGGGTCTGTCCGTGTTAGTCAGCCCTCACAACTAATGGGGAGGGGGGTCTGTCCATGTTAGTCAGCCCTCACAACTAATGGGGAGGGGGGTCTGTCCGTGTTAGTCAGCCCTCACAACTAATGGGGAGGGGGGTCTGTCCATGTTAGTCAGCCCTCACAACTAATGGGGAGGTGGGAGGGGGGTCTGTCCGTGTTAGTCAGCCCTCACTTTCTGGATTTTACGAATAATGCACTACCACTGTGGAGAACCAGCAAGCCAGGACAGGGAAGGGTTTAACTCCTCTACCACCCCCTAACCTACACACACACTCGCTCACTCACACACACACAATCATTCACTCACTCACTCACTCACACTCACACACTCATTCACATTCACCCCATCTCCCTTTGGGGACTCCTTGGAGCCAGTGGGTCGCTGTGTCTGGCTCTGGCACTGTCTTGTTCTTTTTGTTTTCTCTGGCCGCCCGGCCCTGATTAGTTGGGTTGTCGGCAGGATCTTGTTCTGTGTTGAAATACGGCAAGAAGGGGAGGCAGGCACTCATCCACAGAGAGAGAGAGAGAAGTCTTGTTCTGTGCTGATATATGGCTTAGAGAGGGAGTGGAGGGGATAGGGGTGGGAGTGGGGGGCGGAGGGGGGGGGGGCAGAAGTTATTGTTATTTATTGTGGTGGAGGTGTGTCTCTGTGAGGGGTGGGGGGAGAAGAAGGAGGGTACAAATGATCGCGATCCCTCATTCCTCCTCTTCCTCCTCTACCCTTTGTTCTTGCGTATAATTAATATTGTTTTAATGTGCATACAGTGAACAGCACTTAACTGTCGAGCATTTTTTATTGATGGTATTGTTGTTGCGATGATAGCGATTAGTTGTTGTTTTATTAATTTTCAGTATGTGAAGTGGTTTATAGGATGTAAAGATGTACACGTGTCATTGCAGAATCGGTCAGGCGTTGGACTTTCTGATCCAGTGTTCACCAGTGATCAGGGTTCTAGGCTACGCTGTGTCCTTGGGGAAAGGCACTGTACTCCGATTTTCCTCACACCATCCACTTGTGAATAGGTACCTGGCCTCAGTCGGGGAAGGTTAGATTCGACAGAAGAAGAGAATTGGGCCCCACTTTCCTGTACTGAGTCCTTGACACAGTGGATATGAATTCACTATCCCGATGGCTGTGAAAGCTACAGGACCTTTGACCTCATACCGATTTTACAGAAACACGCAAACAAAACTGTATTCAGATACACATAAATACTAATGCAATGGCATGCACACAGCTAACCAATAAACGCCAGGTTAGCAGTTGAGCGTTATTGAATAAAGCGTGTATATAAAAACAAAAGCAGTCTGTGCAGTTAATCACCCGATCTCGGTATTTGATACATGTATGTTAACGATATATTCAGGTAGGCATGTATAAATGTAATTTGCAGACATTTCCACGCAGCAAATATCATGTTCACAATCAACTATTGTTAATAATGAAATGATAATAATAGTAATAATCAGTATTAATGGTAATGATGATGATTGTCATTATTATTTTGTTGTTTTTGGGAGAAGTAGTAGCAACAACAGCAGTAGTAATGTAAATAATAATAATATATATTAAAAGGTTCCATTTACATTACGCTTTCCCTAACAACCACAAGGCTTAAACAACATAACACTACAACATGTCAAAATGTGCACATGTTAGAATAATGTTAGTTAGATATTATATTTTATAAAAAAAATCAACGAAGCCGTGCGGGAAAAGATATAAAACTATACACGTGATAACGTAATCACACAAACGGGATAAATAGTATTTAAAAGCAACACTAAAGCACTAAAGAATATGTATATCCTGGTGAGAAATGTATAACATAAAACCCACATATAAACATCTAAAAAGTAGTAGTACTAGATGGCAGTATTACAATGATTAACAGAATATCTGATCTGGGTACAAACGGTATACAGGTATATAGAAACCTGATGACTCCTCAGCACACGCTAAATAGCACGTATGGACCATGATTATGGACCCTTCTTCCCACCTGATAATCTGTTGTCTGTCTCGCCACTGCAGTTTAGCCGTCCAGTCACTGAAGTGGTGAGGGAAGATTATTTCTGAACTAGAAACACACACACACACACACACACACACACACACACACACGTCTCCGCTTTGCCTTGTGTGATTGTCTCCATGAAGTGCCGGACAGGATGTCGTCGTCACTTCCGGTCCTGCACGAGCAAGGGGACTGTATTTAACGTGTTTCCTCTGTATTTACCTCCCTTCTCGCCCCACGTGCTTCCCGACACCCCTATCCCTCCCCTCATCGCCCACCGCAATCATGTCATTTCAGTTCTTCCCGGCACTTGGGACTCGATCCCTGCAGTTGATAGCTCGGCCAGGAGAACAGAAAAAAACAAAAACAAAAGGAATAATATCCTAGTGCGACCAAGTTCCACATGAGCGCAGGTGGTTATTATGATGATAAAGCGGGCCAGGTGAACCGAGACGAATCAAGAGAGAGAGGCAGAAACACAGAGAGAGAGAAAATGGGAAAATTGCGTGCATGTATCAGTGGTGTGTGACACGTCGCTTCAGTTTTTTTCGTTCGTTTGTGATTGTCTGGAGATTAACTGTTGTTGTTTTTTTGGTTCATCCCCCCCCCCCCCCCTTTTTTTCCGCCGTTGGTCGAGTATAAGAGGAGGAGCAGGCCAGGAGTTGAACAGGAGAGAGAGAGAAGAGTCGCCATCAGTTTCGGTGCAGGCCTAGTTGTCGTCTTTCTGGGTCCCCCCCCCCCCCCCCCCCCTCTTCCTTCCACACTCTCTCACTTACTCTCGCTCCTCCCTTCTTTCTTTGCTCACTCTCTGTTTCCTCCCCCCCCCGCCCCTAACCTCCACCCCACCCCTCCCTGTCCTGTCTCTCTCCTCGTTGTTTATCGGCAGGCCTTCCTCTCTGCGACATATCGCTGCTGTGCGCAAGGACAGAAAGGCAGTGTCCCTTTCTCCAGGAGGCGTTACTGCGTTCGGCCAAATCCATATACGCCACACCACATCTTCCAGACAGATGCCTGACCAGCAGCATAACCGAAGCCTTGAGTGGATGCATATATATTTGTATACCTATCAGAGAGGATTTTTACTACAGAACTTTGCCAGATGACAACACTCTCGTTGCCATGGGTTCCTTTTCATTGCGCCAAGTGCGTGCTGCACACGGGACTTGGGTTTGTAGTCTCATTCCAACGACTAGACGCTCAGTTCGATTAACCAGTCAAACTTGGAAGAAAAGGCGAGAGTGGTATTGGAGCCCAGACTCCCAGACTGTGTACTGGGAGATGAGCGTACTGACCATTGCACCACAGGCAGACAGGCGGAAGGAAACAGCAACAAACAGGAAAGGTCTGTGCAGCATTGATGATCTAACTCTGTCGTGTCGTCACATAGACGGCAAAAAAGATCAATTAAAAAAGTTAAATGAAAAAAAAGAAGAAAGAGGGAGGGGGGGGGGAGGGGAATAGACAAGCAAGCAGTGTGCAGTAAGGAAGGGGGAAACACACACACACACACACACACACACACACACACACACAATAGTGAAAAAAAGATTAGAAAAAAACAACGAAACAAAACAAAACAAAAACAAACGAAACAAAACAAAACAAAACAAAAACAAAACAACAACAACAAAGAAATTATACACATCGTTGTTTGTGTCACGTTAACTCGAGCCATTCTCCCAAACCACCTGTAGTATTGTGTGCGGTAGTTTTCGTGGACAAAACGCGATACGAGATGGGAGGTAGGGAGGAGATTGCATGGATGGGGGGAAGGGAGCGGGGTGCGGTATGTGTGGGTGGGTGTGGGTTGGCATGTTTCCTTCAGGGAGAAATGGTAGAGTGGCAGAGAGAGAGAGAGAGAGAGAGTTTGCTGTAAAGGTGAGAGCGTTTAAACCAGTCATTAGAGATAATCACCATACAGAGACAGAACGACAGAGCGGGCAGACAGACACATATCCTCCCCCTCCACCACTCTCCGGAAGAGAGCACCCCGTTATATCTTTGCTGGGGAGGGGGGCGGGGGGGGAGTGAGTGGGGGTTATGCAGGCAGGCAGACAGGGATGATGAGGACGGTGATGACCCGTAATGAGTCTGTTAATGCCAGCCCCCACCACACCACCTCCATCCCCCTGTTCGCCCCTGTGTGTCACACTTCCTCTGCCTCCCTTCACACACACACACGCGCGCGCGCGCGCCTTATTAACCTTAAGGTTTTATGACAGTAAAGTATTATATTCTGTTCTATTCTACTGTATTCACGCGCGCGCGCGCGCGCGCACACACACACACACACACACACACACACACACCATCCCCGACTCACATCCTCTCCCACTCTCCATCTCTAGGGTGTTTTTTATGTTTGATGTTGTTAGTTTTCACTCCCACAATACTTGTTGAAGTGGTAATTTGATGAGGATGTTTTGTAAGCGGTACGCTACGAGTTACAACTGGGCAAACAGTGCAGTGAGAGAGAGCTGCATGATCAACGGTTTCTCCACTGCACTACTAATTCATTTACAGCTTAGTCTTTTGTGAAAAGACTATGACTCTCAAACTTGGAGGCAAAATTACGTTGGCTCTTAATGCTGCAGTCTTGGATTGGGGGCTAGTTCGCCTTTGCAGACAATCCCAGTGCCGACTGTCCAAAAGTCATCTTGGCCGAGAGAGTGAGGGTGTAACCTGGGCAAAACACTCTCCACTTGGAATCTACTGTACTTCTGGCCAAGATAGTCGGGCCAGCAGCTGCCTCCGCTGCTGTTCTGATGGTCATTGTCGGACATGACTGGCTAACGCACATACGTATTCCCACATTGTGGGGTTGGAGTGGTAATAAAATGAAGATGTTTTATTGCAGGTGTATGGTCATAAGGTGTGCTGACAGTGTAGAGATATGTTTCTTGTTTCAGGTTAAACAAAGCTGTGCTTCGGTACTATGTTTTTATCATCATTATTATTGGTAGTAGTTGTGGTAGCAGTATTTTGCTGTTGTTGATATTGACTGTATTATCCATATGTGTGTACATTGTCTTTCTGGGCAACTTGTTGGTGAAATCTGACGTTGTTTTGAATAACCTTTTTAGTAAGAACTGACGGATAATTGGTCACGAAAATAGCACTTTGCGGTCAGCTGGGTTATAAATTAGCAACATGATTTGGTTTGATGTGTCTGTGTGTGTCGTTGGCACGAGTGTGTGATAAGATGGTTCTTTGTGTGGGGTGCAGTGTTTTGCATAAATTATAGTTGCCGGGTGAAGGCTGGAAATTAAAAAAAAAACAAAAAAGGCGAAGGTCCCTCCCCTCCCGGCAGCGTCACTCAGCCATGGAGCGGCCGTACCTCCTGATTACGGCCCTTGGTAGCAGCACAGGTAGTTATCCCCCTTGATGTAGGGTCTCCGGATGTCCGGCCAGAGCGAGGTTAGGATGATTGTCGGGTGGGTGTGCAGTTTATGATCAGTGTTTGGAGGGTACGGTCAGCTTTGTGTGTGTGTGTGTGTGTGTGTGTGTACAAGCGTGTGCGTGTGTTTGTGTTTGTGATCAGGCTTTGGATGCGGGTTGGTGGTTTGTTCATGGCTGTTGTGGTCCAGTGTTTTGTTCCTCACTGTCTCTCTGTCTCTGTCTCTCTTGTGTCTCTGTCTGTCTCTGTCTCTGTCTCTGTCTCTCTGTAACAGTATATCTGTCTATTTCGACGAAAAGAATTAGTTCTCTGATGTTGATGTTTACAACGATCTTACCAAATCGAGAACTAGAATGAAATTTGTCACAACCCGTAAGGGGTTGCCCATGTACCCCCCACCCCTTCCCAGACTAACGTACGTCCCGACAACACAAACACAGAAACACAGAAGAGTTCAGCTCGTTTTACTGTGGTCATGCAAAATGAGTACACGTAACAAACATGAGCACTTAAATACCCCCTGTTTAACCATAGCAGTTCCACTACGGTCCTATAGTCAACTGCAGCGCCAGTTCAGTTCAACAACACTGCCAGAGTTCAGGACTAAAACTCCTCCCGACGGCTGAAGACTGACAGCTCCTGCAGATCTGCAACAACAACAACAACAACAACAACAAAAAAGCAAATTGAAACAATTACCCGAGCTGATTATATAGCAAAATGATACACCTAAACACAACAAATTTACTAATTCCCCCCATATATTTAGAATTAAAAGACTACTGGATTTAAAAGATTTCCAATTAGAAAAACGTTTCCCCAACTTTACAAGCAACAAAAACCTAACTCACTCTGATGTCAACAAACGTCACAAGTCACATCACTAAAATTAATTAGCACTACAAAGACAAACACGACTCCCTCACCTGTCACCAGGTAAACAGGCACACCTCTGGCCCAGGGTGAAAGCACAGTCCCACACAGACCAACACCGAAGAAGGAGGGGGTGACAAGGAAAACGCCCAGGGGAATCTTTCTCTCCTAACTACATAGAGTTCTGACTCACTCAGAGTTAAAAAAAAAAAAAAAAAAGTTCAGGAGAAGAGACATGCCACACACATATCCTCAGAGATGCACGTGCATACACACAGGAAGGAGAGAGGGGGGTGAAGGAGAGAGGTGGAGAGAGAGAGAGGGGTGGGTGGGGAGAAAGGGGGAGAAGGGGAGGAAAAGAGAGGATCACACGAACACGCTCAACGATCGCCAACGAGCCGTGACAAAATTGAAATCGAAACTTTTCTTTTTTTATTTGAGGGAAAAGGAACATACACTTAATGGTCTGATTTCATGCTACTATCATAAAGAAACTCTAATTAGTCAAGGGAATACAAGAAAAAAGGAGGGAAACTAAACTCTGGTACACCACATGGCAAAAACAGCAACAAAATAAACAAAGAAATAAACTGATAAAGAAATAAATTGCAGAACACTTTTCACACAAAAAGAGAAGAAAAAAAGAAAGAAAAAATACCGCACACGCTTGAATGAGAGATGGAGGTTGAGGGGGATGGGGGGTGGGGAGGAGAAAGTAAGGAAGGAAAGGGTATATACTGAAGGAGAAAAAGAAAGCAGGGGAGACTGGGACAAAAGAGGGGTGGGGTGAGGTACGGAGAGAGATACAGAGACAGACAAGGTCATTGGGATGATTACATCATTTTTCGTTAAACCTGAATATTTTCAATGATCCGTTAAGCAGCTCTTTTATAAGACCTCCGTGCGCCCAGAGTGGAATCACAATAACTTGGTGCACTTCCCAACAAATCACAATAACTTGGTGCACTTCCCAACAAGTCACACTAACTTGGTGCACTTCCCAACAAGTCACACTAACTTGGTGCACTTCCCAACAAATCACAATAACTTGGTGCACTTCCCAACAAATCACACTAACTTGGTGCACTTCCCAACAAATCACACTAACTTGGTGCACTTCCCAACAAATCACACTAACTTGGTCACTTCCCAACAAATCACAGTAACTTGGTGCAATTCCCAACAAATCACAGTAACTTGGTCCACTTCCCAACAAGTCACACTAACTTGGTGCACTTCCCAACAAATCACACTAACTTGGTCCACTTCCCAACAAGTCACACTAACTTGGTGCACTTCCCAACAAGTCACACTAACTTGGTCCACTTCCCAACAAGTCACACTAACTTGGTCCACTTCCCAACAAATCACACTAACTTGGTGCACTTCCCAACAAGTCACACTAACTTGGTGCACTTCCCAACAAGTCACACTAACTTGGTCCACTTCCCAACAAATCACAATAACTTGGTGCACTTCCCAACAAATCACACTAACTTGGTCCACTTCCCAACAAGTCACACTAACTTGGTCCACTTCCCAACAAATCACACTAACTTGGTGCACTTCCCAACAAGTCACACTAACTTGGTGCACTTCCCAACAAGTCACACTAACTTGGTGCACTTCCCAACAAATCACAGTAACTTGGTGCACTTCCCAACAAATCACAGTAACTTGGTGCACTTCCCAACAAATCACAGTAACTTGGTCCACTTCCCAACAAATCACAGTAACTTGGTCCACTTCCCAACAAATCACAGTAACTTGGTGCACTTCCCAACAAATCACAATAACTTGGTGCACTTCCCAACAAATCACAGTAACTTGGTGCACTTCCCAACAAGTCACAGTAACTTGGTGCACTTCCCAACAAGTCACACTAACTTGGTGCACTTCCCAACAAATCACAGTAACTTGGTGCACTTCCCAACAAATCACAGTAACTTGGTGCACTTCCCAACAAATCACAGTAACTTGGTGCACTTCCCAACAAGTCACAGTAACTTGGTCCACTTCCCAACAAATCACAGTAACTTGGTCCACTTCCCAACAAGTCACAGTAACTTGGTCCACTTCCCAACAAATCACAATAACTTGGTGCACTTCCCAACAAATCACAATAACTTGGTGCACTTCCCAACAAATCACAGTAACTTGGTGCACTTCCCAACAAATCACAGTAACTTGGTGCACTTCCCAACAAATCACACTAACTTGGTGCACTTCCCAACAAGTCACACTAACTTGGTGCACTTCCCAACAAATCACAGTAACTTGGTCCACTTCCCAACAAGTCACAGTAACTTGGTGCACTTCCCAACAAGTCACAATAACTTGGTGCAATTCCCAACAAATCACAATATCTCGGTGCACTTCCAAACAAATCACAAATCGAGTTCAGATCAAACTACATAACATAGCCAAGCCATTCATAAATTCTTTCCTTCACAAGCAGACAACTCGACCAAAACTCGATGTCACGCCAATTACATATTTTTGGCCATTAACTGATATCAAGACACAAGTTTCATAACATTAAAGCAAAATGACATGTATATTCATTATGGGACATTAACTCACTCAGTACGACCAGTCCTCTCTTCTTTTCTACACAGACCCCTCGGATGTCCAGTGGGTGTCTGAATGACCCAACCTTTAGCTTCCGTCGTCAGAATTGTGGTATTCTTTGTCAACATTCACATCTTCAGTATGAGAGCCTTCCGCTTGCAATATTTTGATGATGGTAATTGGGGTGAAACGCTGTTAACGTCGTCTCTTTCGCCGTTCGTATGGAGAGAGTTAAAGCAATATTGTAATTATAAAGCAAGATTACAAATTTTAGTCACATAACATTAAAGCAATAGTACAAATGTACAGTCACAATATAACTTTTAGACAAGATTGCAAATAGATAACATCAAAGCAACAACGATGAAGCAACGACGTCGACGATCATGCTGTTGATAACCACACATGTCTGGTCCTGATTCCGAAACAATGCTGCCAGCTCTGTGTGGACAGTCCTGATTCCGAAACAATGCTGTCAGCTCTGTGTGGACAGTCCTGATTCCGAAACAATGCTGCCAGCTCTGTGTGGACAGTCCTGATTCCGAAACAATGCTGTCAGCTCTGTGTGGACAGTCCTGATTCCGAAACAATGCTGCCAGCTCTGTGTGGACAGTCAGTTTGATTATTAACATTGGGCTTCATGTTATGATAATGAGGGTGATGACGACGATGATGATGGTGATGAAGAACACAGTAACTACGAAGACATGAGGACCTTTGAGATTATAGTCAGCCATGTACATGAAAACGTTACCATCTGCCCGCCACGAGCCGCCTGACATTTTGGGCCGGCACGTTTGTGAATATCGTCATTATTGGACGCGGTTTAACCCCCCCCCCCCCTCCCCTCCGCTGAGAGAGATGGGATGTGAGAATGGGGGTTGACGGAGGTAGTTGGGGCGGGGGTCGGTGGTGCAAGGGAGGGGGGTAGGGGGGGGGGGGGAGATCTGGGGATTGGGAGGTGGTAAGAGGGGTTTTGTTTCAGGTGGACGATCGTTATTGTCGCTGCCGTGTGTGTATGTGGGGAAGCGAGAAGGGGCGGGGGAAAGGGGGTGGAGAGTGTGCTGCAATTCTTAACGTGTGTTTGCAGGACTCGTTTCGTTTGTGGTTTAGTTAATGACGGGATTTCCTGTATGTCTGTGTGTCATTTTATCTTGTCTGCCTCACACACACACACACACACACACACACACACACACACACACTTTTGTATCGTTGGAGGTGGGGTGATGGAGGTTATCACAACTCGAGTTGTCGATGGTATGGGCCAGGAGTGAGAACAGACTTTAAGATAAATGAATAAATAAATTCCAAAGAAATGATCAGCAAGTATTTAAAAAAAAAAATTAAAAAAAAAAAAAAAAAAAAATCCCCCACTAACACTTCGTGAAAAACAATATTAGCCATCTCCTGTCAGATTCGTCGTCTTTTCATGAACTGAGTGTTCGTTGTCGGTGCATGTGTGAACATCCGGTCTACTCTATGTTGGAAGTGTTTGTGTCGTAAGTGTAGAATCTTTTGCAATCGTCTTTCTGTGTTGTTGCGTTCGCAGATTGGCCGTCTTCTCCAAATCTGCAGAAAGACCCCAGAGCTGTAGTAGTTCTGTACACGGTTTTGTTTCCGGCATTTAATTTTTTTTTCTGTCGTGAAGAAATACATGGAAAGTCGTTAGGGCACCTGTCACCACTGGCTACATTATTATGTTTCGTTACCTTCAGTGAAATAAATTCAAGAGCATATACCCATCCTTCTTCTTCTTCTTCTTCTTCTTATTATTATTATTATATTATTATTATTATTA
Source organism: Babylonia areolata (assembly GCF_041734735.1). NCBI lineage: Eukaryota > Metazoa > Mollusca > Gastropoda > Neogastropoda > Buccinidae > Babylonia > Babylonia areolata. Next base: position 5,201,405 of record NC_134907.1, read on the forward strand.
ACATGTACGGAGGAAGGTGACAGAATGGTTAAGGCGCTCAGTTGCCAAAACAGTGAGTCCGTGAGGGTGTGGGTTCGAATCCCGCTCTGACCTTTTCCCCAAGTTTGACTGGAAAATCAAACTGATCGTCTAGTCTTTCGGATGAGACGATAAACCGAGGTCCCGTGTGCAGCATGCACTTGGCGTACAGAAAAAGAACCCATGGCAACGAGAGTGTTGTCCTCTGGCAAAATTATGTTAAAAGAAATCCACTCTCAACCGCCCCCATTTTCATTCGAATATACAGAAATGTCGATTTCTAATTAATTATAACAATCATCATTATGATAGAAATGATAATCATCCAAATAATAATAATAATATTTATTTTCCGTCTAATATCATCATCTTAGATGAACAGACTATAAATAAATAAACGAACAAATATATGATCATGAACTTAAGGCCTGACAAGCGCGAAATGTTGTGCTGCAGATGTGGTGTAGCGTATATGGATTTGTCCGAACGCAGTGACGCCTCCTTGAAAAACTGAAATTGAAACTGTTGTCATTGTTGTTGATACATATTTGTACAACAGCTATAAAATAACCGCTGCGTTTTTTTTGTGTGTAGTTTATTATAAATTTTTTTTTATAACGTTTGCATGAAACATGATAAAGCACGGTTTGTGGGAATGGTGTTGTTGAAGTGTTTCTCTCTCGACATCTTGACCAATTTGTCCACTTGATCTCTCAATGGTCTTTAAATGACGCAATGCTCATGTCGATAATTAAGTGTTGTTCAGCTCTTGTTGGCATAAGTTGGAGTAAACAAGTTAGTAGACTTGATGTGTAGCTTCTTAGCTGAGAGCGGCACACACACACACACACACAGAATTGTGTACATGTGAGCCATCGTGAACCCCTTCTCGGAGACCGAACGGTAGCTGCTGACATGGTGTGAAAGAAGCCAGCACATGCGATGAACGTGCATTCTTGCACGTCTTAACTGCCACACCCACCACCCTCTCCATGGCTATCGTTTTCAGGATATGATGAGGCTGCGTGCATTTTGTGCTCAAACGATGATTGCCTGTCTTGCTTATCAGGGTGTAAGGGGGGGGGGGGGGGGGGGGGGGCAGGCAGACTGGTTGTACATCAGTTGGCATCAAACCACAAGTCTTAGACTGAAGCCGAATTATCATAAAAATTGTTACATTTCAAGTCGTCTGTTGGCTGGGAGCTCGTGGCCCCAACCCAACCGAGAGGATCTAGTAAGAGAAGTGAAAACCCAACAACAACCGCGGATAGCGATCATGCCACTCGGGTGAAGGAGAGGGAGAGAGAGAGAGAGAGCAAACAGCTCTGCCGTCTTACGGCCGCATGCAGGAGATCAGACGGAGCGTGCAGACGACCCACAACAGCCGAACAGGCCAGCCAGCCTGACACACACAACTCACGCAAGCTAACCTGCCAACAAATGTTCTCCGTGCAAAACCTGCCAACAACCGTCCTCCGTGGTGCCAACCACGACGGCAGCAAGGGCCACCGCCAGCCCAGATAACGGGCGACTCACACACACAAAACGGGAGGAGGAGCTTCGCACAGCCCGGAAAGGAGGGCGGAGCGCATGCGCTTTGAATATGCTAATGGCGGGCGGGTAGAAGCGGCCAGCGACGTGAGCTTGGAAGGCAGCCATTGAGGTGAGAGCAGGAACAAAGCGACTGGGCGGGGAAGCGGTGTGGAGCCTACCTTACCAAGGTGAGAGACAGGTTGTAAACCACGCCAGGTCGCCTGGCTCGCCAGCTGTGCACGTGGCAAGGTGTGGGGGCAGGGAAAAAGGTGTTGGCTGTCGGGCCGCTTGGCAGACGGGTGGGAGGCGAGCAACGCGGATAGGTCTACGGTTTTCTCTCCTCGGTTGTTACAAGCCGTAGAAATAGAAGAAAAAATCTCGCAATCCGGGTGGCTTCCCCACCCACCCAGCAAGGTAGTGGTAGTTGTTTGACAAGGGACTTTGACGGGCCCGTCAAGCGAAGGTTGGTTTGAAGAGACACGCATGAATGGTGGTGTGAAGGGACTTCGGTTTTTGGTTGTCGTGGCTGTTGACCGTGCCCGCTGGTTTGTCGTGTAGTGTTGGGTGGGTTTGCTGTTTGCAGTGAGTCCTGCATGATTCCGTCCAACATGTTTGGTGACCTCGGTCTCTTTCCCTTCGGTGAGTGCTGACACAATCCTCATGACAGATTTTGGTGTTGTGCATAACTAATGTTATCGGCGATTTACTGTTATTTTGTTTTTCTTTATAAAAATGTAACGTTTGATTTGACATGGGTTTTGGAATGTTTGGAGATTGCGCTAGATTTAAAATCTATGGTTGACATTAATGCAATGACGCATAGAAGCATGTTTTTTGTGTTTTTTCTTTGGGAGGGGGGTGGGTGTTTTTGTTTTTTTTTATGTAACAGTGTTAGATGAATTGGCCTTGCCTCCACTTTGAACTTTGTTGCAATTTGGAATTTTTTCTTTGTGATCATTAACTAGTTGATTTTGAAACCATGTATTTGAAAGGAACATTTTGTCTCTGTCTTTTTTCAACAAATTTTATTCACAGAAACATCATCAAAGCAAGCTGTATAACATGAGTCAAAGCACAAGCAAAACTTATAACCGTGCTTATAAAGTTCTCTGACTCCCTGTCTCTGTCTCTCTCTGTCTGTCTGTCTGTCTGTCTGTCTGTCTCTCTCTCTCTCTCTCTCTCTCTCTCTCTCTCTCTCTCCCACACACACACTCCCCCCCCCCACCCCCCCCGTCCTCACCCCCACCCCACTCCCCCAACCGCTCTCTGTCCCTTTAACTTAACCTGTCTCCATATACCATCCCCGTGGGTGATATTATCGTCTCGTTACGTGTTTGTGTGTACCACCATTTGGATCTGTTGTGTACTCTTATGACCGGGAAAATTTTTTTAACATAAAAGAAAAATTTTAGTTTTTGTGGATTTCTCGTTCTCACTCTCAGCGTGGCAGGTTAGATCATTTCGTAACCTTTTTTTCTGTGATGGTTGCATGCACTTTTGTCACTTTGAATATTGTGACATATGATTTATTTATTGACGTATAAATTTATTCACTAATTGGATTAGCATGTGGTGGTTTACCGCTTGTAATGTGCTACTTTTTGAGGTTTGGTGTTGAAAAGATGAACCGTTCTTTGTTCTCCATTAACACTCTCCCTCCCCCTGCCCCTCCCATTCCCGCCTCGCGCCACCGTCCCTGTCCCTCAGTTCATTGGTGTTCCACAGGCCAACCTTCGAAGTTGTTCACACTCCTCTCTCTCTTGAATCTGCGTCTGCTTTGACTCTTTCTCTACCCCCGCCCCCATCTCTTTGTCGAATGCTCTGTCTGTCTGTCTGTCTCTCCCTCCCTCCCATTCTCTCCCACCCCCCTCTCTCTCCCTCAAGGGCTGGGCGGGAAAAAAAAAAGAAAAGAAAAAAGAAAGAAAAAAAAAAGGCAAGCATGTACATTGTTTTTCTTAGTTTTAAGTAGATTTCGTTTTCTCCGTCTCCCCCTACCTTCTCTCTCTTTCCTGACTTATAGCACACACCCAATCCCACCCCGCTCCCCTCCACACACACACCTTCTGCCTTCAGTTTCCGTAAAACACAAAAGCGACTTGTGTGTTCGTAACGCAAGACGACCGAGATGTGCAAGAGTATATAACAACAGAGATGCCGCCGTTCTCTCATCTCCTCACTTTTCATGTCTGGTACCACCTTGATAAGGTAGTGAGGGCTTAGAACTGACAGCCTGGCTGGTCCACCACTTGTTCTCTCTACCTCTGGCCCAATGGCTGCACACACTGTGTACCTGTAATTACCTGCACAGTCCGATGGGGGTAAGAGGGGGTGGGGAGGGGGGAGAAGGATGGTCACTTGGGAGCAGGTGGTTTGATCAGGGAGGGGTGTTGAGGAAAGTGTTCTCGCAGATGGTGTTGTGGTTTTGGAGATAAGGTGGTTGTACAGGTTCTGCTGTGGTGTATAGTGGTCGGGTTGCGGCGAGGAAGTTGGGAGTGAAGGACGTGTTTGTGGTGGAGGGTTGGGGATGGGGAGGAGGATCGGACACTGGCAAGTTTAGGGTGGTAGGAAATTCTCTCATCACTGACAAGTCTTTGACTTCATCTCCTATCTGTCATTTCTTTCAGCTGTGATTTTGTGTTTGTGTGTGGCAGGCAATGTGTGTGCCTTCCCAGTTCCACTGATTACCCGCACTATGCCCCTCTGTGATAATTTATATTTTTTAGCTGATGTCTTTATAGAATTGCATGATAAATGTGTTGGCTTCATATGTATTTGTTTTATCTATAGTCATTTTTCTCTTTCTTTTCTTCTTCTTAACGGTGACATGACTGTGATACGTAGAGAAAAGAAAAGAGAAAAAGAAAGCGCAAGTAGCAAGGAGCACTGAGTCATTTTACATTTCAGAATAAGCATAAAGACTAAAGAGATTTTAATTAGTGATGCCGTGTTTGTTCATTTTTAAAATGTCTTCTCGATCTTTGTGACTGTCTTCTCAGGAGCTGTCTGTAACTGTCTTTTGTCAACCACCTCACACACACACACACACACACACACACACACACACACACACACACACACACACACACACTTCCTCCTTTCTTCTTTCTCTTCCTGTGTGTACAGTGGAAAGATGTAACATTCACGGCATCTACTTGTTCTACATAAGTCGCTCCCTTAGCGGTGTTCGTGGAGTCTGTTAACCAAAAGAAGTTGATGAAGAGTATTGGCTTACGTCTTTGGTTATCTCTGGCTGTATGTAAAGCAATACCCCTCCATTCCCCACTCCACCACCACCCGTTCCAGCTAGTTACACACAGCCACACATCTCCACCTTATCCACAGCTGTTAGTCGACACCAGTGTCATTCTTCACACACACACACACACACACACACACACACACACACACACACACACATGTGAATCATCTGTTACCCGCCCGTACACTCTTGAGGGCACAGCATGGTTAGAACCACGGACGTATATAATTCCGTGGGTTAGAACAGAGCAGTGCAAGGTGTGTACACGTGTGTTTCTGTTGTTTCTCCCCTCTGTTCTCGGTTGTCCCCGTTAGTAGGTGCCGCTATTATAGCTATCTCAGTATCTGCAGTGAGAGGTTGTTGGTCATGAGAATGTTCCGCAACTCTTCGGGATGATAAATCATTAAACGCTGGGTGAGAGAACCGGATATGTATACAGTGCCGGGAAAAAAAGAAGACTTTTTAGAGCACCATGGCGAACAAAGCCACTTCACGTCATGTTGAGTGTGACGATGACTAACAGCTGTTAATTGGTGAGGCTGCGGCGGGCAAGTGGGGTGTCAGGGGGAAGGGGGGAGGGGAGTGAGTTGAGAGGGTGGGGGTTGGTGGTTGGGGGAGGGAGCGTGTAGCGCGGCGAGAGTGTAAAATATAACAGATGAAAGGGTCTTACTTCAGCAATCCCGCTTTTCCTCCCTAGGTCGTCGAAGTCCTGTTTCATGACACTTCCCCCCCCCCCCCCCCCCCCCCCCAAACAGACACTTGTATTGCTTGCAACGAAGCTGAAAGAAAGAGGGGGGGGGGGGGGGGGGGGGGGGGGCTGCTATTCGGAAAACACATAAGCGTGCGTGTAAGAAGAAGTTTCTGAATATGGAGAAAGAGATGCTGGTATATTTTTTTTGTTACAATATAGGGTTTGTGTGCCAAGTGATGGTGATAGCGTTGTGCCTGATAACAGAAAACTGCTGTTGACGATAATGCCTAGCCTCAGTGTTTAAGTTACACGTCTAGCCATAAACATGGTGCGATAAAGCTTGTTCTCATATGCCTGTGTTATATCTTGACCAGAAATCTCAACAGCTAAACTGTGCGATGTTACTGTCAGGGTTGTTGGCTTGTGTGTGTGGTTGTGGTTTTGTTTTTTGTGTTTGATGGTTTGTTGTTCTTTTGTTTTCCATGTAATAACTAACTCCACAACCTTTAGACAGTTAGCATCCTTCGCCTTCTCCTTCATATATGGTTTCAAGTGAAAAACACACACACGCACCCACGCAAAAAGCCACAAAAGAAAACCAAAAAAACCCAGCAGTAAACAGAACCAGAACATTCTTACCTCCACCCCCACCCTAAACCTCCCCTCATTTCGTCTCCTCGTTAGCGGATGCCGCCCTGTTGCCTGGCTCCCGTATGTGTCCTGGCGGAGGTGGGGATGACCGTTGATTGACAGGTCAGGAGGGAAGGACCTGCCCCCACACCAAGCACGCACCCACCAGTGTGTGCCGAGTGGCACCATTGACTTTGTGTGCCTCCGAGATGTTTGACACAGGTGGGCCGCTCTGTTGGCACTCAGCGTGAGCGCGCCAATCCAATGTGGAAGGATTTAGGTGATGTGAAAGATTTACATCTGGGATAACCCCCACCCCTCTCCTGATTGCTCTGCAGTGTGTGTGTGTGTGTGTGTGTGATGGGTCACTGTCGGTCTTTGTCTTTCTCAAAATCTGTGTCTGGCTCTCTGCCTGTCTCTCCCTTGGACTGCAATGACACGGTCGTTCATAGATAAATGTGTGAATATGACTTCCATGTTTTACATGTTGTAAAGAAGACACTGAAATAGTGTAGATCTGTATATTAGTGTAGATGAATATCTATTAGTATTATGGGCTTGTTGTAAAGAAGACTCTGAAACTGTACGGATGAACATCTATTGGGAAAATTCATAAAGAAGACTGGAATTTTGCAGATAAATATTTATCGGGGGGCATGTTGTAAATGAGTCTCTAAAATTGTGTATAAACATTTGAATTGGGAGGGTTGTACACATTGTAACGAAGTTCTTATTATCCATTTTTTCGCACAATCAAAAAACGAATAAGGAAATTACATTATTTGGTTTCACTCAAGCACACGTCCGGGGCGCGTATGCTTTGCACGCATGCACAAACCCCACCCACGCACGCTGCCAAAACTGAAAGAAAACATGGGCGCCTAGTACAACGCCCTGCCTGACACAAGCGTCTCTGTTCTGTGCGGAAAAGCAAGGTGGGGAAATTGTACCCACTGACCACTTTCACATACGCACATTCTTCTCTCTCTTTCTCTCCCCACTTCCTACCCCCTGGCCCTCCTCCCCTCCGCCCAACATGTGTGCAGAGGTAACTTTACCGTGCAACAACAGGGCTTAGCCGTCAACACCCAATCTCTCTCCTCCGTCCCACCCTCCCTCTTCTGAGCCTTCCACCTTCTCCCATCTTCCACCTTTACCACCGTCATTCTGGCACAGAGAAGTGAAACGTGTGTGTGTGTGTGTGTGTGGAGAAACAGGAAAGTAATCCCCGTGGTGATGGTGGAGGTACCTCAATGTGTTGTCCAGATGTGTAACCACCGACTCTTCATGGGGGGAGGGCGGGTGGGATTAAGACTTAAACCGTGCCTGTTATACAGACGAAAGCGCATGCGTGCACGCATTTACATGCGCGCGAACGCACACCTTGCTGATCTTGCAAAGGACCAAAAGAAATGTGGTTCTTGCTGCTTTTTATTATTTTTATTTTTATTTTATTTTATTTTTTTAATAACTGATTTCTGTCACAGTTCACCTCTCCCACCTCCCTCATATCATCCTTGCCATGTCTACTCGCATTCACACACACACACACACACACACACACACACACACACACACACACACACCTTGCCCGCCCCCCTCTCACCTCAAACTGCACGTGATGCATGATGATTTATTCGCTTTTAGCTTCCCACTTTCCCTTTCCCGTCCCCCTTTTTTTCTTTCTTTATTTCTCCCATCTCCTGTTTTCTTCCCCCCCTTCCGCTCCCCCCACCCCTTCCCTCCTCCATTTTTTTTTCTTCCACGTGTCTGCGGCTTGAAGCTGTCTGGTGTCTGTGGGCTCACACCGGTTCCCACAGGTCTAGAATGACATGCACGTACCTGTAAACTCTACCTCCTCTCTCCATCCACCCTATATCTTTACCTCCCTGCCTCCTTTGCTTACAGAAAAAGTGAAAAGGGTGGGAAGAGGCTGGCTGCAGTAACGGTGGTGGTGGTGGTGGTGGTTGCGGGGTTTGCAATTGTGCCGTGAAAATGTTTTTGCTGTGTGCGGCGGTGAGTGCACACACGATAAGCGTTAATAACTCTTCAGGGATTTTGGGGAGGGGTGGGTGGGGGGGGGGGGGGGGAGTAGATGATTGCTGCTGCTTGCACAACGACAACCGAGGGTTCGGTGGGAATTGCGTTTTAAGTATATCGTCTGTGCTGTTCGCAAGTGCCCTTTTTTTTTCTCTCATTTTTTTCCTCCAACGCCTGCGGGGATTGTGTTTCACCACCCCCCGGGGATCTGTTGCTGAAATCGGGGGTAAAGAACGACTTTTCCAGAACTTTTTCATCCCTACTCTCTTACTTCGCCCTGGCAGAGGAGGGGACCGGGAGTGAGGGGGGTTATTCCCCTTGTCCCGGCTGAACTCCCCTCGCCCCCACCCCTCAGTTCCATGAGTAAGAAAAATTGTTGAAATGTGTTTGAAGTTATTGAGAAAAGAACGTGTACGCACAAATACCACACCACACACACACACACACACACACACACACACACACACACACACACAGAGAGCTCACGACTTACATTGTGAAGGTTGTAGGCGATGGAACCCCCACAGAGCCTGTTGAATAAACCTGAGAGATTTTCTTCCTTGATCAGCAGACGTCCAGACCCATCCCGTGTGTGCGTGGACACACACACGCACACACACACACACACACAGAGTTGCGCACGTTAAAGATCGCCGATTGTAAGTTAATTTATGTAAACAGTCTCCCTGAGGGTGAAAGTGGCCCGCAACGCGGTTGACGACAGATATTGAGATAAGTCATTAGCAACTCGATGTTGACCGGTAGAGGAGGCGGGGGTTCAAGTATGTATGCAGGCTCACATATCACGGCACAGTTACCACTGAGCCACTTACGTCTTGTTCCCCAGGTGACCTACAAAAGTACCAACGGATTGTCTGTCTCTGTCTGTCTGCCCGTCTCTCTGTCTGTCTGTCTGTCTGTCTCTCTCTCTCTCTCTCTCTCTCTCTCTCTCTCTCTTTCAGATGAAGCCAAAGTCATTGTATGCTTTTGAGGTTTGGGTGGTAAAGTTATGGCTTCTGTTCACCTTTTTGGGTGTGTCTCTGATCACCAAAGACGATGGTATATGGTGAGACAGGGAGATATCCTCTGTTTATGAAAAGCACCATTCTTAGTTTACGCTGTTGGTTTTCCATTCCAACAACTGAACGTACAACGTTTACCACACCAAAACACTGTAAATGCAGTATAATTCAGCTTCATGCGATGAAGGTAGAAATCAGTCAACGAACTGGGCAGTGTCAAAGCATGTCCAGACAGATATGGCTTTTCTGAGGTACGGCTTTAACGGAAATGAGAAGAATGTTTTTACAAATGTTCATACAGATGATGATAGCTTTCAGCAGTCATGGGTGTCCCAAATAAATGCAAGCGTAAGATTAAGTTTTTATAGACCATTTAAATCACTTCAAGTTCTACAGCGAAAGCAATATTTATCAGTGATAACTATTAACAAATTAAGAACAGCTTTCACCAGATTCAGACTTGGTATTAACGACTTGAAAAATAAGCATTTCATTAATAACTCTGGATATGACATGCGCTATTTGCAACTGGATCGAGGATAATTGTGAAGGCTACATACCGATTTGGGACGAACATTTAGCTAAACATGTATATTTGTCAATTGTCCAGTCGACGTGATTTTCAAACGACAGTTTTGTAATGAAGACACAAGCATCACAAGAGATATATGTCTTTCAGTCACAGAAACGTAGAGAATACATCACTGCCAGTTAACGATTTTTTTTTCTTTTCTTAACAAGTCACTAGTTAACATGCACATATGTTTACAGATTTGAGGTCCAAACATGAACACTTGCTAAATTCATTCTCTCTTGTCTCTGTCTCTGTCTCTCTTTCTCTCTCTCTGTGCCCCCTTAACTTGACACTGATGTCGGCACATTGTAACGTATGTTGATGACGGCGGTGCTAGCATGACAAATGGTATCAGTCCCATCTCCAAGCATCTGGGATAGGTGGTGGGTAGGGTGAGAGGGAAGGGGCAGGCAGTGCCAACAGCCAGCAACAAAGAGACCATTCTTCCAGCCACTCGTGGGAAAACACTTAAGGGCTTTTTTTTTTTTTTTTTTTTTTTTTTTTTTTTTAAATGAGCGAGCCTTGTTTGCTTTCTTGCTTTGCAGACTTACCTTGATGAGATGATAGGCATCTGCCTTCCTCTGCGTATGTCCCCACCACCACCACCACCGTCGCACATCGACACTTTAGGCCCCAGTGCAGACTTCAGAGAGAGAAAGGGAGAGAGAGACATGTTGAGGAGGGGTTTTTTTTTTTTTTTTTTTTGGGGGGGGGGGGGGGGGGGGGTGTTGTTTTTTTGTTTGTTTGTTTCTTTCTTAGAGGTCATGTCGTGATAAGAGAGGTATTAAAACATGAGGAAGGTGGTGTGGTGTTGGAGGGGAGTCGGGAGGGTGTGGGGTTGGGGGTGGGTGGGGAGGGATGGCGATAACAGCTGCATGGACCGTCGTATCGGTGGGGAAAGGAGAGCCTGCAAAAGCCAAACACATGTGTTTACTGCGATAAGATTGGGAACTTTATTATTGCAACAAGGTGGGCGTCTTTTTAAGTCTTGTCAAAGACAAGGGAGAGAGGGTTGGGATGAAGTGGGGGGGGGGGGGGGATGTGGTTTGGGGGCAGGTGATAGTGGTGCGATAGGTGTGAGCCGTGTGTAAGTGGAGAGGATAAGTCTGGCTTTGATTGGCGGGAAGGTGTCTTTGATTACCTTCCATGACCAGGTACCAGGTTGTCGTCACGTTACCGTCCCTCTGATAACTGGTCAGAGGTAGAATGACACCACGGCTTCTGTGAACTTCAGACAGTGGGACGAATCTGGTGGGTTGGGGTTTTTCGACCCAGCCTGTCTTACTTCCCCAGACCATCTGGACTCGACATTATCAGTGTGGCGTCCTTGTGCTTTGTTTTACTCATACACGGTGGGCTTGTTCGTGTCATGGATTTACTTGACACTTGGCGCTTCAGGCCCTGGTTGTGACGATGCTGACAAACTCCAGGTTGGCTACAGGTAGTTGTTACGATGGTGTTACCAAAGTCCTGGTTGGCTCTTGTCCTTGTGTGTGGGACATGTTAATGTGTGAAGCCTTTGATGCGAGAGGAGAGCCCAGGGACAGGGATGGAGGCAGCCTTGTGAAGTTGATAATAGTTGAATGAGAAGAACCCTGACCTTGCTCGTACTTAAGTCCATAGTAATAGGTGTGTGCTAATGTGGGTTGGAGCATCAGTCCCTCCAAGCAACCCCCACCCACACATACACACACCCCACCCCCCAACCCGCCAAAAAGAAAAAAGAAAAAAGAAACCATCTCCATGCAGTGGTCAGATTGTCGCGTCCTATTCATAGATAATGTATCACCGTTGTTTGTTTATTAAATATATGCTTGTTTCCAGACTTGAAAAAAAAGAAATCGTTTCTATGTTTTTTGATGAAGGGTTGGTTCTTTGTATACAAAACCCAATCAGGATATCCCAAAGCATCCAAACTGAGAGCCGAAAACATCACCTATTTTTTCAGAGTTATTAATGTATCATGTATGTACACTGTTCTTCTCCATTTTTTCCCTGCTGCTCTGCGCCTTGTCAAGAGAGAGGAGGTGTGTGGTGTGAGAAAAGCCTCCTTCCAGACATGATGAGTCACAAGGTAAAAGCAACCAAAAAATAAACAAACAAAAAAACGCCAAAAAACCTGCGGCAAGGGGACGGGTTTCTCCGGGAGGGTCTCGTAGAACCCAGAACCACTGGTATAGTAGGGAGGAGGATGTTGCTGCTGCAAGGTTGGATGGATAAAGGAGGGAGGGAGAGGGGGTGTGGGGGGTGGGGTCGGCGTGTCTCCAGGGACCTGCCGTTTTGATGGCGTAGCGATAAGTGGGTCGCTAGATTCCAAACAGATGTTGGAAGGAGAGAGAAAGAGAGAGGAGAGGAAGGGAGAGAGGTAGAAACAGAGAGAATAGAAGGGGTGTTGTGGTGGGGAGGGGTGTAGGGACTGTGAAAGTGTGGGAACCAGGACACACCTAGCAGCTCTCCCGTTGGCATGCATGATGGTGGATCTGTGAGAGAATGTCTTGAGGCCAGCAGACCAGCGGATGGAGACAGACGTCTTGCAGACCGAATTTACCGACTAGCAGGTGTAGTCGGTGCTCCTGTTTGAAGAATGGATGCTGTTAGTTGGCTCCGAGAGGTAAAAGGGAGATTTGCAACAGCGGGGTGGGGCAAGGGGAGGGGGATGGGGTGGGAGATGGTGGGGCTTTGGAAGTTAAAGGGAACGGAGGGACGGGAAGGGAAGGGTGGGGGTTATACGGCAGCGTCACAGAATATGTCGTTGACGTTAATGTAAGTAGCAGGTCTTCCTCCCCCACCCTACCCCACCCCAACCCAGCCTGTCGTTCTTTGTTGCGTATAACAGCGCAGTTCTTGAACCTCGCTCCCCACAGTCACGCCCCCTCCCTCCCCCCATCCCTCAAAGAAAGGTTGCAAACAGTGAAGAGAGATCGCAGACAAGTCACGATGGGTTGACACCAGCAAACTAGCCTTGGACCTTGGAGCGCCTTGACTGTCACAGTCATGCGTCCAACGACGCGGGAGCACAAGCAAGTCTCAAACCCATCACTTAACACCTTTTGAGCAGTCGAGACTTGAGAGGAGAAAAAACAACAAAAAACAGAAAGAATCTGAGGGGTTGGGGGGTGGGGTGATAAAAACGCACACAGGAATTACACACACACACACACACACACACACACACACACACATATATATATATATATATGTGTGTGTGTGTGTGTAATGTTCGTTCTTCACAGGTTCTCGTCATGGTGGTGCCCCTTCCCTCCCCCTCTCTCAGCCTTCTTTCTCTATCCATGGGAAAAATTCCTGCTTTGGAAAATAACGGGGAGGAGGGGGTGGAGGTGTGTATAGCCCTTTTGGTTGGAAAAGGCGTTAAATGTTGGGGGGAAAATCTTGTTTATTTGTCTTGCTCCCCTCTTCTCTCCCACCCATCTCCCTGCACCCTCCACCTCCACCCCCTTTTCTCTCTGCAAACACCGTAGATATACACCCTTTGTGTGTGTGTGTGTGTGTGCAAGGGGTTGGAGGAGGAGGAAGAAAGGTGGGAAACGGTAGGAAGGGGGAGGGAAGTGAAAGTGGTTGTTGGGTGGAACTGGGAGGCAGGTAGCATGGGTGGGGGAGGATGGGGAGAGCCTGGGAAAGTGGCGGGCACAGGGTTGGCCATGTTTATGTCTCTGCTCGGTGGGTGCACCTGCCTGTGTGTGTGAGGGGAATGTGGGAGAGGGGGGGGGGGGGGGGGAGTGAATTGCTTCAGAGACCGTAAAGGATTGGTTCCACCACTGAAGCAAAGAGAGTTCCATCTATTACTATCTTTGCCTGAATTGGCGGATTTTACAGGGGACTTTGGGCGTACATGGCGGTTTTCTTGTTTTTGTGTGGAGAAGACGATGGAGACAGTTGTAAAGATAATGCATTTCCTGAAAAGTCCAGGCCAGGGTGGTAACTTTCTGTAGTCATTATTTCTGTCTTCACGGCGGCGGCAAATCCCAGACTTCCAGTTAAAACTGAAAGCAAACTTGATATAAAACCCAGTGCCATGTGAATGAAATGTCAGCGGGACAACCCTTTCCAGCGTGTGCGGTCATAACTGGCAGGCTCCACTGCCCCCCCCGCCCCCCCGCCCCCCCCCCCTCTCTCTCTCTCTCTCTCTCTCTCTCTCTCTGTTCTTGGTTCTGCGTTTTTCAGGCATCATCATTTTACTGAGACTATAGATTTAAAAAAAAAAATTCATCTCACCCTCCAGAATCCACCCCGACATGTATGCGCTCAAGTGGTTCCCCTTGTTCATACATGCACCATTTGTACCTTTTGATACCCCCCCCCCCCCCTCCCTGCACGCACGCACACATACACACACACACACACACACACACACTCACACACACTGTCGCGGTTTGTTCACAACACATTCACACATCCTGTCAAATAGCAGTGTTGAGTAGGGGAGGGGAGGGGGGGGCGGGGGGATAAAGGGCCGGTGAAATCCTATCACTCATCATCACCCACAAATTATGCAGAAACAAAAGAACAATGCAAATGTCACGCTACTCGCTGTTATTCAAAAACAAAGGCACACGCGCACGCACGCACGCGCTGCTTGCTTGATGTAGTCTTCCCAGTGGGATGCGTGTTCAAATCCCTTCTGTTGATGGTATGCAAAGGTGTGCAACCTGTTGCTGCTGCTGCTGACAGCTGGACGCGATGTGTGCAGAGAGAAATGGATGGACGTACACAGCAGGTTGTGAGAGATCACTGTCCTTTCCCTCTATCCCTCCTTCAGTCCTTTGTTTCCTCTCTTGGGGGAGGAGAGGGATGGAGAGACGTTTGATATGAGAAACCCCAAACCCCACCCCATCCCACCTTTTTTTTTTTTTTTTTTTTTGTCGTTTATCTAATGGCCTTTTTTTTCTTCTCTCTCTTTGTTTTTTGTAATGAGTCATGAACAAGAGAAACATGTTTTCCCACTTCAAAAATCGTTATTCCGGAGAGAGAAAGAGAGAGAGAGAGAGCTTTGTGTTGGCTTACCAAATTTTATTCGTTTAAGAACAACACAATGGAACAATAAACATTAAATTCTTGAGCACAAGTAGAAGCTCATACATCGTACTCCTGTATTATACGCATAGATCTGGCTGCAACAAAGAAACATTACTAGTGATCATGGAATTGGAAGGGGAAAAGATGTTTATGCCTTAAAGTAATACATGCATACAACTTACAAGAAACAAGTTGTTGTTTTTTTTTGTTTTTTTAAACTGCACAGTTGTGAAAACTCGGAAGTTTGTAGGTCAGTCATGCGGGTTGTCATCATCACTGTGGTAGGGAACAAACTATTGCTTGAAAAGCAACGGACTGACGTACACTGAGAGATCGGTATAATGTAGATCGATGATTATAATGGATTTATGGTGGGAGGTTTTAGACAGACATTTATTTTATTATTCAGCAAAGAGTTGGTTGAATAATAATTTGAATAAGAAAAAATTGATTGAAAGACACGAAATAGATAAATAGCGCCAGAAACACTCGTGATGTTCACCTTCCTTGCCTTCGGTTCACACAACCCCTTCTCTCCCCCCCCCCCCCCCCTCCCCCTTTCTCTTCACACAAACTACTCACTCCGCCCCACCTCCAGGTTGCACTTGACCGTGAAACAAACCAAACCAATTAACAGTGATTTTAAAAATTAGTATCAAAATCATCCACCCATTGTTTTTCGTTCATTTTCCTCAGTCCCCACCTCCCGCCCCCCCAGTGAACAACAGATGTGTACACACAGAAGGCGTTGGATTGATTGATGATCCAGTCAGCTGCTGCATGCTGGGAGGTGTGGTGGTGGTGGGTGGAGGAGTGAACTTACCTTGTTTGGAGTGTGCAGCAGTCAGAGCAGCAGCCTATACGGTTTACATTGTGTGAACGATACCTGCATTATGCCTGTTGCCAGTTGCAACCGCTAATGTGTGGCAATGATGATAATTTGTGTTCTTTGTGAGGTCACAGGTGGTTTGTTTGGCTTACTGTGGGAATGAAAGGAAGCGTTGAATGGAGGGTTTATTGTGGGAATGAAAAGAAGTGTTGAGTGCCAGGTTTATTGTGGGAATTAAAGGAAGTGTTGAGTGGCAGGTTTATTGTGGGAATTAAAGGAAGTGTTGAGAGGAGGGTTTATTGTGGGAATTAAAGGAAGTGTTGAGTGGCGGGTTTATTG
The DNA here is from genome assembly GCF_041734735.1 of Babylonia areolata. Classification (NCBI taxonomy): domain Eukaryota; kingdom Metazoa; phylum Mollusca; class Gastropoda; order Neogastropoda; family Buccinidae; genus Babylonia; species Babylonia areolata. The sequence goes on from NC_134907.1 coordinate 5,217,374, forward strand.
TGGGAATTAAAGGAAGTGTTGAGAGGAGGGTTTATTGTGGGAATGAAAGGAAGTGTTGAGTGGCGGGTTTATTGTGGGAATGAAAGGAAGTGTTGAGAGGAGGGTTTATTGTGGGAATGAAAGGAAGTGTTGAGTGGCGGGTTTATTGTGGGAATTAAAGGAAGTGTTGAGAGGAGGGTTTATTGTGGGAATGAAAGGAAGTGTTGAGTGGCGGGTTTATTGTGGGAATGAAAGGAAGTGTTGAGTGGCGGGTTTATTGTGGGAATTAAAGGAATTAAAGGAAGTGTTGAGTGGAGTGTTGAGTCCCACCCCCCCAAATACAAAAACAAAATAAAAAACGGACAAGCTGCAGCAACATTACGTGATAAGCGATATTCACGATAGTCTTCATCACATAATCTTTGGATAAATTAGATTAAAAATATAATAATGATAATTGAGTTGGAATATTAATAAGCATGTGTGTGCGGGGGAGGGGGGGGGGGTCTGTTACGATAAATATTACAGACATACGTCTGCAAGACGTGTGTGCGCGTGCGCCGAAAGTTTCGTGCTGGACTGTTTACTCTTGTCTGCTGCTTCGGAAGGGCCCTACCCGCCCCACCACTAACCCCCTGCTCCTTCTGGTTACCATGGAAATAAAAGGGATCGATAGCGGCGGCCGCAAAGATGATGGAACGACAGTACGTACACACGGTGTGGGAGACGGACGGTGGGGGTAGGGGTGAAAACAGGTTAGGGTATGGGGGTGGATGGGTTAGAGACTAAAGAAGAATACATTGTCAGCCTGTGAGTGCGTTTGTGTGCAACTTGAGATATTGCCGAGATCGATCTTTTTTCCCCCTCTTGGAGGAGTGCACCGTCTATGTCTCCTCCCTTCCTCCCCCCCCCCCCCGCCCCCCTCTCTCTCTTCTCTCATCGTCTCTTGTGTCTCGATCTGTTGACTTGTCTGTGGGCTCTCTTTCTGTTTATCTGTGTCTGTGTGTATGTGTGCGCGCACGTTTGTGTATGTGTGTGTGTATCTCTGTCCTCCTTTCTCTGTCTCTCTCTGTCACACACACACACACACACACACACACACACACACACACACACACACCAACCACACACACACACACACACACACACACACACACACACACACACCAACCACACACACAGACCGGGGTCTCACCAGACTTCTCTCCGCAATTAAGTAAAGACTGGCGGGAAAGTTCACGAGAGAGAGAGAGAGAAGGGACGGGACCTGACAGAGATGGAGTCAGAAGACAGCAATACCATGGTGGCTGCTGTTGCAGAAGGAAAGGGCGGGAAAGCCGTGAAGCACACACACACACACACACACACACACACACACGAAAGAGGAGGGGGTGGGGGGATGCTGGTGTCGAGTGGAAAGGTTTGGGGGGGGGGGGGGGGTTGGAGGCAGTTTTGGAAAGGTTGGGTGGAGGGGGATGCTTTATAGGTGACGAAGTGAACAAACAGAAGCCGGTCGTTCAGGTGAGTAAGAAAGTGGGGGGGGGGGGGTTTGCTTCCTTGGGTTACACGCGTGGCTGGGAACCGCGCGGTAGAAAAAGGAGGGAGGGTGATAGGTGTGGGTAAGGAGGGGGCGATGATGATGAAAAGGCGGCAGCAGAATGTGGGAAGGCAAGGTTTGTTGTGGAATCTGCTGGCATGTGTATGGAACACCGCCCTCTAGATACATATATTGTGCAGGATGCTTTGGATGCCAACTCCCCACAATCACCACTAACCCTCTACAGCTGCCAATCATTAGTTAAGACGATGATGGTGGTGGTGTGAGTGGATGTTTTGGATTCCTGATTTTTAATCACTATTGTTATTATTATTTTACCATTTCACTGTCTCACTGCCTCCCCCCCCCACCTCTCTGCGCCTTCAGCCGCCCCCTCCCTGCTAAAAACTTCTCTCAGCCTCAACCTAATCCCTCTTTAGGCCCCCGCCTCCCTTACGCTTTCCTCCCCCTTTCTTTCAATTTTCACGGGCAGTCCCAACACTTGCTTACATCACAGCATGACACCACATGCCTGTACTGTGTGCTACTTCAGAAACGTGGGAAATTCACCTTCTTTGTCTTTCTCGCCTTGTTGCTCTTCTTCTTCCACCGGTTCCTGTTCTTTTTTCTTCGTCGTCATTTTCCTTTTGCACTGTGGCGCGCATGACTCGACCGCTCAGTCAGAGGCAGTGAGAAAGAGACACTGACAATGTTTCATTGCCAGAGACAACTCTGTCCTTCTGACAAGTGGGGCAGTACATGAACAGGCAAACATATTGTCTACGAACATGGTGGAAGCGAAAAGTAATGCAAGAATGGAGACAACTAAACTTAAAAGCGCGCGCGCGCGCACACACACACACACACACATTTTTCTTCTTCTCGAAATTATAAATTCATCAGTGTGGCTGAAGTGGACAGCAGATGGACCCCACGACCCCCACGTTATTGTGTCAGCCGCCAAGGCCGGTCATGGCCAGAGGCAATGCAGCGTCCATATCTCGTTAGGGAGGGGAAAGAACTCCCCCTCCCCCACTCCTTACCCCATCTCCTTCCCTTCCACCTTCCTGGCTCTCTAACCCCCACCCCTCCACCCAGCCTCCGCCCCCTTTTCCCAGTGACGACCCCCGTTAGGTTTTTCAGCTCCAAGAGCCCTTGGGGTCGTGGCAGTATAATGGACAGGGTTCCGTCAGGCGGCCTGTGGAGGACGTGGCGTGATGTGATGGAGGCTGGAGGTGGCAGGCCAAGGGACGACACTGACGGTGACAGTGGCGCGTGCCCTGGCACGTGCTCTCTGCTCGTCAAGGAGGCCGGCCCCGCCATGCATACATATACGCACACGCACACACACTCACTCTCTCTCTCTCTCTCTCTCTCTCTCTCACACACACACACACACACACACACACACACACAGAAAGAGCAAGGAAAGATGCTTTGGAAGAGGTCGTTCTCAGCGCCTGTGGCGTCGACTGTCGGTCACTCTCTCTCTCTCTCTCTCTCTCTCTCTCTCTCTCTCTCTCTCTCGACAGGACAGGCTGGGGGGGGGGGGGGGGGGGGGGCTGACAGGACAGCGCTGGCTGCCTGGGGAGAAAAATGATGGTTTGAGAGGTGCTTTATGAAGGGGAACTGGGGGGGGGGGGGGGGGGTCAGGGGTGGTGGAGACAAGACAGAATGTCTGCCTTCAATGGAACTCTTGATGAAGCAAGGTGTTGGACAGTAATGAGGAGGTTGTGCTTGTTCAGTGGTCTTTGTCAATTTTTCCTCCCTCTCTTCATTCACCTTTTCTTCTCTGCACTCTAATGACAGCAGTGCAGAACTAACAAGCTCCAACTTTTCTTTTTGGGGGGGGGGGGGGGGGGGCAGCCCATGTATGGATGCACTTTCTCTTTCTCTTTTTAGTGGAGGAGAGAGTGCTTGAAGTTGAAGGAGATTTGAGTATTGAAAGGCAAACAGCTCTTCAGAACAAACAGGAAACAAACAAGGGACTTTGGCCCAGCACCCCTTTCCTGCAATATATGTGGACAGTTGTGTACATCCAGGATAGGTCTTCTCTTACACAAGAGGTCCCACTCCAGTAAAAGAAGTCTGCTGAGTTTTTGTTGTTATGCTGAGAGATTCTTTCATTCATGATTGTTTTTTTGTTTTGTTTTTTGATGACCTTTTACTTTTAGGTTAATAACAGAACATTTCTGATGGTTTCTGCTCAGTGATCTGAATTTTTTAAATCTTTAGATTTTTCCTTCATAATTTTTGCATTTGTTATCCAAGGTTTATGAACAGAAGATGGTTGCCAGTGTAGTATAAATGACTGGTTACACACCTCACCCTACCCCACCCCACCCCCACTCACCAGCCCCTATTTTCCCTTCATGCATCATGTGAACAAAACTGGCAGTGTTTTATTTCTGTATGTATTTGCCAGCAGTGGAAAGTGAGGACCATGGAGATGACGCCTCCTTGGCAGCAGATGCTGAGAGCGAGCTCTCCCCCAAGAAGCGGCCGACAGCGGCCAACCAGAATGCCATAGAGAATGGAGAAGAGGAAAAGTCATCTGAGGACAAGAAGGAGAACAGCCTGTCCTTCAGCAATGCAAACTTTGACCCTGTCGCCAAGAGAGATGACCTGCCTAAGGGAGACAAGCCCGTTGTGAAAGGTACAGAGTTGAGGGGAATCATGAGGGGATAGGGTTAGATTGGGGGGAATTTCTTCTGCAGCGTTGCAAGTCTGGGTTCTTTTCTGGGGTTCTGTCTCAAGTGTGGGTGTCTGTGTGCAGGAAGATGGAGACAGGCCCAGTAGAGTTTGTCTGATCCATTTGATACTTTCTTGCCATCTGCCTGAGCTTTTCTTTGTGTGTGTGTGTGTGTGTGTGTGTGTGTGTATTCTAAGTCTTTTGATGGTAAATTATAATTGTTCCTGTCAGTGTTACATTTACAAAATTACAAATAATGATTTTTTTTTGTCATGAAATTTAACGTTTAATTATTTATCTGTTTATCAACAGATAAACAGATTAAAAAAACCATCAGTGTTCTTTGTGGCTAGTCCGAGCTTTAAGTTTTGTTTTTTTGTTGGTTTTTTTTTTTTTTTTTTTTTTTAAATCCTTCTTCAGGAGACTGAGCAGCCAGCTTGTACAAGGAAGATTAACAGTTAGACTGGCATCAGTTGCTTTTTATTAGTGTTTGTTATTAGCATGATATATATATTTTTTTTTAATGAATTATTGATGATTGAGTAACTATCTTTCTCTTTGTTGAAATTCTTGTTTGTAATGAGTTGTTAATGAATTCAGTGATTACTCTTTCTGTCAGAATCATCAGAGACAGAGAACAAAGATGATGTTCCCCCACCCCAAGCGTCTGTGGAGAAGGAGAGTGGGAAGGAGGAGGGCAAGGGAGAGGAGAAGAAGGAGGAGAGAAGGCAGGAGAAGAAGGAAGAAGAAGGCATTGAGAAGATGCTGGCTGCCACAAATACCGTCGTCATCTTCCCCGAGTCTGTCAGCGATCATGACGAGACCGAGCAGACAGAAGGTGGGTGTAGGGAGTGCTTTGGGAGGCATACATAGTACAACATTGGCTCTCTGTGTGTGGAGAATGAAGCACACACACACCTTGACACACACACTTTAATACTGTGTGCATGCGTTTACACATAAGCACAAGCATGCATATGCTTACTTACATGCGCTCATATTTGATATTCATACATATTTTTCTTCATGTTGAGAAAAGACCTATACAGTAAGTAAATCACATGTATATAAGTATGCAAACTTCTGATTGTTGGTTATGACGTCTGTGTTCTCTTTTTGTACTGCCAGCCGAAGGATTGAATTTACATGTCAAAAGAGTTCAACACACATAACATCATTTCCATCTGGACCAGCAAAGATGGATTATTTTTATCATACTGAAGTGACAGGTCCGAAGTTTTCTGATGCCACACAGTTTTCTGTAATGATTATCCCTTCTTCCCTTTTGGAGGAAGGAGGCAGACTGGTTGAGACGCTTATCTGCCAATTTGCTCTTAGGGTTATGCTGCTGGTCAGACATCTGCCTAGCAGATGTGGTGTAGTGGATATAGATTTGTCCACACTCGGTGATGCCTTCTTCAGGAACTGAAATCTTCATTCCCTTTTATTCCCTTCTTTTTCAGTGGAGTCCCAGAGCACAGTGGAGGAAGAGTACATTCTGAAGTGTGTGCACTGCACAGAGACGTTCACAAGGGCCTCCCTGCTTCGTGACCACATGCGCTCGGTGCACCCGGACCTGCCCTTCAAGTACCAGTGTCCTAAGTGTGAGGACACCTTCTCCCTCAAGTCTCACATGGACAAACACCTGGCCCTGCACTCCCCAACCTCACAGGTGAGACACACAGCACACACCTCATAGGTGAGACAGTACTGTGGCAGGTGTGGAGCTGCACAGAACAGCTGTGGCCCTGAGAAAGCTGGACATGGGCACACATTTTTATTAAAACATTTTTCTTCCCCTTGAAAGTTCAGTTCTCTCAACACAAGGTATTTCACAGTGATTATTACTCAATAGTTTCACAGACATCGATTATGACAATGTTGCTGATGTTTCAGGTCATAGTGATTCAAGGGATATGTTATAAGTCTTGTTCAGTTGTTGAAAGAAGGGGGTGAAGATCTGAAGATAAGAAAGTTGTTGTCTTCTCTTTGTGTCGTTTCTTCTGGTTTTGTTGACGTGTGTGCAAACCTGTAACACAAAGCAAAATGTTAACAGGTTGTGTTGTGGTAGTTACCATTGATTTGTTTCCGTGGTCAGTTTTACAGTTTGTTTCAGCATTCATAATGGCTTGTGTGGTCAGTGAGGCTCAACACAACACTGATTGACTGATGATTAGTTTGTTCTGCCAGGTGGATATGTTTTAATGCATTTTATATGGAATTGCTGACACACTTTGTTAGTTTGTTTTGAATTATTGCATATCATTCCCTTTTTTCTTTTGTTTTGTTTATTTTCTTCCTACTTTTTCCCCATCCACAAAAGGTGCGTAAAGTGATTTTTCTTTTCCTCCACACCAGGTGTGCAAAGTATGCAACAAGACTTTTGCCAACGTTTATCGCCTGCAGCGTCACATGATTTCTCACGATGAGAGCACAGACCTACGCAAATTCAAGTGTCCAACATGTGGCAAGGCCTTCAAGTTCAAACACCACCTTAAGGAGCATATCCGCATCCATTCTGGGGAGAAACCGTTTGAGTGTGCCAACTGTGGGAAGCGTTTCTCGCACTCAGGATCCTACTCCTCCCACATGAACTCCAAGAAGTGCTGGGTTTTGAACATGAAAGGACGACGCATGGACCGCGGGGCCAATGGGGATGGGGCTGTCAACGGGATGCTGTTCGCACCAGTGGGCTACACTAGCACAGGGGGGAAGGTTGGTGGTGGGGGAGCACTGCAGTCGCCTCCCCCTGGGGCCTACCCAGGACAGTTCCTCAAGTACGACCCGCGGAGCCCTGTAGTTCCGGCCCTCTACTCCCCGCCGATGACCACAGCCAGTCTGGCAGCGGCTGCATACACTATGCTGGCAGCAGGGAAGGCCTTTCCGCTACCAGCCCACCACCACCCTCCCACCCTGATCCCCACCTCCCTGGGCCCCTCCCATCTCCCTCTCAACTGTCCCAAGCCCCCAGAGCTCTCCTCCTCCCCAGCCTCCTCCAGGACCCAGATCTCCCCAGACGTCAACTCCAACACGCAGCTCTTCAACCTGGCCTCTGGGGCACTGAGCAAGGTGCTGAAGGACTCGGGGCCCAGAGAGGAAAAAGAGGAGGTGAAGAAGGAGCAGGAGGAGAAAGAGATGAAGGGGGAGGAGATGAAGGAGGAAGTAAAGCTGGAGAAGGAGGAGGAGGAAGAGAAGAAAGAAAAAGAGACGGAGAGTGGAGGCCAGGAGGGGGGTGTGTGCCGTCACTGCAGCAAGAAGTTTGCCAACCTTGTGGAGCTTCATCAACATGAGCGCTATGTGTGCGGGGAGAAGCAAGGCAAGGAGGGTGGGGAGCGAGGGGCAGTTGGGACCAAGGAGAGCTCAGTGTGCCGCCACTGCAGCCAGAACTTCCACAGCCCCATCGAACTGCACCAGCATGAACGCTACCTGTGCAAGCTGAACAAGGACATCCTGCCCCTCATGCCCAACACTGCCCCACCCTCCACCACTACCACCACCACCTCCACAGCGTCCTCCCTCACCCCCACAGATGGTGCCGCTGCCTGTGCATCACCAGGGAGTGCCTCATCGGACCGGAGCCGCCACACCACGCCCAACAGCAGTGTGTGCGACACAGCCACAGACGATGAGGAGGAGGAAGCAGGGACGGATGGGAAGAAGTATCGTATGCGGTCATTAATCAGCGACGATCAGCAGAGCATCCTGAAGGCCAAGTACCGGGAAAACCCACGGCCGGACAAAGCGGAGCTGGTGCGCATCGCCACAGAGATCGGCTTCTCCAAGCGGGTGGTGCAGGTGTGGTTCCAGAACATGCGAGCCAGGGACCGGCGCCGGGGGAAGGAGGTGCCGTACTTCCCCAACATGGCACGCTTCAAAGACGGCAGCAACAGTTCCACCACCACCACCACTACCACCACCACTACCTCCACCACAGGCCTGTGCGTGCCGGCCTACATCCCCAACGTCCCTCAAATCTTCACCTCCGCCACTCTCAAGTTCAGCAGTCCCTTGCGAGGGCTCACCACGTCAGATGGCTCCAGTGACGTTCCCTTGGATCTGAGCTTACGCCGCCAGCCTCCCAAAGCTCACAGCAACTCATCATCACCGGCGCCATTGTCATCATCGCCCCTGGTCTGCCAGGACCAGGCCCTCAACCTGAGCATCAAAACCCCTTGCAAGGAGGAGAGGGATGAACCCACCACCACCACCACCACCACCACCACAGAAAGCAACAGCAGCAGCCACCGCTTTCAGCACTCATCCATCTTCAAGTACCTGCAGCAGGAAGGGCTGTTCAGAAACCCTCTGAAGGTGCCGGGCATTGAGAGCTGCAAGGCCTCTCTTCAGGCCTCATTGCAGCACACCAGCGCTGAGAGGCTGCACATTGCCAACACCATCCGCAGCCAGCTGGCCAGGAAGACACAGACCTGCCCCCCTAAAACCTCCCCTCCCCCTCCTCCTCCGCCACCACCTCCACCTGCCCCTAGCACCAATGGCCTCTCTGAGGAAGACATCAAAATGGAAGAAAACAACCAGGCTGAAAAAGCTGCCGATAGTGATGCTGCTCCCGAGATGGAGTCCCAGCAAGACGACCTTGACCTCAGCGGGGAGGACCGCCTGGTCATTGACGAGTGCCGCACGGAGAAAGAGGACGACGACATGGACAACGAAGATGACGGGGAGGAGTCCTCGGAGGACGATGATGATGACGATGATGATGATGAAGTGTCCAATGATGCTGCCATCCCCAGTGTCACCAAGGTGGAGCCGCTGACTGACCACCACAACCTGGACACGCTGGCCACGGTGGCCTCCCAGCACCTGGAGGGGGCTGGAGCAGCAGGAGGGGGCAAGAGCAAGCGACTGCGACGCAAGTCGCGCCAGGTACCTGTAAGGCAGTTTTCCCCCCTAGTCTGTCCTTTCACCCCGCTGTCTTTCCTGCCGACGTGTGTCAGCCTGCATGCTGCCCACACAAACCTCGACCTGCCTGCCCTCTTGGTAACCCTACAGTTTGCTTGGCTGTCTACCTGCCTGTCTGTTCCCTTAGGGACTTGAAAGGGGATAGAAGAAGTGGTTAGGGAAGGGTGGGTGCTATACACTCTACTTACTGTTTCTAAACATTTTCAGTAAGATTTTCATGGATTGAGATGTGTTATTAATGATTATCTGATAGGTGATCAAAGTTGGTTAAAAAGAAAATGAAAAAACAACTACAGGGGTACCAACAGGATGAAAAAAGGAAAAAGAAAAGAATATAAAAAAAAACTTGAAACCACAAATGTGGCTAAGTTTGAATGAAAACGCCCCTGTCAGGGGAATGGTGGCAGACTGTGCTGAGCAAGCTGGTTCCAAGAGGACAGTAGTGGTTTTCTGTCTTCACTCCTCATTGACTGTCATTCCTGCACATTGCACATCATGGCACCTCATGGCACATCACTGCACATCTCAACACCTCATTGCACATCATGGCACCTCATGGCACATCACTGTACATCTCAACACCTCATTGCACATCAGTGCACTGCACCTCATGCACTGCACCTCATGGCACATCACTGCACATCTCAGCACCTCATTGCACCTCGTGCACTGCACCTCATGGCACATCACTGCACATCTCAACACCTCATTGCACATCAGTGCACTGCACCTCATGCACTGCACCTCATTGCACATCACAGAACCTCATTGCACATCAGTGCATCTCATTGCACATTAGTGCTTCTAAGTGCTCATCACTACATCTCATTGCACGTTCATACTCATAGCTACATAGCACATCATAGCACCTTGTTGCACTTCATAGCGCATCACAGTACCGCATTGCACCTTTTTGTACCTAGCACCATAAAGCACAGCACATCATTTCATTTCATAGCGTATCATAGCTCCACATAACTCCTCATAGCACTTCATAGCACATAACTCCTCATAGCACTTCATAGCACATCACAACTCTGCATAGCATTATAGCGCATCACAGTACTACATTGCACCTTTTTGTACATAGCACAGCATCTCATAGGGTATCACAGCTCCACATAAGTCCTTATAGCACAACACAACTCTGCATAGCATTTCATAGTGCAACACAGCACTTCATAGCACATCACAGAACCTCATGCTCATCGCACCTCACAACAGCTCATTGCCACACCACAGCAGCTCACAACACATCATGCCTTACAGCACTTCATAGCACCACATAGCACACCGCAGCACTTCATAGCACCACACCACACAGCACAGCACCACATAGCACATCTGGGCACTTTATAGCACCACATAGCACACCACAGCACTTCACAGCATGCCACAACACTTTATAGCACCACAGCACATCTCAGCACTTGATAGCACTTCATAACACCACATAGCACCAACAGCTCTTCATAGCACCTCACAGCACCTTACTGCATCCTCCAGGATATGCTGTATTGTTCTCCTGATGAGTGCTGTGGATAGAGTTGGAAATAGTCATGGCAAGTCATAGTCATAATGCATGGAATTAGTCATCATCTGACGAGGATGCTTGTTGTAAAAGTTGCTGCAATGTTTTTAGTTGGGGTTTTGTTTGTATGTTTTGTTTTTGATAGAAAAGCAATATTTGTTTTGTTTTTTATTGAAGTAACACACAGCCTTTGTTCATGTAATAGGTTTATGGTTCCACCACCAGCTGTCAGTTTATGCCCTGCCCTTTGTTCACAATTTATACTGTCCTTTGTTCCACCACCAGATGTTCACAAATAGTTTATGCCCTGCCCTTTGTTCACAATTTATACTGTCCTTTGTTCCACCACCAGATGTTCACAAATAGTTTATGCCCTGCCCTTTGTTCACAGTTTATACCGTCCTTTGTTCCACCACCAGATGTTCACAAATAGTTTATGCCCTGCCCTTTGTTCACTTGATGTTCACAAATAGTTTATATATACCCTGCCCTTTGTTCCACCAGCTGTCAGTGTATACCCTGACCATTGTTCACAAATAGTTTGTAAACCCTGCCCTTTGTTCACAAATAGTTTATACCCTATCCTTTGTTCACAAATAGTTTATACCCTGTTCTTAGTTCCACCATGTCAGTTCATACCCACCCCTTTTTTCAGGAATAGTACCCGGCCTACCAGATGTTACTTTATACCCTCCTGTACGTTAGTTTCTGTGTTCCCCTTCACACCATCACCAGATGTTAGTTTATACCCAGTCCTTTGTTGATAGTTTATTTATATTCTTCCCTTTACTCGCAACCTTTGTTTCATCATCAGATGGAATCATCAGACTTCATTCTTGACCTTGATGACGCTGTCAGCACGGAAGACGAGGACGGGCCACAACGGAAGCGGCGGAAGTCATGGAAGGGACACAAGGTGGATGCCGAGCTGGGCATGTATGCCTGTGACCAATGTGACAAGATGTTCAGCAAGCAGAGCTCTCTGGCCAGGCACAAGTATGAGCACTCTGGTGAGTGTGGGGGTGGAGGCGTTGGTATATGAGAGGAGCTTTAGGGCTGTGTCTGAGTGTTGGGGGGATGGGGGGCAGCTTTAAGGCTGTGTCTGGGGGGGGGGGGGGGGGGGGGGCGGGGGGGGGGGGGGGCTTTAGGGCTGTGTCTTGAGTGTTGGGGGGGATGGGAGGCAGCTTTAGGGCTGTGTCTGAGTGTTGGGGGCGTGGAGGGTAGAGCTTTAGGGCTGTGTCTTGAGGTGTGGGGTGGGGGAGAGCTTTAGGGCTGTGTCTGAAGGGGGGGGGGGGATTGGGAGCAGCTTTTGGGCTGTGTCTGAGGGGGGAGGGGGGGGGGGTTGCGACAAAGCAAGCTTTTTTTTTTTTTTTTTTTTGAAATACTACATTACACAACCTGCAGTGCTCAGTGCTGCAGTCATATTGCTCTAGGGGCAGCAACGCAGCAGATTTTCTTTGGTCAGACTCTGTTGGGCATGACATCTAAAGCATGGGGTCAGTGGGCTATGGGCCTGGGTGGTTTTGTTTTTTTTGCAGTTGTTTTAAGGGTTCTGTTAACTTGGTATGATGAAAAAATTTGAATGTGAGAGTTGATCCAGTTTACTGTTGCTCATTGTCCTTCCATTTTGGGGGGGTGTTTTGTTTTTTCTTTGTTTTTTCTTTGTTTTTTGAGAATTTGTATGTATCAGGTCATGATGTAGTGTATAGTGTTTTCTGGTACCATGTTGCATTGAAAGAGAGAGAGAGAGATATGAAAGTGGATAGTTGTTTAGAGACGTGTCAGCATGTTCTGACAGGGTGTGACACATGAGCTGTCTGTCCTCAGGTGCACGGCCGTTCACCTGTGAGGTGTGCACTAAAGCGTTCAAACACAAGCACCACCTGACAGAGCACCGGCGCCTGCACTCTGGGGAAAAACCATTCCAGTGCAAGAAGTGCGGCAAACGTTTCTCTCACTCGGGGTCCTACTCCCAGCACATGAATCACCGCTACAAGTACTGTAAGCCCGACGACACAGAGGATGAGTGAACTCCCCTCTGCCACACGTTCAGAGCAGCTGACCTGCAGGATGAATGCAGCTTACCTACATGATGGGTGCATCTGTACTGGGGGATGGGTACAAGTATCCTGAAAGGATGGGTACACATGTCCTACAGTATGGGTATGCTTGTTCTGCAGGAATGCATCTTGTGGCAGTCTGCATGAAAAAGGAAGACAAAAGACTTGTTTCCACTCTTCTGTCATAATACTCTGGCCATGTTGGTATTTGCTCACTGGAATTGGTCCTCCATGCTGGTTCTTATTTAGCATTGAAAAAGTTTACATTACTTTTGTTGGTTTGCTTGTTGTTTGATTTGTACCACCAGTGTTGGTTTCCTTGTGTTTGAATTAACCATTGAATGAAATGTTTGTTTTGACTTGCTGACCTTTTACAGTCCATGTTGGATTGGCCATGTCAGTGTATTGATTTTTGAGGAGGGAGAGATGAAGGGGTTTGGGGGGGAGGGGGGGAGGGTTACAAGATAGTTTGTCATGTAACAAACATGATATGTTCATCAAGTATGAAGCCTGTTACCCTAACATTCACACAAGGGTAAAGAGGAGAGAGAAAAAAAAAGTAAGGCATGTCAGTTTGGTCATAACCATTGAATTTTTATTTTGATAAATTCCCACACAGTTCAGCTGTGTTTTTATCAAAACAGAAGTGTATTGTTTGTCTCCATCAGTGCTAGACAGTCTGTTCTGTTAGGAAAAACAAAACAAAACAGAACACTGCTTTGTTACATGCAGACAAAATTATTCTCTACATTGTCAGCATTGACACATGAATTTTTCATATGAAATTTATAGTTAATTTTTAAAACAAAATTTAGAGTACTCACTGTCAACACAGTTAAGGAGAAAAAAGCATGTTAAGTGAATTCCATCACTTTTTAAAACAAACAACAATTGATGTTTAGCAGACAGACAGGCAGTCCGGATACTTTCTTCTGGAGAAGTTAACGTGTTTAGGAGTGAGGACCAAATTGACAGTAAAACCAGCAACATAATGGGATATGAATCTGTTGGGGTTCTACACAACACCTGTACATGTTAGCAAGCAATAATCCTGCTTCCTTTACACATTTTTCAGGTGCCTGGGGTTTGTCTGTGTGTGTGTGTGTGTGTGTGTGTGTGCAGGGTTCATACAAGTTTTATAAATTTTAAAACTTAAAAAGATGATTAATGACTTGCTTTTTTTAAAGTAAAAAGTGTTAATGATACGCCTTTTTAAGCCCTTAAAATTCTTCTGAACACAGCCATGATGTGTTAAGGTGTTTTATTGTTTGTTTTTTGTTTTTGTTGTTGGTTTTTTTTGCTCTCATCACTGAAATGCATGTATCTACACATGGTTTCTGTCAGTGATAGCAGAGCAGCCAATGTTCCACCTGAATTGAAATTTAAAAGTAAATAATAATTTTTTTTAAATCCCCAGAGGATCTTTTTGATGACAATAGCAGTTCTCATCTATGTAGCAGTCGAAGGTTCATGCAAGGGGCATATGCTGGCGCTCAGAATAATGTGCCTTTTATCCAGGTTTCTGACACATTAGGTGTTTTTAGGGTGGGGGCTTGGGGGCTTTTTTTTCTCATCAATTTTGATGGTAAACGTGTATGAACCTTATTGTAAATGTGTGGTTGTGCATGGTCCCATGTTGCTTCTTCCTGTCTGTGTGGCTGTGCATGTGGTTGAAGGTGAGGATCTGTCCCAAGACAGACTGACCAGGAGTGACCGTGGACACACAGAGAGAGGAACACTTGTCATATGGGTCAGCTGGAGTCAGAAACACAAGGGAAGGGAAGTAATGCAATGAACTGACAAACCACTTCTCTGTGCGATTGTCTCCACCGACAGTCGTTGGACTGTTGTTTTTTCGTTTTGTCATTAACCAATGGTCTTGAACATTGCTATTTGTCATGACTTGTACTGTACATAAAAAAGTGGACCACTTTTTCAAAATCTGTCTCTTTTTTTTTTTTTTTTTTTTTTTTAATATCAGGGACCAAAAATAGACTTAATACATACCGTGTTGCAGAGAGTTTTATGTTCCATTATCATTAAGACATCTTTTTTTTCATTGTATCGTTGTTGTCTTTGACCTGACATGAATAGTGACCCTTGACCTTAACGATTGCTGCAGGAGCTGTGTTCATCAGAGGTGTCAAACTGAAACGCTGATTTTTATTATTTTTATTTTATTTTATTTTTTTTATACAGAATGTCAACTCCTGCTGCAGATGCTGTGAGTTGTTTTACAGAATACTCATGCAACATTTATACTCATTCCTGTTATATCGTTTGTACTCACTGGTTATTATCCACATTCTGTTTTTGTTGCTGTTGACATAAAATTATTATCATTCTTTTTTTTTCTCTTGTTTGTTTTTTTCTTTAAAAAAAAACAACCAACTGATGCTGATGTTCTTGATAAAAAGATTGGACCAATCCTTACTTTAACGTTTATGTCAGTTTTGGCGCCAGAACTTGAAGAAAAAATAATAAACATGTTAAAATGCTGTTGCTGCAACATTCCAGTACTTTTGGGAGCAATCATTTTTTTCCAACAAAGAAAAATGGTCTTGCTGTTTTTTGGGGTTGAGTTGTTTTGTTTTTTTTTTTGTTTTTTTTTTTTTAGAACTGTTGAAACGAAGAAAAGCCATTTGTTTTTTGTTGTTTTTTGCTGTTGAAGTAAACAAGTTTTGATTGATTGTTGACACATTTACTGATTATCTTTAGGTGTTTTTTTGTTTGTTTGTTTGTTTTTCTTCAAAAGTATTTTATTTGAATATCAAAACATTGCATGTCATTGTTGAGAGTTTTCTTTTTTTTCAGTTAGAAAAAAAAAAAAAAAATTTTTGTTCAGTGAATGGGTAGAGTCAGTAGTGAAGGCAGTTGTTAAAAAGTGGGGTCTCCAACACTGCTTCCCATGTCCCTGTGTGTGGGTGACACGTGGGTCACTGCTTGCACACTGTCGCTGGTTGCCCAGCCCCCATTACGGACCATGTCCGTCTTCTGTTGAGTGCACTTTGGGTGTTCTGGAATGGCCACAGACCTACACACTTCCCTTCTTTCCTCTTGGAATTGTCGCTTGTCTGTTGTTTGTCTCTTCAGACATATTTGTCAGTATTATAAACCTTTCGTTATGTGTTGGGAATGGCCAGTGGCTGGTTTTTTTTTAAGTCAAAATGATAAGCAGGCTGTTAAAAAAATTGTAGTCATAAATTGATAAGAATGTAAATAAGATAAATGATAGAAGCAGGCTTTAAAAAAAGTATGTAGCCATTGATAAGTATGTAAATAAAATAAATGATTAATGATGGCTTTTAAAAATAATTGATTAATGACTGAACTGAAGACTACAGTGGCATATACAGGAACAGAAGTGGAAAAAGACTTTCCTAAGAAAGATGTTTCCTACAGGTTTGTGTTGGAAATAATTATCAAACAGACCACAGAAGTCCACATATTTGCATTTTGCTGTCAGAAAATAATGTAATTTTTTTTCTGGAAAATGACAGGAATCCTACACATGAAGTGTTTGCTTGTCGGTTTTTGTGTGTGTCTTTGTTTTGTTTCTTTGTTTACAGTACATGAAAATAGCCTTCATATATCTCTTCGTTGTAAACGCATGAATAACTGACGGAAAAAATATAGAAATGTTTTGCCTTCATTTAGTTTGTTATTCACCAGCTGAAAATGTGTACATAGTGTACAGTGCATTTTTATCTGTCTACTGACTTTTTCCACTTTTTTTCTGTCTGGTGAAATCCTCTGTCTACTAACTTGTTCCATGGGGTTTTTCTTTGTCTACTAACTTGTTCCATGATGTTTTCTCTATGTGTACTGACTTGTTCCATGGTGTTTTGTCTCTGTGTACTGACTTGTTCCATGGTGTTTTTCTTTGTCTACTAACTTGTTCCATGATGTTTTATTTCTGTGTACTGACTTGTTCCATGGTGTTTTGTCTCTGTGTACTGACTTGTTCCATTGTGTTTTATCTCTGTGTACTGACTTGTTCCATGGTGTTTTATCTCTGTGTACTGACTTGTTCCATGGTGTTTTTCTTTGTCTACTGACTTGTTCCATGGTGTTTTATCTCTGTGTACTGACTTGTTCCATGGTGTTTTATCTCTGTACTACTGACTTGTTCCATAGTGTTTTATCTCTATGTACTGACTTGTTCCTTAGTGTTTTATCTCTATGTACTACTGACCTGTTCCATTGTGTTTTATCTCTGTGTACTGACTTGTTCCATTGTGTTTTATCTCTGTGTACTGACTTGTTCCATGGTGTTTTATCTCTATGTACTGACTTGTTCCATGGTGTTTTATCTCTATGTACTGACTTGTTCCATGGTGTTTTATCTCTATCTACTGACTTGTTCCATGGTGTTTTATCTCTGTCTACTGACTTGTTCCATGGTGTTTTATCTCTGTACTACTGACTTGTTCCATGGTGTTTTATCTCTGTGTACTGACTTGTTCCATGATGTTTTATCTCTGTGTACTGACTTGTTCCATGGTGTTATCTCTGTGTACTGACTTGTTCCATGGTGTTTTGTCTCTGTACTACTGACTTGTTCCATGGTGTTTTGTCTCTGTACTACTGACTTGTTCCATGGTGTTTTACCTCTATGTACTGACTTGTTCCATGGTGTTATCTCTGTACTACTGACTTGTTCCATGGTGTTTTATCTCTGTACTACTGACTTGTTCCATAGTGTTTTATCTCTATGTACTGACCTGTTCCATTGTGTTTTATCTCTGTGTACTGACTTGTTCCATGGTGTTTTATCTCTATGTACTGACTTGTTCCATGGTGTTTTATCTCTATCTACTGACTTGTTCCATGGTGTTTTATCTCTATGTACTGACTTGTTCCATGGTGTTTTATCTCTATCTACTGACTTGTTCCATGGTGTTTTATCTCTATCTATTGACTTGTTCCATGGTGTTTTATCTCTATCTACTGACTTGTTCCATGGTGTTTTATCTCTATCTATTGACTTGTTCCATGGTGTTTTATCTCTATCTATTGACTTGTTCCATGGTGCCAAAATGCCTGTGACTGTACTGAGTGGCACTGACTGGACACATCATGCGCTCTTTGTAGGCACAGATAGAGGAATAATAGAAATCGGCTTTAAACAGACAGACACTAATATCCTAGAAATCCACTTAAAATAAACAATAAGATAGTTTTTACAGTAATTAAAATTGTTAGTCATCACATACCTTTCACCCACACTCAGTACTGGTTTACTGGCAAACGTGCAGGCAAATACACATGAAAAGTATGTATACAACTCACGTGCTCTCTCACTCACACACCCATCATGTACACAACTCGCATGTTTTCTCACTCAACAGACATTCATCATATACACTACTCGCATGTTTTCTCACTCACATAGACATTCATCATGTACACAACTCATGCTCTCTCACTCACACAGACACATGAAAGTACACTGGACCACACACTGGTACACTCACTTTCTCTCCCTCACCCACATGCACTCATTTTCTCCCTTGCTGGCTCATTCACATCAAACATGGTTCAAGAAAGAGACAAACTGCATACCACAATTGACAGAAACTGAACTTGGATAGGCATCATTGCGCAAATAGCCGTGCAATAGGTAGGAGCGAATGTTTGGTCCACCATGTCTTGATCTCCTTGGTAACGGTCAAGGCATTGGATTCCCCGTGTGCCAACAATGTGTACAGTTTGTATTAACAATTATCTGGATCGTACTGTATATAGGTTTTTCTTCTCTTCCTGCATGGTGACTGTGTGTGCAGAGCCAGTGTATATAGGTTTTCTTCTGTTCTTCCACAGTGACTGCGTGTGCAGAGCCAGTGTACTGTAATTGTTGTGGGCTGCACCAAGCTTCTTCCACACAGTATTGCCTGTCTGTGCCAAATTGATGAGCTTCCAGAGATAGATTCCCACCACCCACACCAGCTGTACATACACATCAGTGTGCTGAATTCAGGAGTTTCCCTTCATAGTTTGGCTTTCTCCCCACCTGTATACAACAGTGTGCCAAATTGACACATGTACATCAGTGTCCCACAATAACCCAGATAGTGTGCCCCCCCCCCCCCCCCCTTGTATAATTAAACACATCAGTGTGCCACAATGACCCAGATAGTGTGCCCCCCCCCTCCTGTATAATTAAACACATCGGTGTGCCACAATGACTCAGATAGTGTGCCCCCCCCCACCCCTGTATAATTAAACACATCGGTGTGCCACAATGACTCAGATAGTGTGCCCCCCCCCTCCTGTATAATTAAACACATCAGTGTGCCACAATGACCCAGATAGTGTGCCCCCCCCCCTCCTGTATAATTAAACACATCGGTGTGCCACAATGACCCAGATAGTGTGCCCCCCCCCCCCCTCCTGTATAATTAAACACATCGGTGTGCCACAATGACTCAGATAGTGTGCCCCCCCCCTCCTGTATAATTAAACACATCGGTGTGCCACAATGACTCAGATAGTGTGCCCCCCCCCCCCCCCTCCTGTATAATTAAACACATCGGTGTGCCACAATGACTCAGATAGTGTGCACCCCCCCACCCCTGTATAATTAAACACATCAGTGTGCCACAATGACTCAGATAGTGTGCCCCCCACCTGTATAATTAAACACAGTGTGCCACAATGACTCAGATAGTGTGCCCCCCCCCTCCCTGTATAATTAAACACATCAATGTGCCACAATGACTCAGATAGTGTGCCCCCCCCCCCCCTCCCCCCCCTGTATAATTAAACACATCAGTGTGCCACAATGACTCAGATAGTATGCCCCCCTCCCCCTTGCATAATGAAACACAGTGTGCCACAGTGACTCAGATAGTGTGCCCACCCCCCCATCCCTGTATAATTAAACAGTGTGCCACAATGACTCAGATAGTGTGCCCCCCCTCCTGTATAATTGAACACAGTGTGCCACACTGACCCAGTTAGTGCACCCCCCCCCCCCCCCCCCCCCCCCCGTATAACTAAACACATCAATGTGCCACAATGACTCAGATAGTGTGCCCCCTCCCCTTCCCCCCTCCCTGTATAATTAAACACATCAGTGTGCCACAATAACCCAGATAATGTGCCCCCCCTCCCCCCCCCCCCCCCCCCGATTTTAAACACATCAATGTGCCACATTGACCCAGATAGTGTGCCCCCACGCCCCCCTGTATAATTAAACCCATCAGTGTGCCACAGTGACTCTGATAGTGTGCCCCCCCCCCCCCCTTTCCCCCAGTATAATTAAACCCATCAGTGTGCCACATTGACTCAGATAGGTAGGCCATCCCAACTGACCAGCTTCCCTACTTAGTGTGGCTTCCTCCCCCACCAGTTCATGCAAACCTTTGTTTCTTGTTGTTTCACCTCTTTCTGGGTTTTTTTTTCCATGGGTTTTCTTTCAAGTTTATTCTGGTACCTGATAATACTCACTTGCTTGTGCCAAAGTGTATATTGTTGACTTACTCCATGCTCTCTTTCTAGGGTGTAGTTTGAAATCCACGCTTTCTTGCTTGCTGGTGTTGTTTTCTCTTCCCGTCCCCCTGAAGTGTCGTTTGGCGTGAGGAACGTCAGGGGGTTGCAGCTAGCCAAGCCAAAGATGGGTCTAGTCGGTGCGTCAGTGTGCTCCTGTGTTGTCCGCTAGGTCACTAGTCCCTAGTTGGTGCACCTAACCACGCGTTCAGATCTAGTCAGCGTTTCGCAACACAAACTGCTGGTGTCTAGTTGTTTGGATTTGAAGGATGTTGTTCTGTTGTCGTGTACTTTTTGGTGTCTGAGATCGGTTTTTGTCAGATGCACGGAGTGTACACACCTGGACGGCTGTGTTGGAAGGGGGATAACTGAAACTGGCACCCTCCCCTGTCCCTTGTCTGTCTGTCTGTCTGTCTGTCCTGTTGCTTGTTGTTGACCTGCTGGGTGGATTCACCGATGATGTTCGGCTCTCTTCACTGTGTCTGTCTGGAGAAGGTTAGGTGTCAGCATGGCTTTGTGTTTTTGGAATAAATCACTGCTTGAAAGAGAATCATTTGTTGATAATCTCTTGGAATTGCTGAACTATTGAAAATCATCCGTTGAAAATCTGTCAGAATTGCTGAACTATCAAGAATTGTACATTGAAAATCTGTTGGAATTGTTAAACTGTCAAGAATTCTCTGTTGAAAGTCCATTGGAATAGTTGAACTGTCAGAATGTATCGACTGGTCAGTGTTTCTGCAAAGGATTATTTGAAAATCAATAAGAATTTTTTAACATTGGGGTAAAACTTACTTGGGTTTTTTTTTTGTATTTTTCTGTGGGTTGGTATTTGTAGATAGGAGTAATGGTGCAAAAGAAGAAATGTGTTTGAATAAATCTGTGAAAAAATAAAGAACAGACATAGGAAATAAAGATGTGTGAATAGTTGCAAGCTGTGGCCTTGTGTAACTGTGCATGACAACAGAGTTGAAAAGCTGTAAAGCAGGAAACATTGTCAGATTCAAGAAAAGAAAAACGATGAGACATAAGATAAAATAAACAGGAATAAATGTGTTGGATGAAAAACAAACTGCATAATTCGATAACCACAACTTTTGTTGCAGAACCAGAAATTTAGACTTTAAATAAAAGAAAAAATAAACAAGAAAACTAAAGAGAACAAAACTGTTTTTTAAAAGCCCAATTGCTGGAAAGAAAGTCAACAAAGGTTCACTTGACTGTTCACCACACAGAAGCGGTGTTTAGAGTCGGAGGCTGTTGTGATAGCGGTGTGTGTTTGTGATGATGTCCCATGTTTTGCACTCAACAAGAGATTGTTGTCCTTGGGGACACCAGTCTGACAGGTCTTTACCACACAGTATTACCTTCAGTGCTCGGATACTTAACTACCCATGGGGTTTGGGTGAACAGTGATGGCCATAGCTCCATCTATTTGCCGTCTTCCGTTAGTGTGTGTGTGAGAGAGAGAGAGAGTGAACAAGTGAATGTACAGAAGTGTATCTGACTGGGGAATGAGTATTCCATATTTTACGAGACATAATTTGCAAAAAAAAAAAAAAAAAAAGCTGTTTTTTTGTTTTGTTTTTTTCTCTTTGTATTTTTTCTGTACATACATATGAACAAG
Source organism: Babylonia areolata (assembly GCF_041734735.1). NCBI lineage: Eukaryota > Metazoa > Mollusca > Gastropoda > Neogastropoda > Buccinidae > Babylonia > Babylonia areolata. The sequence goes on from NC_134907.1 coordinate 5,239,211, forward strand.
TTTGGGTTTTGCCTCTAGCTGAACCAAACCTTCAAAATCCATGGTCTTCCCAAGCAAGGACTAGACAAGCAGATAGCTGTAGAGTAGTTGGACTGTAAATAATATGTAGTAGTTCTGTAGTTTAGTTTTGTACATAGTCACATTTCATGTGCCAAATTTATACATTGTTTGAATGTACTATTATTATACCTTTTTTTTATGTTTTCGTTGATAAAGTCAGCAAAACCATGACCTTTCTTTACTAAAACAAGACATCCTCACTAAAATGTTGTATCAGTGTCTGGGTATTGCAAATACACCAACTCTCTCACTGTGTTAAAAATAAGTGATGTGATCAAAGAAAAAAAACAAACAGGCACACACAAAAAAAACCCAAGGTTAATCAGTCCTGTCATTTACCCAAGGACTAAAGACAGAGAGTAATCTGTAAGCACAGAAATCAAACTAAAGTGATGTTTAAGTCGTGTTTTTGTTTCTAATCAACCCCTGTGGATGTACAGTACTGTACAAATTTTGTTCCAAATTTAATCCTTTTGAAACAAGTCAATCAACAACTCTGTACTGTTTTAACAAACCATGAAGCAGCATTTCTATAAAAGTGACAGTTTTTATTAACAAAAGTATATAATGAAACGCAAAATTTTTATTCCAAATGTCTTAAATTTGTATGCGAATTGTGCATTTGTTTAAAAATGAGGAAATTGTCTTCCATGTGTTAAATACAACAGCGAAAATCTGAAGTGTGTTGTAGGTCTGTGGCCATTTGAGAACAAAAATTGTTGCATATTGTTGTATATTGCAGTGTCCCTGTGTGCATTACACTGGACTTATCTTTTTTCTTCTACTTTTCTTTTCTTTTTCTTTTTCTTTTGTTTTACCCTCATTTGTGACAAACAATGAAATTGAAGAATCAAAAAGAATGTTCCTTTGTGTTTTAGAGACCTCCCTACTGTGGGTTGATGATTGAGGGGAAACCATTTTGAAACTCATGACATTAACCATGGGTTGTACAAAAATAGCAGTCAGTTCATTACAGCTCTGACACCTTAAAACTGAAAGGCTTGATATTTTCCTGATCCTCAAGAAGTGCTGATTTCTATTAAAAATGGTGTAGCTGCTGACAAGTTGTTTTTTTGTGGGTTTTTTTTTTCCCTCCAAGCAGAAAGCGGAGTTGAATTTCCTGCCCAGTACAGCATCACCCACACATGGGGGGGCCATTCTTTTTGTGTTTTTGTGTGTGTGTGTGTGTTTTGGTTTTTTCTTTCTTTTATTGTCCGCCTGGGTTGAAATGGCAGACTGTGCATCGTGCTGTTAGAGGATTGGATCCCAACTGCACTGTCTTGATGGCGCTGAAACTACAACATATTGCTGAGGACTGTTTTGTACAGGAATATTTGTACCTTGTTCACAGTGCATTTTATGCCCATGGTTTTTTTTCCGCCATTTGTTTTCCTTATTTGTTTTTCTCCTGATCACTCTGCAAGCAGCAGATTTTTAAGTCAAGAAATTGTAGTAATGATTTTGTTCTTGGTGGGGTTTTTTTTGTACATAGGCATTTGTGTGTGCATTTTTTGATTCCCCCCCCCAACCCCCCAACCCCCGCCTGCCCGACCCCCCCCCCCCCACCCCAATCCCCCCTTACCCTTCACAACCCTGGTTCACAGCGCTTTGGCAAAATAAGTGTTGTCCAGTCCCACAGCCAAATTGACATAAACCTTTCATACTTACCTTCAGTTTTATTTTAACTGTATATGTAGAGTTTGGATAAAACGTCTGAGCTGAAAAATCAAAAAAGGTGTAACTTATCTGTGCTGTAAGATATAAAGCTTTTCATGTTGTCCATTCATAGTCAAGTGGAAAAACAACTACTGGTCAATTTTCATGTGTAGCCAGAATAAGACCATGTGCATTTTGGATGTCGCTCTTTTTTCTTTTTCTTTTTTGTAGAGCGTCAAATTTTCATTATGAATTATGCTGTTGACTTTAATAATGAAAGCTGTTTGACCTTTTTTCCTTTTTTTTTTTTTTCCCCCTTCAATTCTCTCTTCTCGAAGTGCCTGACCCATTTGCAAATCTTGTTTGATCAGAAAATTCAGGGTTTCTGCACTTTGTTATAACCATCACCCATGTTCAGTGAAGTAATTGATTGATTGATAATTGATTGACTGGTCGATCAGATTTGGTGTAGCCTTGGGTTTATGTTATTGTGGTGCATTTGAATGGTTGATGATGGAGGGGTTTTGTTTTGTTTGTTTTTTAGTCAGTCATCATCATGAATCCTTCACTTCAGTACTTGAGTTCAGTACAATACTACAACACAATCCAATGCAACGCAATGCAGTACAATACAATGTAGTATTATGCATTCACTAAGTTCACATTGACTACACTTGTATATATTTCAGAATTTGAAGGCTGCAGCATTGAAAAAATTGTCCTCTCATTCACGTTTTGAGTTAAAGAACATTCACAGACATAGCAGAGTGCGACCATGGTTGCCTGTTGTCTTTTTTTTTATATTTCAGACGGTTGGTTTCCTCCCATTTTTGCTGACCAACCTGTCAATGTACATATCTTGGGGATGGAAGTGTATGTTGTGGGTCTTAGACGTGTATGACATGACATATATGCTGAGTACTAGACAGCAATATCTTTGTGAGATTGTGTGTCTTCTACCGTCCTTCTTAGCTGTCTGTCTGCATATCTTCCCATTCTCATTTCACATCATTTTAACTTAGAGAATTACGTTGGTTTCAGTTGTGGTTTGTTGTAGTGTGTAGGGTTTGTTTCATTTGATGTACATGTATAAATTACGCATGCACTTGTTTTTAAAACTTTGATGTAAATTTTTTACTTTGGACAAAGACGGTTCTGTTGTAGAGAACGTTTGATGGAGAATAGAAGTTTCCAAAGCTCCATAGTGTGCTACTCTTTGTGTACTTGTCAGTTTGTTGAGGGTTTTGTTTTGGTTTTTAATTTGGTATCGTGTCAGCCTCACTAGGCATTGAAAAATACCAGCCCCCTCAATCCCTAACCCCCTTACACGCACACACCCTTTTCCTCCTCTGTTTAATGTCTCATGATGTTCAACTTGGCTTTCATCCTGGTTGTGTCAGCATACATATGTCCATGATTAGCATGTTGGTTGAGGAAGGTTTATTTGTTATTCCAGGAAGCTTACTCACACACTTCATGCCCGAGACCAGAGGTTGTTTGTGTGCGTGTGATTCCAGATTTGGTTAACCTATCAACAAAAGCTGAGTTTTGATAATAAAGAAAGAAAGAAAATAACCCAGTAACAAAATTTATCGTCTGTTTCTCAGTCTGTCTTTTGGCCCATGAAAAAAAACAAAAACCCTGGCGTTTGAACTGTTCTGTCATGTGCTTTCAAATCCTGTTCAGCTAGTACCCACATCATATTATCCAGAAGGAGTTGATGTTTCTTTCTTTCTTTTGTTTTTGTTTGTTTATTTTGTTGTTGTTTTTTAGGGGTCTTGGTTCTTTTTTTATTTGTTTGTGGAGTCTGTTGAAGATGAATGGTTTGTGTTCCACATGACTATAGATGAGTGGTGTCTAGTCAATACTTTGCTGCTGTACTCATCACCACGGGGTTACTTGTTTAATCAGGGCTGGAACTTGGGGGGTGTGTTTCACATTGGATTACACTGCTGCCATTTTTGTAGATAAGATTTGTACATGGTCATGGTTCATGTAAACTCTTTACAGTTTTCTCTTCATGGTTCATGTAAATTCTTTACAGTTTTCTCTTCATGGTTCATGTAAATTCTTTACAGTTATCAGTCATCCCCTCATATTAGTATCACTCCCTTCATGTTTTCATCACTCCTACCTTTCGTCAATTTCTCCTTTTTTTTTTTTCATTATGCCCATGACTCCTTTTCTCTTCCTCTTGGTCTTCCTGCTCTATTAGCTGTTTGTAGCGGATTGTTATTCTGTTGTCCTATAAACTGCCCGTTCTGTTTACAGTGGATTGTTTTTGTCCCAAAACGGATCCTATTCTGTTTATAATGGATTGTTATCCTGTAAACTGACTGCCCCCTTTGTCATGGATTGTATTGTGTTATGTACCATTTTATATGTTGTCGCCCCCCTTTTCTACCGTGCGTACTTCTTTGTCGATGGATGCCATTGTCTCTCTCTCACCTTCGTGTGTACATGTCAGAAATCTTTAATTGGTATTTGCTGCCCTGCCCTGCTTTTTGGTTGTATGTACCTAGCCGACATGATGCTTTCCACACTGTTCTACTCAACATTCCACAACCAGAGTGTATCTTTCTGTCCTGACAAAAACATATTCTTTGTTGCTTCTGTTAGGCATGGCCAGCCAGGTTTATTTTCCAGATTGTGTGTGTGTGTGTGTGTGTGTATATATATATATATATATATATATATATATATATATATATACACATATATGAATATATATATGAATATATCAATACATGTAGAAGCCGATATATTATGTGCATGCCCTGACAATTGTATTTTGAATGCTTCTGGTTGGGTTCTTTGACCTGTGTTTTTTCTGTCATTCCAGTCCTTTGAAATAACCACAGTGGTCCCACTCCACACCCTTTCTTTCAAATCCATGTCGTGTTTTTTGGGTTGTTTTTTTTTTTCCCCTGTATTTTTGTGGTTTTGAATGTGTAGAGTAGACAAGTGCCATCTCTTCTGTCTCCATTGTTGTCTTTGTCATTGCTCCCTCCCAGTCCCCCACACACCCATCCCAGTATATTTTTTTTTAAACCCTTCAATAAATGTCCCTAATTGTACAGCTAACCCCCAAATTGTAAGAATGACTTGGTTCAACACAAGGCAGTACTGAGCAATACCAGACAGCTCTGTACAGAGAGAGCCTGGCTTGTGCAACACATTAAGGCAGACCTTGAACAACAGTTGACCCCCATGGGCCACCCCCTTTCTCTTGAAACATTTTGTTCTCAACATTGTGTCATAATTGTGAGATGCCAAAACCTCCCCACAGAAGTTTAGGTGGTGATACTATGTGCAGACAGAGTGACCATCAGTTTTGTGGCCGACATATGCAGTGGTTTGTTTGGGGTAGAATGCACACCTGGTTTTTTTTGTTTTTTTTTTGTGAAGTGTGGTGAAATATTGGGAAGAAAATCCTGAAAGCAATAACAACCAACAAGAACTGTTTTGGGGGGGAATTTTTCTGTCGTTCATTTTTTCACTTCTGACTCTAGTCTTTGACTTGTGCAATAACTACTTTACACATGCTTTTTTTTTTCTTTTCCTTAACATGGTTTTACAGTATTTTTAAAGGTATCTTGCATGTTCTTGTGTCACAATGGGAAAGAAAATTAGAATTAGTTTGGTGGGTAAAAAAAAAAAAAAAAGGGTGGTGGGGGTAAGAGTCAGCTTCTATACATTGATGTGCATGCACATGTTCAAGAGCACACTCACACACACGCACACAGAACAGTCAATTGTGAAATTTCATTAGAATGTGGATTTTGCTGCTGCTTTTTTTCTTTTCTTTTTTTTTTTAACATGTGCAGTTGCATGTTAAAGTCCAGTTTGCATTTATTTTAATTTCAACATTTTCTGACACATACAAGCAAATATCTACATTCAGTTTCCAAATTACAGGGGAATCGATAACGCTGCAGGCATTGTTGCCCAAATGGTAATATCTAGTCCATCTCTATTTTTCTAGTCATTGCATTTTTTCCTCTCTATATAACGTAGACTGTGTTGTCCCTGTGTTGTAACAGTTTGAATTTGTGTCTCTGGAAATGTTGGACTCACTTTCATATCACTTTGAGATTATGTTTTCCCCTTTATTTCAATCATTTCCATGTTGTGCAATTTTGTCCCTGTTTTTTTTTAATGTTCTAAAACAAATTCAGTGGAGTTTCATATCTTGATTTTCTAGTCGTTGCGCGTTCTTGTCATGTTTTATTTCACTGTTGAAATTCCTGTCATAATTTCAATTCAGCAAGATGTAATCTTTTTGTCTGTTGAATAAAAGATTCATTTTTATCACATTCGTTTCAAATGAATGAAATAATATATGGTTGCATGGGAGTGGGTATGTATACAAAATGTGTGTGTGTAATTGTTTGTGCACCATGCCACAACTGACTTGAACAAGCATATCATTAAACCGGTAAGCCATTTCTGATGAGTAAATATATCATAAATAACGTATGTATTCACACACACACACATGCACAAACATACACATCCATTTTTTTTTTAAACTCAAAATCGCACACACACACACACATTGAAACACAGAATCACACACACACACACACACTCAAAGGCACAAACATGCACATTTGTTGTTTTTTTAACTCAAAATCACACACACACTGAAACACAGAATCACATCTTAACAAACCACATAGGCACCACTACATACACCACTCCTGTCGTCAGATGTATACACCACTCCTGTCACCACTCCTGTCAGATGTATACACCACTCCTGTCATCACTCCTGTCGTCAGATGTATACACCACTCCTGTCATCAGATGTATACACCACTCCTGTCATCACTCCTGTCAGATGTATACACCACTCCTGTCATCACTCCTGTCGTCAGATGTATACACCACTCCTGTCATCACTCCTGTCGTCAGATGTATACACCACTCCTGTCATCAGATGTATACACCACTCCTGTCATCACTCCGGTAGTCAGATGTATACACCACTCCTGTCGTCAGATGTATACACCACTCCTGTCATCACTCCTGTCGTCAGATGTATACACCACTCCTGTCATCACTCCCGTCGTCAGATGTATACACCACTCCTGTCACCACTCCTGTCATCAGATGTATACACCACTCCTGTCATCAGATGTATACACCACTCGTGTCGTCAGATGTATACACAGCTCCTGTCATCAGATGTATACATCACTCCTGTCATCACTCCTGTCGTCAGATGTATACATCACTCCTGTCACCACTCCTGTCATCAGATGTATACACCACTCCTGTCACCACTCCTGTCATCAGATGTATACACCACTCGTGTCGTCAGATGTATACACAGCTCCTGTCATCAGATGTATACATCACTCCTGTCATCACTCCTGTCGTCAGATGTATACATCACTCCTGTCATCACTCCTGTCGTCAGATGTATACACCACTCCTGTCATCACTCCTGTCATCAGATGTATACACCACTCCTGTCATCACTCCTGTCGTCAGATGTATACACCACTCTGGTCATCAGATGTATACACCACTCATGTCATCACTCCTGTCATCAGATGTATACACCACTCCTGTCATCAGATGTATACACCACTCCTGTCATAACTCCTGTCGTCAGATGTATACACCACTCCTGTCATCAGATGTATACACCCTCCTGTCATCACTCACTGTCATCAGATGTATACATCACTCCTGTCATCACTCCTGTCGTCAGATGTATACACCACTCTGCATCACTCCTGTCATCAGATGTATACACACTCCTGTCCATCACTCCTGTCGTCAGATGTATACACCACTCCTGCCATCACTCCTGTCATCAGATGTATACACCCTCCTGTCATCAGATGTATACACACCCTGTCATCAGATATACATCACAGCGTCTCACTGTAGTAGAGTAAACACCCACTCCTGCTTCATAGACTTGCTATCAACAAACGTGACAGGCAACATGTAATTACCTCACCCACAGAGAAAACACTCGTTATCAATTATTCATTTTCTCACTGTTGTCAATGTATAATACGAACATCCTTCACAAATCAATGCTTTCCAATTATAAAAAGTAAAATAAAATAAATCAATTATACACCACTCCGATGTCATCACTCGATGTGCTCAATGTTAACTTTTCAACCTAATCAATAAATGTATGACCCAACAGGTTCATTGACAAGAAGAGTATGACATACACTCCGTTTTAATGTATAACAAAAATGTGAAGAATTCATCATACGTCAGATGTACTTCAGACCACTTCGTGCACTTTCATCCTGATCATAGATGATAAAACACTGAGTGCTCATCAATTGTCATATCAGATGATAACACAGTTGCTGGATCAACCTATCTATTCTAAGATGATATCACCACTGCTGCCATCACTCCTTGCTCAGATGTATACACCAAATTCTGTCATCAGATGTATACACCACTCGTGTCATCACTCCTGTCGTCAGATGTATACACCACTCGTGTCATCACTCTGTCATCAGATGTATACACCGCTCCTGTCATCAGATGTATACACCACTCGTGTCATCACTCCTGTCATCAGATGTATACACCGCTCCTGTCATCAGATGTATACACCACTCCTGTCATCAGATGTATACACCACTCGTGTCATCACTCCTGTCGTCAGATGTATACACCACTCGTGTCATCACTCCTGTCATCAGATGTATACACCGCTCCTGTCATCAGATGTATACACCACTCGTGTCATCACTCCTGTCATCAGATGTATACACCACTCCTGTCATCACTCCTGTCATCAGATGTATACACCACTCCTGTCATCACTCCTGTCATCAGATGTATACACCACTCCTGTCATCAGATGTATACACCACTCCTGTCATCAGATGTATACACCGCTCCTGTCATCAGATGTATACACAGCTCCTGTCATCAGATGTATACATCACTCCTGTCATCACTCCTGTCGTCAGATGTATACACCACTCCTGTCATCACTCCTGTAGTCAGATGTATACACCACTCCTGTCATCACTCCTGTCATCAGATGTATACACCACTCCTGCCATCACTCCTGTCGTCAGATGTATACACCACTCCTGTCATCAGATGTATACATCACTCCTGTCATCACTCCTGTCGTCAGATGTATACACCACTCCTGTCATCACTCCTGTCATCAGATGTATACACCACTCGTGTCATCACTCCTGTCGTCAGATGTATACACCACTCCTGTCATCAGATGTATACACCACTCGTGTCATCACTCCTGTCGTCAGATGCATACACCACTCGTGTCATCACTCCTGTCATCAGATGTATACATCACTCCTGTCATCACTCCTGTCATCAGATGTATACACCACTCGTGTCATCACTCCTGTCATCAGATGTATACATCACTCCTGTCATCACTCCTGTCGTCAGATGTATACACCACTCCTGTCATCACTCCTGTCGTCAGATGTATACACCACTCCTGTCATCACTCCTGTAGTCAGATGTATACACCACTCCTGTCATCACTCCTGTCATCAGATGTATACACCACTCGTGTCATCACTCCTGTCATCAGATGTATACATCACTCCTGTCATCACTCCTGTCGTCAGATGTATACACCACTCCTGTCATCACTCCTGTCATCAGATGTATACACCGCTCCTGTCATCAGATGTATACACCACTCCTGTCGTCAGATGTATACACCACTCCTGTCATCACTCCTGTCGTCAGATGTATACACCACTCCTGCCATCACTCCTGTCGTCAGATGTATACACCACTCCTGTCATCAGATGTATACACCACTCCTGTCATCAGCAAATTACATCACGAAAGCAGAGTTTTACGAACTAAAGAGAGAGAGAGAGAAACACCCAAAAAAACACTGCTTCAGGACGGGTAGAGCTTGACATGAGTCAAGGGAGGCAAGCGTCATAGGGGCAAAACATGGTGAATTTTTTGTTGTTTTTTTAACCTCACCCACCAAAAAGAGAAAGAGAAACACTGTATATCAAATTATTTTATTTTCTCAACTGTTGTAACAAAATGTGATAAATAGGCGAGACATTATCCATTCACAAATCAATGCATTTCCCAAATTATAAAAAGTAAAATAAAATAAATCAATTCATTCACATCCACTCCAGGAAAACTTGCCACTGAATGCTGCTGCCACTTACTTTTTTTTTCAAACCTAATAAATAAATGAATGACCCAAAACAGGTATTTGAACAAAGAAAGAAGTAAATGAATCAATAAATGATTTTTTTTTTTTTATTATAAAGAATGAAGATGTTGAAGAAATTCATCAAAATAAACATAACAAGAGGTAAAGCCTTCAAGACTCACTTGTGCTCCGCACTTTATCCAGTGAAGGAATCATGAGGAGAAAAAAAAGAGTTAAAAAAAAATCACTGAAAAGTGCTCTATCAAATATGATACATAAAATAAGCTTGGGAGAAAAAAGGAAAAAAAGAAGAAATAAAAAGAAGGTATGCGAGTGGGATCGAACCATGCATGTTTAGTTCTGAAGCAAGCAGACTAATCCCCACTGCTGCCGCGCATCTGACGTCATTTGACTAAATTTAATACTTAAAGCAATGTTGATGTTTTCTTATTCGTGCGATAAACAGATGTGGTTGTAGTTGTAGTGGATGTAATAACCCCGTTTAAATCATGTTTTTTTGTGTTTTATCATATCTCAATTATTCTTTTATTTCAGCGGTAAGGAGACTTTGCTATCCCTTCAAGCACAAAGCAACACATGGTAGATCTCTAGATCTGCACAAACTGGTCCACAAAGGGCTGAAAGAAATGATCGATTCAATTTTTCTTTTATGTTCATTCCAGTTAATTCAGTGTCCACTTCACAATATTTATATGCAGTAAACACGTTGATGGTATAGTTAGTATTACTGTATGTGTTCTGTCCAGAATTTGTGTTTCTTTCCTTTTAACTGTGAACAAGAAAAATGAGGTCATGTCTTCGAAAACAACCTACCTGCTGGTAGGCCTAACTCAGTGGGAAGTGGTTTTTAGAATTTTCAGATTTCGGAACAGACCTCAACGAAATAAACCGTTAATGTTTTGGAAAAAACGGCTTAATTCGGGAGACTTACAACCTGTTATTGGTATGACTGTCAAGATTTTTTTTCATACAATGTTTAAGTCAAATCTGGTATTTGCAGACAAAGTATTTCCAGAGAACATGGCAATGTTAAAGTTTACCTTGGACACACACACACACACACAGACACAGACACACACACAGACACACACACAGACAACCAAACACCGGGTTAAAACATAGACTCACTTTGTTTACACAAGTGAGTCAAAAAAGAAATAAAGGAATGGGAATTGTAAACAATGTCATTGCCATGAGGTCTGATAATAATCACAACTGATTGCATCACTCTGAATTCTGCAGAATGTGAATTAATAAAATAAAAATAAAAAGACATCAAAATAATTACACAAGCATTTCAACAGAACACACATTCTATAACTCTCTATTACACACACACACACACACACACACACACACACACTGAAAACTGTACATCTGTTTCACATATCTGCACAACTTTTTTTTGTCTTTTTTTTGCCCCCCCCTCTTATTCTTTTTTTTCTTTTTTTAATTTTTTTTTCTATTTTTTAATTTTTTTTTTATAAATCAGAACAATTTTGTGGCCCATTCTGGAATGTTTCACAATGTTTACAGCTGACAAGTTAACTGGCTGCCACCACACACATCAGAACTGTTTCCCTATCCCCCACCATGTATATAGGGTTAAAGGTTAAAAGTCCCATGGCCCAATATGGACATAGGGGCAGTAATTCATATTCACTGCATCTGGTGCTCTGCACGGGACGGCACATGTATGTGTATGTGTGTGTCTGTGTGTGTATGAATGTATGTAAGTGTGTATGCATATGCATGTGCGTGCGCGCACGCGTGCGTGCACGTGTGTGTGTGTGTGTGTGTGCGCTGCTGAATTCAGATTTAGCACAAGGTATATGTATACATTCAATGGTGAGATTACACAGAAACCAAACAAACCACAACCAACAGCAGTCTCAAACAAAGAAATTGCTGAATAAAAAAAGCTGAGTGCAGACAAGACTGAAAGAATGTCACAAATGTATTGTACTTCCCACAGGCTGGATGTTTGACATTTACTGCCTTTGTGCCATAATGGTGGAAAATCAGTTTCTCATCTTCACAGTGGATCATAACCAACAACCAGCTGTGCAGCCAAAGGAGAACCAATGCCTCCATTCATACACATGTGTATACTGGAAAGATTCATTTCAAACTATTTTGAATGTCAAGAAGAAAACATTAATACATACACACACATGCACATGCATGCATACATTTGGAAGATTCATTTCAAACGCTTTTGTATATTTGTACATTATGGAGACATACATTCACCAGACTCTTGTGTCACACTTCTTATCAATAAAACAATACATATATAACAACCTGGCACATGTTATGATATGTCAAAATGTGTCAACAATCTTCCAGTTCCCAGAGAGTAATGCTTTGTTCCTGTTCATATGTATCATCACTCACACACACACACACACACACACACACACACACACAGACAATCCCACACAATCATGACAATTGCAAGTCACAAGTTTACAATATGGATGTTTTACATATTTCTTAAATATCGTATTTTAACTATCATGTGTGCAATACAAGAAGTAAATTTATAATGATCAAGTTGTGGTACGGTTTCTTATTCTGGAATATTTTATCTTAACCTTCAGTGCCAAGCATTATTTTGACTTGTGCTTCCTATTTACCGGGCAATTTTGGGTTGTGGAGGGTAGGGTAGGTATGGGTAATTGCGAACAGCGTGAAATTGCAAAAAATTCATATACCGCCCAACTTCGAAGCGTTCTTAACGGTTGCATTTTACAATTTAACGTCTCCTTCGACCTTTTCCAAATACTTTAATGAATATCCATTTCAAAGAACCAGCAAACGTCGACTATTTCTGGCTACTTCTGCGCTGTTTCTTCTCTTCACGCACCACTGCTGACCAAGCTTACAAATGTACTCTCAAAATCCTAAAATCAAGGGAAGCAAGTTGTAGGACTTGAACTTTGACACAGTTTAGAATTGTTCATTTGATCGGATATGTTGAATGCGCGTTACTAGTGCTGGAAGAATTAAAGCAAGCATATTGGTGACAGATCAGAATGTCAGTTTTGACAGGAATCTGCAAAATAGTGTCATTTGCAATTAGACCATAGGATATTTTGACGTGAGTCTATTTGCGAACGATGCTGCACAGTTACTGAGCACTCTCAAAAGGCTGTGTTTGTGAGTAGTGTGGGGTGTGTGCGTTTAAATGTCTGTCTGTGTGTTTGTGTGCATGTGTGATCAAAACAAACAGTACAACAGTCTGGTGCAATGTTCCAATAATAAGTTGTGTCTAATGAGTTACAGTCCTGCTCCTGTTTTAATTGTCAACATGTACCCAAAGCCGTTGTTCACAATTAGACTTGCCCGTTCACATTTACACCCAGCTGCCATTTCAAACGTCGACAAAACGTTAAAAAGAATGAGCAGACAAAGCTTTCCTGGTGCAATCAGTCAGAGGAAGTCTTCAAAAGTAAAAGAACTATGTTTGACTGTCGCACATGTTATCTTTACAGTACACATGTTGAGCTGGTCGCTATGACGGGATCGTTCGCAATTACCCTATTAACCAAAAATTCTAGCACATAAACTATTGCAAGAAAGTATTCATAACCAATACTTTTTTGAAAGGAAAAGTTAGAATTTCACTTAACACAATGATTGTATATATACATGTTGTTTAACTGCATCTCCTGCCTGTGCCATGCCCACCTACCTGATGCTCACTTTCAGACATTATCAAACAGATCAACATTGTCCCTGTCCACCCTCAGTGCAGGGGGTGAGGGGGGAAAGCACTGTTCACAAGATTGCTTGCAGATGAGCTGTTTGATCACTGCAAGCATGCTTTTCTAAAACCATGCTGTACATATAATTCACAACTTGCATCAAACCGTTCATCCCCTCCACAACCCTCTCTGTCCCTCCCTACCCTGAATAAGTGAATGGTTTGTATTTGAGGTCAACTCTTGGTCAGTCACAGAGCTACCCTCTCTGTCCCTCCCTACCCTGAATAAGTGAATGGTTTGTATTTGAGGTCAACTTTAGGTCAGTCACAGAGCTACCCTCTCTGTCCCTCCCTACCCTGAATAAGCGAATGGTTTGTATTTGAGGTCAACTTTAGGTCAGTCACAGAGCTACCCTCTCTGTCCCTCCCTACCCTGAATAAGTGAATGGTTTGTATTTGAGGTCAACTCTTGGTCAGTCAGCTACCCTCTCTGTCCCTCCCTACCCTGAATAAGCAAATGGTTTGTATTTGAGGTCAACTTTAGGTCAGTCACAGAGCTACCCTCTCTGTCCCTCCCTACCCTGAATAAGTGAATGGTTTGTATTTGAGGTCAACTCTTGGTCAGTCACAGAGCTATACTGGACCTCCTGTTCTGCTTTCTCCCCTTTCCTGGCTTCATCTTATCTTCAACTACCCCCACCCTCCCTCCTCTCTGCAAATCATCATTCTCTCTTTCAGTCCTGCCAAGTGAACCATCCAACACGATTTTGTCACACCTAAACCTCACTTCATCAACATCAGTAACCTGTACAGCTTCTGCAACACCTTGGATAGCAAAATCTCAATTTCTTTTGTTGTAACACATTGCTGTTTCAAGCCACTTGGGTAAGGTTGTGGTTCGTCTTCCACCAGTTTGAAAGAACTGTGAGGGGGGTACTGACAATAACATCTAGAAATTATCGCACAGAGAAAGATTGGCTGTTGCTTCTCTCAGATAATCATAGAAGACATACTGAGGATGCTGACAGTTGGCTACAGGAACACATCAACTTTGAAACAGAACTGTGAAATATCCTGAAATGATGCTGATGTATATATACATCATGGGGCAAATAAGGATACATTTTTCATGATATATATATATATATATATGTGTGTATATATATATATATATATATATATATATATATATATACACACACACACACACACACATCATGGTGCACTGTATAGGTTAATGTACATGTCATTTTAGAATATATCTCTTTTACTGCATATTGCAATATCTTATTCAAGAACAAAACCTGCCATTTATGATGATTTTATAGAAACATTTCTTTTTTTGAAATTCTGTTTCTTAAAAATGTATGTGTGTGTGTGTGTGTGTGTGTGTGTGTGTGTGTGTGGAGGGGTAGGGGTTTGGAGATGTGTGTGGAAAAAGAAGCCATGTTGTGTGTGTGCTGGACACGGCTGTGGGCTGAGATATTGTGTCAGGTGAATGACGAGCCTGTTGATGCACAATTAATTTCCAAATGGATGAATAAAGATGTACTGTACTTTATTATTGCCTTGAGAAATAGCAGTCAAAAGCCTTCATATATTCCTACAGAAACAAAAATCATACATGACGTACACACATCATCTTTGATCCAAACCATGATACCTGTCCCACACCTATGGCTCCATGACTCATCGAAGGGACGATAGTATTGCGTAGAGGAGGTGAGAGGTGGGGGTCACATGTTCTCCAACCTGTTCTGCACAGCGCTGTGGATGGTTTCCAGACTGTCCCTGTCCAGCTCTCGCACCAGCAGCAGCACGGACTGCAGGATGTTGGCGTTCTGCCAACACACAAAAAGCATAAAGTTCCACAGGGCACTATTCAATATCCACAGTGTCCAGGGATCGCCATGGGAAGGTGGTGCACAGTCCTCTCCTCCCTTTTAGCCTTCCCCAACTGGTCAGGTACATGTTCACACCTGGGAGGAGTGAGCAAAATGGAGTAAAGTGCCTTTCCCAAGGACACAGCACCATGACAAAACAGGGTCTAAAATCCTGACCACTTCTGAACACTGGATCGCAAGTCCAGTGTCTGACCGATGACTCCCTGACAGCTCACGTGTCAGTGAAGACACAGCCATGAACATGCCCATGACAGAAAGGAAATGTTCTACCCAGTATTACTTCAATCTAACAAACCAAGACTCACAAGTGCATACTCTGGCAGAGATCTAATTCCTGTCCTGTGCAAAATAATACTCCACCCAAACAGAGAATTGAAAGTAGCTTCCTAAGTATATTACTTCCCCTCTGCACGTGTACGCAGTGTCCTCTTTGACAAATATACTTTTTGTTTTCTATCAAATAAATTAAGAAATGGAACTGGCATAATATCAATAAACAAGTTAATATAATCATAAACAAGAAAATACTCAAATACACTCATAAAAATAATATCAAAGAAAAAGATACCAGTTACGCATACATGCACATAACTCATTCTGAAGTGAAAGAGAATGAGAGAAACATGGTATAGGCCAAAGCTTTAAGGATATCAGACATACTGAATACAAGTTCTTCTTTCTCTGTCACCATGGGCCGCAACTCTCATGTTTACTCGATGTTCAGGTGGACTTTCATGTGCATAACCCGTTCTAAACCACAACTTAGGTAACCATACTCTGTTTTTCGGGAGTATGCATGCTGGGTATACTTTTATTTTTGTAACTCATCAAACGCACACACAAAGGGGATAAAGCACAAGCAGGTCAGGAAAAAAACCTGCCTCCACCCTTAACCCTCTAGGTGCTGCGACCAAGATTTGAACCTACAACCCTCACATTGAAAGCAGAGTTGTAGTCTTGTGGTAATGTGCGCCACTTGGAAACAAGTATCCACAGGTTCTAGTCCTATATATGGACCAGGAGTTTGATGCCCACTCTTCTCGACCTGGAGTGGTGGTCTAGATGCTAGTCATTAGGATAAGACGATAAACCAAGTACCGCATGCAGCATGCACTTCGTGCTTGTAAAAGAACCCACAGCAACAAAAGGGTTGTCCCTGGCCAAATCTGTAGAAAACAATCCACTCTGATAGTAAAACAATTACACCTGCAGACAGAAAAGGGTGGTGATGTACGTGGTGCAGCCCTCTCCCCAAGGACAGCAGCCCCAGATTCCACACAGAGAAATACACTGTAACAAGACGTGACAGGACACAATGCAATACACAGAATAAGCACTCAGCTACTGTGACAGTCTTTATGTACCAGATGCTTATCTACCAATACAATGTCCAGGAGGGTCTGCATTCACATACTACTCACCCCTTCTCCCAAGTTTGGAAAATCAAATCAAGCACCTCATCATTCAAGTGAGACGATAAACCAAGGTCCATGTGCAGCATGCACTTGGTGCATTGATAAAGAACCCATGGCAACTTAAGTGTTGCCCTCTGGAAAAGTTCTGTAGAAGTCCACTCTGACAGATACACAAATATGTCTGCATGCATTCAAGGCTTGGAAAGTATGTTGGAATATGCTGCTGGTCAGGCATCTGCCTAGCAGATGTGGTGTAGTGTATATGGATTTGTACAATGCAATTATGTCTCCTTGCAAAACTGAAAGTGAAACTGAAGCCAGTCTTTGACACAGAATGATGATGTACCCTTGCTTTGGTGGCTCTAGTGGTAAAATTGAAGCCAGTCTTTGACACAGAATGATGACAAACTGAAAGTGAAAGTGAAGCCAGTCTTTGACACAGAATGACGACAAACTGAAAGTGAAAGTGAAGCCAGTCTTTGACACAGAATGACGACAAACTGAAAGTGAAAGTGAAGCCAGTCTTTGACACAGAATGATGATGTACCCTTGCTTTGGTGGCTCTAGTGGTAAAATTGAAGCCAGTCTTTGACACAGAATGACAACAAACTGAAAGTGAACCTGAAGCCAGTCTTTGACAAAGAATGACAATGTACCCTTGCTTTGGTTGCTCTAGTGGTAAAATTGAAGCAAGTCTTTGACACAGAATGATGACAAACTGAAAGTGAAAGTGAAGCCAGTCTTTGACACAGAATGGCGACAAACTGAAAGTGAAAGTGAAGCCAGTCCAGGGTTCCCAGGGACTTCAGGTTATGCCAAGGACCTAGTAAGGACTTATAAGGACCATCTCAGTATTTTGTAAGGACCTATAAAGTTAATAGGAGACATAAAAATCGTACCTGTACTGAGTCTTTGACACAGAATGACAACAAACTGAAAGTGAAAGTGAAGCCAGTCTTTGACAAAGAATGATGACAAACTGAAAGTGAAAGTGAAGCCAGTCTTTGACACAGAATGATGACAAACTGAAAGTGAAAGTGAAGCCAGTCTTTGACAAAGAATGATGACAAACTGAAAGTGAAAGTGAAGCCAGTCTTTGACACAGAATAACGACGTACCCTTGCTTTGGTAGCTCCAGTGGAGACAGACTTGTGAGGTGTGACCTTTGACATGGGCAAAGGCTTCAGCCCCAGCTGAGTTCGAATCTGACTGCAACATTTAACACCAAAGTAAAGTATTAAAACAAAATAAACAGAAATCATTATGAAGAAAACAAAACACTGTGCATACATGCAGGTATCATCAATACACACACACACATTCAAGTACACACACACACACACACACATTCAAAGTACACACACACACACACACAGACACATTAAAGTACACACACACGCACACACACACACACACACACATTCAAGCACACACACACACACACACACACACACACACAGGATCCAGACACAAGTAGACACACCACTGATGACCTAGGAGACTAAAAAAAACAAGAGAGGCAAGGCCTTCAAGACTCACTTGTGATACACTTTAAAAAAAAATCTAATCATTAAAATGTGTTCTGTATTTGTTATTATAAAGCTTTGGGTTAAAACAAAAAGAAAAAAAAAAAAGTCCTGACAACAGATTCGAACTCCGCATGTTCGGGTGACAAGAAACTGTCTTACCCATTACACTATCATGGCTCCTTAACTGACGTTCAAAAATATAATATATAAACATGCTTTTTTGAAGGGTGATAAATCGATTGCGGTATTCGAAGTGAGAACACTGTATAAATCATATTATTCTGGTGTATCTTGGGCATTCAAAAAATCTTTAAGGACAATTAAAAATTCTTTTTTAGTCCGCAGCAAGGAGACATGGCTATCACCGCAATCACACTGCAACATTTAGCAGTTTTCTCTGGATCTAGATAGATGTACAAGTTTAGTTACACCCGGTTGACACGGTCGATTCAATTTCTCTTTTATGTTCATTCTAGTTTTATAGCTTTAAAGTTGATATGAAAATTGAGTATTTTGTTAAACTAATAACATGTAGAGCCAAGTACAAGTACTTCTAAACTTCGTATGAAATGAAATGGACTTCATTTTGAGAAAAGTCGAGACTGGAAATTTTTACATTTCATCAATTCAAGGGTATTAACCCTCATGGTTTATTATTTTTAACTGTGAATTCCGACTGATTCTGTGGTTATTTTTATGGCAGTTTGGGGCATAATCCAGTAAGTGATGAGGTGTTCACAGATTTTTCTCTGAATAAATATTTAACGGTCTTCATCTCCAACTTTCCATCACATGTGATCGTGTATTGTCGAGTGAATATTGGATTGAACAAGCAGGTCAACAACTTTAAACAAAATGGCGTCGTTTGCGTTTGTGAAGAATATGAGCACGCGCTTTGAATGTGTATAAATATGTGTACACAACTGATTTTTGCCCATGTCCTTCAGGGCTCAGCTAACAGATCTATAAAGTCCACTCGTCGTATTGACTTTAGTATTTTCTGAAAAAGACCACTTGGGCGAATGAACATAGTGAAATTTCAAACTGTAATGTTTAAGATGAGAAAGATCAGTTTAAAGCAAATTAAGTCCCCTAGCATTATTTACAGATTAATTTCCCTTCTTTACTATCTGCACCAAAGACATGCAAAATAAATATAACTTCCATACTTAGCAAAAGAAGTTCCTGTTTGAACAAAAAATGATAAAAAATGACTGCTCTTGTTGTTGTGTCAGAATATCAGATCAAAGTGCCAAGTTTAAAGAATAAAGAAAATACAAATATAACAGTAAATGCAGTTTGCATATAATTTGGCTTCTTTCTTTAAATTTTTGTGTGCCCATCCCAGAGGTGCGATATTGTTTTAAACAAGATGACTGGAAAGAACTGAATTTTTCTTATTTTTATGCCTACTTTGGTGTCAACTGACAAAGTATTTGCAGAGAAAATGGCAATGTTATGGCAATGTTAAAGTTTACCACGGACACACATACACACGCACACAACTGAACACCAGGTTAAAACATAGACTCACTTTGTTTACACAAGTGAGTCAAAAAAAAAAGAAAAAAAAAAAAGAACTCCATGCTAATCCACCAGACACCAGTGCAGTATTCGAACCCAGGACCCTCAGAATAAAGTCCAACACTCTTAGCACTGGGTCAGTGAACCAGTGCTGACAGAGCTGCAGCTTCAAGTCCCAGAGAAATAGTGCAGGGAGTGCGGAGCAGTGGCCTTGTACTGCACCCAGCTAGAAAGCCAGTGTCCATGGTTTTATCTCCCTTGTACAGAACTCCCCCTCCACAAGACCTTCAGCAGGAATCTGGGTGCTAGTCATTCGGATGAGATGATAAACTGAGGTTCTGTGTGCAGCATGCATTCAGTGCACATAAAAGAAATGAAAGGCATGTCTCTGACAAAATTCAGTAGAAACATCCCTTTGGTACTAACATGATGACACTTGCAGGCAGTTAACAGAACAAAAAATGGTTGACAATGTGGTGACACTCTCTCCCACAGGTCAGTAGCCCAAATTTCAAACAGACAAATCTTTTGTGACAAAATACAATACAAAACAAAACAACAGAAAACAATACAATACAATACAAAACAATACAATACAATACACTACAAGTATGGCATGAAAGAATTATGACAGTCCTTGAAGAAACAAAAAGTCCCAAGCACAAGTTACATGCCCCTGCTCCTATCTTGTCCAAGCAGTAAGGACCATACTGCCCTCAATCTGCTACATGGATTCCATGGTCCAGTTTAAAAAGTGATCTCAAAACACACCTCTTTGTTCTGGTCCAGTTGAAAAAGTGATCTCACAACACACCTCTTTGTTCTGACCCAGTTGAAAAAGTGATCTCAAAACACACCTCTTTGTTCTGGTCCAGTTGAAAAAGTGATCTCACAACACACCTCTTTGTTCTGGTCCAGTTGAAAAAGTGATCTCACAACACACACCTTTGTTCTGGTCCAGTTGAAAAAGTGATCTCAAAACACACCTCTTTGTTCTGGTCCAGTTTAAAAAGTGATCTCACAACACACCTCTTTGTTCTAAAAGTGATCTCACAACACACCTCTTTGTTCTGGTCCAGTTGAAAAAGTGATCTCACAACACACCTCTTTGTTCTGGTCCAGTTGAAAAAGTGATCTCACAACACACCTCTTTGTTCTGGTCCAGTTTAAAAAGTGATCTCAAAACACACCTCTTTGTTCTGGTTACCATATTGCTGATGAGGTGCTTCTTGAACTTCAGCTGGTTGTGTGAGTGTGTGTGCATGTGTATTTGCATGTTTGTGCTTGCACATGCCTGTTTGTGTATGGTATGTCATACATGAAAGCATGTATGTTTATGTATGTTTAACTTTGCCTGAAAACCCCACCAGCTCCCTGTGTGGGAGGTGAGGGTCAGTGTGCATTCTTCCCAATGTTATTCTCACTGTCACTGTCAGACTGATCACAGAATACAGCTGGAAAGACCCGGCAGCCATGAAACAATCAAAGCAAGCAACAAAGCTACCAAACTAAATGCGGCATGTTGTTGTTTTTTACGGTTAAAGGTTGAAGGTCCAATAGCCTTTTATGGCCATCAGGGCATTGAACTCATATCCACTGTGTCTGGAGCTCAGCCGAGGAAGATGGAGCCCTCCTTCCCCAGCTGATGTCAGGTCCACTTCACATCTGGGTGGAGAGTGGAAAGTGAAAATGCCTTTTCCAAGTTCACACTGCTGAAAGAGGGATTCAAACCCCAATCCCTGGTGACTACAGGATCAGAACAGGGGGACTGACATGGGAGGAGACAGGGCAGGAAAAGAAGCAGAAGAAGAAGAATGAACTCCACCTTATAAAGTGGTTGCTTCTTCCAACACATCAGCAATAACTTCTTCTTCTTCTGCGTTCACTCATATGCACACGAGTGGGCTTTTACGTATATGACCGTTTTTACCCCGCCATGTAGGCAGCCATACTCCGTTTTCGGGGGTGTGCATGCTGGGTATGTTCTTGTTTCCATAACCCACCGAATGCTGACATGGATTACAGGACCTTTAACGTGCGTATTTGATCTTCTGCTTGCATATACACACGAAGGGGGTTCAAGCACTAGCAGGTCTGCACATATGTTGACCTGGGAGATCATAAAAATCTCCACCCTTTACCCACCAAGCGCCGTCACCGTGATTCGAACCCGGGACCCTCAGACTGACAGTCCAACGCTTTAACCACTCGGCTATTGCGTCCATCATCAACAATGACAAGAAGTGTTTGTCATCAGTAAAGAAAGTGGTGCAGTTTGAAAAAACCTCCACTGCTGTCAAAGGTGTGCTAGTTTCCTCGTTTACATCTCTGCACCGCCTGCCTTAACCTGTGGACTGCCCACAGACCCATCTTCCTCAATTCTCCTTCAGCCAGAAACAAGAAATAGCATATAGCTTGTCAAACCAAGAACACTACATTTCTATCATGAATAAACACACAGCCTTAACACAGTGAGGTGATCTGTGGCTCAAAGCCAGCCCAGTCAGTGTAACTCCAGTCAATGAATGGATTAAGGGGGACACTAGATGTTGCTGTGACTTGTGGTTGTACGCCCCACTGTCTGTGTTTTCATGTCAAGGAATGCAGCCATAAAAACCTATTGTACCTTTCATGTTTTTCACCTTTTAGCCTTAAAAAATATATTAAAAAAATGAACAAAATGTTCAGTCAATTATACAAGCTTTTATTGCTCTACTGAGAAAAAAGATATTTAGCTTAATTCTGAAGAACAGTACCCAGCAAATACGAACAGGTGAAGAAGACCATTTGCGGAGTGCTGGCACATCTTCCTTCCTGTCATGAATTAATGTCTTTTTTCTTTGTCCACTAGTTTTTGTTATGAACATATCTATCCTTACCTGCTCCCTTAGCTACCATGATGGTGGTAAACAAAATGTGCGTTTACCAACAGTTGAAGTTGAAGCACTTGCTTAATTAAGCACAGTAAGACTTTTCTTATTGATCTCCTTTTTATTTTATTTTTTTTTTTTAATTTTTTTTTTGTGCTGTTGTTGTTGTGGAAATATGTTTGCATAAAATAAACATGAAATTGTGACTCCGATGAAAGGGGGGTTCCATTCAATGTGGAGGTGGGGTGTGTGGGGGGTGGGGGTGGTAGATTGGTAGGGAAGCATGAGAGGGAAGTGGCTCATGGAGTCAGGGGATGGGAAGTGAAAGCATACTTCCCTGTGGAACATTTACCTTGATGGTGATGGTGACGATAATGTGTGTGTGTGTGTGTGTGTGTGGGGTGTGTGTGTGTGTGTTCTGCTTACTTCTTTCAGTTCATATTTTTTATGTATGTACTTGTACAATGAAAACTTTAAAAATGTTCATTTGAAAAAAAAAGGAAAAGAAAGAACACTCACTTGGTCTCCTCCCAGCTCAGCTTCACTCCCTCCTCCTGCTGCACACGGTTCCGGTGCACATCTGTTGCCATGACACCCACACACGGCCCGTGCTGCGATGGTCGGGGATGGAAGGGAGCTGCCGACACCTCCACCCCACTGTCCTCCTCCTCCTCCTCTTTCTCGTCAGCGTTATCCGATGACGTGTCGATGGAGGTGCCATAGCAGTTAGGTGTCGTCGTTGTGGTGGTGGTGGTTGTGGTGGCTGTCTTGCTTGAGGTGTCTGGTGAGGTTTTGGTGATGGAAGGAACAGCGTTGGTGTTGGGGTCAGTGTGGAGGTCAAGGTCAGTGTGGGGGACAGGCACAGGGTCAAGGTCAGAGTCAGGAGTGCCAGTTTCCCCAAACTGCTGGGTCAGGTCATCACCTTCCTCCAGTGCTCTGTTGATCTCCTCTTCCGTCACCTCTGTGAATGGCAACACATAGTTTCTAATTGGTTCGTTTTTTTACAATGAATATAACAACTAAATGTGTTTTTGCCAAACAATTACTTACCCACTGCCAGCTATACCCTCTGGCATACTGGGCAGCATCAAAGCCACTCTTTCAGCTGGGCTATCATTTCAGTGGTTCACAAGTGAATCTTAAATGTGAGATAAACAAATTTCAGTAATATAACCAGCCTACGTTGCAAAGTGGTTAGCATCGCGGACTGACAGCTGGGAGGATTCGGGTTTGAATCCCAGCGGAGGTGGGTTTTTCGGCCCGCGGCCGGCTCCTACCCACAGCTGAGTGTGCTATGGGCTTAAATGGGAAGACTGGGACCACACACTCAAGTATCATCCACTTCACGGATGCATCTTTGGGTGTGCTGCTCTAATTTCCTGACTAACACTGCAAGTATCTGTATCTCTCGGGCCTGGTTGACACCGGGATATCATTATGACAGGAAGCGTAGAGTACAGCCTTGTCGTGTATTCCCCAACTTAAATAGTGGAGTGATGGCCTAGAGGTAACATGTCTGCCTAGGAAGCGAGAGAATCTGAACGCGCTGGTTCGAATCACAACTCAGGCGCTGATAATTTCTCCCCCTCCACTAGACTTTGAGTGGTGGTCTGGACGCTAGTCATTCGGATGAGACAATAATCTAAGGTCCCGTGTGCAGCGTGCACTTAGCGCACATAAAAGAACCCTCGGCAACAAAAGGGTTGTTCCTGGCAAAATTCTGTAGAAAAATCCACTTCAATAGGAAAAACAAATAAAACTGCACGCAGGAAAAAATACAAAAAATGGGTGGTGCTGTAGTGTAGCGACACGCTCTCCTGGGGAGAGCAGCCCAAATTTCACACAGAGAAATCTGTTGTGATAAAAAGAAATACAAATGCAAAATACAAAAATACAAAATACAAATGGACCTCCATAGCAACATCGTCTTCCTCCTCCACCTCCTTCTTCATCCTCAGCACAAAAAAGCCCTAAACTATTTGGCCTTTCATGCACTGCTCTCATGGTGACCTCAGTTTCGATACCCCTCCACTTCCACACTTCGGGTGAGTCTTGTCAAGGTGTTCAGTGTCGGCGGATTCATGGGGGACTGTCATTGGAGGGACGTGGTGGTGGTGTGTGACCTCCTGGTGACCTAACATCAATGGCTTTCCTGTGGACTGCTGGCCCTTGGACTGTGACAGATGAACCAGGTGTGGCTGTGTCCCAGGTGTGGCTGTGTCCCAGGTGTGGCTGTGTATGGGGACCCAGGTGTGGCTGTGTATGGGGACCCAGGTGTGGCTGTGTATGGGGACCCAGGTGTGGCTGTGTATGGGAGAACCAGGTGTGGCTGAATCAGGTGTGGCTGTGTATGGGGGAACCAGGTGTGGCTGTGTATGGGAGAACCAGGTGTGGCTGAACCAGGTGTGGCTGTGTATGGGGGAACCAGGTGTGGCTGAACCAGGTGTGGCTGTGTATGGGGAACCCAGGTGTGGCTGTGTATGGGGGAACCAGGTGTGGCTGAACCAGGTGTGGCTGTGTATGGGGAACCCAGGTGTGGCTGTGTATGGGAGAACCAGGTGTGGCTGTGTATGGGGGAACCAGGTGTGGCTGTGTATGGGAGAACCAGGTGTGGCTGTGTATGGGAGACCCAGGTGTGGCTGAACCAGGTGTGGCTGTGTATGGGAGACCCAGGTGTGGCTGAACCAGGTGTGGCTGTGTATGGGAGACCCAGGTGTGGCTGAACCAGGTGTGGCTGTGTATGGGAGACCCAGGTGTGGCTGAACCAGGTGTGGCTGTGTATGGGGGAACCAGGTGTGGCTGTGTATGGGGACCCAGGTGTGGCCGTGTATGGGAGAACCAGGTGTGGCTGTGTATGGGAGACCCAGGTGTGGCTGAACCAGGTGTGGCTGTGTATGGGAGACCCAGGTGTGGCTGAACCAGGTGTGGCTGTGTATGGGGAACCCAGGTGTGGCTGTGTATGGGTGTGGCTGTGTATGGGGGAACCAGGTGTGGCTGTGTATGGGTGTGGCTGTGTATGGGAGACCCAGGTGTGGCTGTGTATGGGGAACCAGGTGTGGCTGTGTATGGGGGAACCAGGTGTGGCGTGTGGCTGTGTATGGGGAACCAGGTGTGGCTGTGTCCCAGGTGTGGCTGTGTATGGGGGAACCAGGTGTGGCTGTGTCCCAGGTGTGGCTGTGTATGGGGGAACCAGGTGTGGCTGTGTCCCAGGTGTGGCTGTGTATGGGGGAACCAGGTGTGGCTGAACCAGGTGTGGCTGTGTATGGGAGACCCAGGTGTGGCTGAACCAGGTGTGGCTGTGTATGGGGGACCAGGTGTGGCTGTGTATGGGAGACCCAGGTGTGGCTGTGTCCCAGGTGTGGCTGTGTATGGGGAACCAGGTGTGGCTGAACCAGGTGTGGCTGTGTATGGGAGACCCAGGTGTGGCTGAACCAGGTGTGGCTGAACCAGGTGTGGCTGAACCAGGTGTGGCTGTGTATGGGGAACCAGGTGTGGCTGAACCAGGTGTGGCTGAACCAGGTGTGGCTGTGTATGGGGAACCAGGTGTGGCTGAACCAGGTGTGGCTGAACCAGGTGTGGCTGTGTATGGGGAAGTCAGAATGAGCGGTGTGGGAGTAATGCCACTGACACAGCACAGATGACGGGGCAGCCAAAAACAAAAAAAATGGGCAATATCCACATTTTCCCCTGAAAGATGGAATGAGTAGTGTTCACAACAAGGCATAGAGGTTCACTCCATTAGTCACACACAGGAGTGGAGTGAAAGAAATGTGGATATTGCCCTAATTCCACCCAATTTCTGAATATATGTCATAGATTGTTAGTAAAAGCAGCTGAAATGAACCTAGAAATAAATGAAAACTAAAAACTAAATGCATTGCTGTACCTATGTGCATACAGTCATGAATTAAAATCCAAATTTGTGGTATTCTACACATTTTCACTCACAGTTTCTTGGCAACTGCAGCAGAAATGTAGTCAGCAAGCTGTTTCTTTCAGTTTAGATTTTTAAGAGAAATAGAAATCACACCCCCCCCCACACACACACACACACACACATGCGCGCGTGCGCGTCCTTCACCCAAGCCTGTGCCTCAACCACTCACCTCATGCTCACTTTCTGACAATATCAACCAGGTTCACAGTGACCCAGTGGACACACAGATTAGGGGAAGGGGAGGGGGTGAGTACTGTTCAAAAATTTGCCTACAGATGATAGATGATCCTCTCTTCTTTAATAAATGCTTGCATGTTTGTCCAGTGATTCATGCAATGCATGAGACTGGTCCACACCCTTCAACAATCCTTCCCTCCCTCTCTGCCCACAAGAAGTGGACAGTTTGAGTTCACTAACTTGTAAAAATTCAGCAATATCTTGGGTGACAAAATCACTGAGAGTTTTTGCAACAGACTGCTGTTTCAAGTCGCCTGGGCCAGGCTGTCCACCATCTGGAAAGCGTCATACGAATTGAGAGGTTACTTCAAATAACATCCTAGCATGACCATACAAAGAGTGGTTGGCTGCTGTTCCTCATGAATAATTAGACATATCAAGCTTTCCATCTTGTGTCTATTGGCACACAGCAACTTTGAAATAGAAATGGGAAAATTTATGAGATGATGTTGATGTGAATACATCCTTGACAAATAGTGAAACATTTTAGTGGATGTACGTCCTTGGCACTCAAGAAGTTAATGTGATATATAATCCATTAATTGTGAAACGCAAAGATGGAATAACAAAGAAAAAAGATTACAGAAAAAAAATCACACAAAAATAGGAATTTTGCCAGGTACAACCTCTTTGTTGCCATGGGTTCTTTATGTGTTCTAAGTGCATGCTGCACACTGATCCTCAGTTTATCGCTTCATCAAATGGCATCTCAAGAGGAAGTAGTGTGAATACAGAACAGCCACTGACACCCAAAGCCCTTAGGTCTGTCTGATCTCAGTGAGGTGACCACCCTTCACTGACCAGCATTCTCATCAGCAGCAGACAACGAGGCACCCACAATGAGCCGCCATGACACAATCGGTTAGGCACTGGACTTCTGATCCAGAGTTCACCAGTGGTCTGGGTTCAAGCCTCTGTTTTAGCATGGTGTTGTGTTCTTGGAAATGGCACTTTACTCTGCTTTCCCTCACTTCACCCAGGTATAAATG
This sequence comes from Babylonia areolata, assembly GCF_041734735.1. Classification (NCBI taxonomy): domain Eukaryota; kingdom Metazoa; phylum Mollusca; class Gastropoda; order Neogastropoda; family Buccinidae; genus Babylonia; species Babylonia areolata. The sequence goes on from NC_134907.1 coordinate 5,267,229, forward strand.
GGTACCTGACCAGTTGGAGAAGGTTAAAAGTGGGGGAAGGAGAGAACTGGCCCCACCTTCCTCTGCGGATTCCTAGACAGGGCGGATTCCTAGACAGGGCGGATGTGAATTCATGGCTTAAGGGGCTGTGGGACCTTTAACATTTGAACTATTAAACAGTGGAGGGGTCAACAGGCACTACCGATGTTGTCCAACTTGTGCAGGTTGGGCAGTGTGCGGAGCACAGTCATACGATAGTTGTCTCCCTGGGAACAGGGGTTGTCCGACAGCCACAGGAAGCGCAGACGTTCCAGGCGACGTAGGTGGAGGACGTCAGAGAGCTGGTCCACGCGGTTCTTCCTGATGTACAGCTCCTGCAGGTTGGGGCAGTGAGCAAAGTCAACCAGAGATGTCAGATTGTTCACGCTGAAACACAGAAAGAAAGACATCTGTCTCAGTATCAAGGAGGCAGAAAAGTGTGCAGACTGACCCAGGCACACTACACCACATCTACCTATAGAAAAAAAAAGAATACAATATATACAGATAGATACATTATAACAAAAATAAAAGTAGCAGATGCCTGACCTTTGCATAAACCCAGTGCCATAGTCAGAGCCTTAAGAATGTCCCCAAACTGATACAAGGTCATGTCAGAGCCTTAAGAATGTCCCCAAACTGACACAAGGTCATGTCAGAGCCTTAAGAATGTCCCCAAACTGACACCAGGTCATGTCAGAGCCTTAAGAATGTCCCCAAACTGACACCAGGTCATGTCAGAGCCTTAAGAATGTCCCCAAACTGACACCAGGTCATGTCAGAGCCTTAAGAATGTCCCCAAACTGACACAAGGTCATGTCAGAACCTTAAGAATGTCCCCAAACTGACACAAGGTCATGTCAGAGCCTTAAGAATGTCCCCAAACTGATACAAGGTCATGTCAGAGCCTTAAGAATGTCCCCAAACTGACACCAGGTCATGTCAGAGCCTTAAGAATGTCCCCAAACTGACACCAGGTCATGTCAGAGCCTTAAGAATGTCCCCAAACTGATACAAGGTCATGGTCACTGCCAGGGTCAGCTCCTGGGAATATTCCTGTTTTAGCCCTACCAATGCCATACCTGCTAAAACAATTATCCAATGAACAAATGAACAAACAAATGAACAAATGAATATCGTTTATTGAAGTGAAAACCAGAAAACTTTGGGAACTGTCAAGGGAGGGAGCTGGAGTGGACGACAGGAAAACCAATGGACTGACAACACTGCAAAAGGACAAGAAAACCATTTGTAGAGACCCAGACTTTGACACACCACTGAGAGACCTGGAAGAATCTTGTGAACACTCCTTCACTGCAGTCCGCCCCAATGACTCTTCACAGAGTTATGGGGAAGATGAAAAAAATATATATATAAAATAAAATAAAATGAGGTCAACATTGCTTCAACTACAATAATAATTAAAACAGTACAAAAAAGAAGAAGAAAAAAATTCATCTATTTTTCATTGTCACAGCCAAACTCAACAGTTTCAGTTTCAGTTGCTCAAGGAGGCGTCACTGCGTTCGGACAAATCCATATACGCCACACCACATCTGCCAAGCCGATGCCTGACCAGCAGCGTAACCCAACGCGCTTAGTCAGGCCTTGAGAAAAATCGCTCTTCCCGGCGGGGAAACAACAGTTCTGCAGTAAAGGGGAGTGTTGGTTCCAGGGGATAACTGACAGCAGTGTGGTTCAACACCTTGACAGCAGCCCAGCTGACTTGCGCAGTAGTGCTGTGAGGCCAGATTAATCAAAGCTACCACATGGCAGCAGAATTAAAACCTCACAGCCTCGACTTGAGTGAGTGCAGAAGGAGATAACAGCAAAACCTGCAGACATCAGTTCAAGGTGAAGTTGAACTGGGAGGGTCATTCAATGCCAGTGTGACAGACCAGATGGGTTTGGGGAAAAGTGTATGCTGTAGGCCTTGTGTACAGCATGAACAATAAAACATGTTGAGGTATGTGATATCATATTGAGATTTATTTTGTTTTCATTCAGTTATGGTCAGGAATGGCATCCCCAAGCTACCCATATGTTGCTATATGATCACAACTGGATTTTGTTAATATTTATGCAAGGAGAAAGTTACAAAGTTCATACTTTAGTTTGTTTCTTTTATTTTGAAATAGATGATTTAATATTTGACAAGCCAAATAAGTGAACAAACATTCACAAAAAAGAACAAGAGAGGCAAGGCCTTCATTACTCGCTTGTGATACACTTTAAAAAAAATCTAACTGTTAAAACGTGTTCTGTATTTGTTATTATAAAGCTTCGGGTTAAAAGGAAAAGAAAAAAGAAAAAAAAGTCCTATCGGCAGATTCGATCCCCCGCGTGTTCGGGTGAGAAGAAACTGTCTTACTCATTACACTATCGAGGCTCCTTGGCTGACGTTAAAAAATATAATATTTAAACATGCTTTTTTAAAGGGCGATAAATTGATTGCGGTATTCACAGTGAGAACGCTGTTTAAATCATATTATTCTAGTGTATCTTGGGCATTCAAAAAATTTTTAAGGGCAATTAAAAATTCTTTTTTAAGTCCGCAGTAAAGGAGACGTGGCTATCACTGCAATCACACTGCAACATTTAGCCATTTTCTCTGGATCTAGATAGATGTACAAGTTTAGTTACACCCGGTTGACACAGTCGATTTGATTTCTCTTTTATGTTCATTCTAGTTTTATAGTTTTAAAGTTGATATGAAAATTGAGTATTCTGTTTAACTAATAACATGTAGAGCAATCAGCTTATCGTGCTGGTCACAGCACTGAAAGTGCTTTATTGAAAATTGTCAATGATCTTCTTACAGCCCTGGACAAAAATGATATTTCTCTTCTTTCTCCTCTTGATCTGTCAGCAGCCTTTGATACCATTGATCATGACATTTTGATAAACCGACTCTCCCATACTTTTGGTGTGTCTGGCACGGCTCTCTCTTGGTTCAGCTCTTACCTCTCCAACCGGGGATTTGTCCCAAAATATAATATTTTACTGAAGAGCAATGTGAGAAACTTGACCACTTTTTCACCACGTGCTTTCTACATTTCCGGAACAATACTGTCAGTCCCCGGCCTTCCCATTACTTAGTCTGCCCACTGCAACCCGAACTTCCTCTTCCTGATTCCTTTATTCAAACAGTGATCACTTGCGTCGCCTAACTCAGTGTCATTATAAGTTTCGTTTTCTAAATTATTTGCCACGTTAAAAACTCCCTGAAAGTGACTGAACCAGTCCTCTAAACCAATGTTGTTATTTACGCTCTTTTTTGTGTTTACACCACTTAACTTCTTTATTTCCTTTCAAAGTTCTGCTTGGTTGTGTAAAGGATTCAGCTGTATTTCTTCGAAATTCATGTTTTTTCTGCCTACGTAATTTTCTTTTTTTATTCTTTCTTACTATACTTTTAATATTTAAGCCTGTCACTTTGAAGCCTGTATTTTCTAAAACTTTTAATATCCTTTTACATTTCAGTTTTGTATCTTTGCATTCCTGATCGAACCATACACGTTTTTTTTGTTGTTTTTTTTCTCTGTGAGATGGCACATAACATTTTTTCACCACGCATTGTGCAGCAGACTTCAGACAGTCATTGAAAGTTACCAAGGCATGGTCAACATCTTGTTCTAATTGCTGAATGGCTGCTTCCAGTCTGATAGTACTGTCTTCAACATTGAATTTTGTTATAAATTCTGCTTCTTTCGCCTTGTCCCATAAAACTCTATCTACAGCAGTTCTCTTATTATTGTGAGTTGTTTTGGGGATAGTTTCAAACTGACAAAATAACCGGTAAATGATCTGAATCTACCAAATCAGCTACTGTTTTCCATGAAAGCTTCAAAAGAAGATCACGAGATACAATAAAATAATCAACCACACTAGACCCAGAATCCAAAATGAAAGTGCAACTGTCATCAAAGCCATATTTACTAAGCCAGTTTAAAATACAGCAATCAAATGTGTTACAAAAAGCAAGAACTTTTTCACCAAATTGATTGATTTCTACATCCTGCCATATTCTTTAGAATGATTTCATTTGTTCTTTTGTTTTGTCCACATCTTCACATAAACTGAAGTAAAAAAAATTGTTAGCTGTACGAGAATTCAAATCACAAAATATCAAAACACAAAAATCATCAAAAGACTCATGTAGATCAAGTATGCACTTTTCTAAGACCTCAGTTCCAATGGTGTCTTGTTCAAAATTTCAAAAAGGAGAATCATGAGGGGGGAATGTATGAAGCAATCATGAAAATATTTTTCTCAACACTCAGCAGGTCTTTTGATACCTTTAAAACAACAATGTTACTGGCATCATAGTTCACTCTCTCTCAAAAAAAAGCAGAAAAACATTTATTGACTAACACAACCACACCCCCGGAACATCTCCCTTGCCGTGACAGCTTCGTAGCCTTTGATGAATATATGTGAAAATCTTTAAATGCACTGTCTCTGATGTCATGGTCCATGAACGTTTCTGTCAGACAACAATGTCATACCTTTGGGGAAAACCAACGAATTCACTAGCAGATAATTTTGATTCTAAACCATTAACATGATAATTGAGAAAGCTTCTCACCAGTGTCTGCTGCTACTTCACCTCGGGATGAAGAAGAAGAATGATGTGGCATACTACTGTCTTTGCTGTGTGCACTGTCTGACTGTGCACCCTTGAGTGCGTCTATAATTTTTGGCTGATCCTTGGACCACTAGTTGTATGTCCACGAGCGTAAAGCACGGCCTTCATCTTGCCTTTCTCTGGACTTGCTACTGACACAGTCCTGGTTCTGGATTGTGACTTGTGAGTACCAACGTTAGTAGCACGGCCTGTGGAGACTTCCTCATCTTCAAGAAAAGAGGCTGCCTGCTGAGGAAGAGAAGGCTCCTCCAGAACTGTCCCTTGCTGCTTCAAGTGTTGATGTTCACCAAGACGCTCCATTTCATGCTGCTCTTGTCGCTCTTCTGTTGATCGTTCCTGCCCCGGCTTGTTCTTGCTGAAACAGCTGTTGTTCCTTTTACAGCTCCTGTGCTGCTGCAGATTTTCTTCGATATGGTCTTGTGGCAGCTCTTCTTGCTGTTGCTGCTTCTTTGTCCACATCTGGTCATGTTGATGATGGTACTGCTTTTCCTGCAACATTTCCCTCTCTTGCTGTTGCTGTCTTTGCTGCTGACAGCGCTCACCTTCCTGTTCACATCTTCTTGTGTGCAGTGTTTCCCTGCTTCGCTGCTGCTGTTCCCTGTTCTCTGTTTTGCTGTTGCTGTTGCCTTTTCACCCTAACTGGCACAGCTGTTATAAGCAAGGAGACTGCTGTTTTTGATTGGTTGGTCCAGTCGTTGATGGAGTCCTTGACTTACTGTCTGCTGCGGTCCTGTTTGCTGTGGATTTGGTGATTGGTGAGGTGTGGGCAAGGCACTGAACTCTTGAGATGTTCTCAGAGGGCTACTTGATACGGGGGAAAACCCTAATCTGTACATGGAGGGGTCTTCACCCCATGCCATGTTTTGTCAGTTCAGTAGTGGGGTCATTGTAAATGGTCCAACAGTGGAAAATATCCTGTCATCATTTGTTGCCAATTGGATGGCCCATGTAGAAAGTGCTCCCCTTGTTGAAGGTCAGGGTGAACAGCTGGAAATTGTTCCATCTCTTGCTGGTGCTGAGGAGGGACAAGTGGACATCCTTCCATCTCTTGCCATTGATGACGTACGGGAACATCTCTCCTGTAACTGGTGTGTCACTTCTTGATTACTGTAGAATGTTTTCATTAATGTTGGTTCATTAATGTTGGTTGTGGTTTTGTAAGGAACACCATCTGCATACAATTTACCAGGTAGTCTGCTCTCCTTCCTCAGTTGCTGGCACTGTTCTCTTTAGTTTACAGTGAGATCTGTTGCCACTTGAATATCTTCCCTTCTTAGCCGATCTCTGAGTTCCCTGTCCTTAAGAATGTACAGCTTATCTTTCATCTGTCAAAGAAACGATCAGACCTCACTGCCGATTTCTATCTCCTGGCTTCCCGATACGACAGGTGTACTCAGTGTCCTTAGTAGACCACCATTTGTCGGGTGAAAAATAGCTGAGTACTGCCACAATTTTGTGAGTGTCACTTTCCTCTTCCCAGTCCGTTAATTCATGGATACCGAAAAATTTCAAATTCCTTTCTCTTGATGAAATATCCTATTTCTCTAATCTGTCTTCAATTTTCCTCAACCTATCATGTGAGGAAACACTGTCTTGTTGAAGTCCACTGATATCCCACCTATTGTCTTTGATGTTCATTTTGGCATCTCGAAGTTCGTTTTCAAACTTGTGAAGGTTTTTTTGAGGGTTGAAGAAGTTATTGTGAATCTGCTGGCTGAGATTTGCAGCTTGAACGTAGAGGCTTTGTAAAATCTGGGAACACACTAACTGAAGCTGTGGCTGAGTGACAGGAATTCAGTCAGTGGATATTCAGCACTTGTCATACTGCATTGAGTGAGAGCTCAGCTCAACACCTCTCCCTTCAACGGCCTGGAGTATGTATGTGTGTGTGTGAGAGAGAGAGAGAGAGAGAGAGACAGAGACAGAGAGAGAGAGATTTCAAGGGTTTTTTATTATTGTCCTCCAATGTTCCACCCTGACACTATCATTTTTCTGTTGTTTTTTTTTCTTTTGTTTGTTTATGTCTGTGCAAAATTAATTTTGTAAATGATGGAAGAGGTATCTGGTTGTTACCTGCACTTGTTTTCACCCAATATCGATTGTTTGACATGAACTTGGTCAACCAGTGATGGATGGATCCTCTTCTGAGATACACATTTTCAGTGTCAATGCTTGTTTGCCAGCCAGTGCTTCCGTTGTAACAACTGAGCTAAGCAGACCACTCAAGCCAAAACCACTCATGCCATAATCACTCATGCCATTCACACATTTGTGACCTCCCTTGCATCCTCTGTGGATCCCAAAGCATAATGAGTAAAGAGATATAAATTATTCATATGGTACTTCATTAGTGACTGCCATATTTCATTTTCACTTCTTGTTTTTGGCCTCTGTTTTCTTTCTATTCTTTATGTAGCTGTGTTGTTATGAACCGAGTGGTATTTTTATAAAGGGGGCGGTACAAAAGAATTACTGATTTTCTGTATTAAAGGATAGAAAAGATCCATGCACTGGCCCTGGGATATATAGCAGGCCAGTTACAAAAGGATTTTTCTATTGTTTTATTGCAATATTAAGTAAAGAAGAGGAGAAGAAGAGAATAAGAAGACAGTGCAGTGATACGTAGCAAGACACTGTCCGTTGGAGCGACACACACTGTGGGTGACACACAGTCAGTGGTCAGTTAGCTGGCTATCACCTCAAACTGGCTCAGGTGAAAGTGACCAGTGATCACCCACTCCATCTATTTATGCACGTTATGCGAACTGCAAAGACGCTCGCGTATGCTGCGATGCAAATCGGCTCAAATCAGGCCAAATTTGATTAGAATTGTGTTTGTTACAAGGTGTCCAGTGATAGGTTTCTAAATGATTCCTGAACTGATTCACGTTGGATTGGTCGCAAAAGAAACAGCCCAACACCCACTTTCTAATGAGTATAAAATGACGTGATTATTTAAGATGAATTTACAATCTTGATTTAAGTCACATGAACTGATAAGTTCTTAATGAGCTTCTCGCTGAAAATTAATCAGTTTAACATAGGCAAATACAAATGGTATAGATTTAAAGATGGAGCTGCAACGATTCTGCCTCTATATAATACTTGTAGTTTACTGATCCGACAAAAGAGATATCTAATTAAATACGGTATGTCAGAAACACAGTTTTCACCTCAGTCAAAGCCATCAAGCAATGCTAGTTGCGCAGTGAATGTCGTTAAGTGTCGACAATGAAAATCGGCTTTGTATCTTCTAAATGCTTGATCTATTCTCATCCAAACACTACAGTTGTGTGGCTTTAGTTTCCAACAGTAGTCACGAATAGAATTGTAAACTGTAGCATTATATGTGACGAGAAGACAAAATGACGTAAGTTTAGCGTGAGTTGAAATCTTTACACTGACGAACGATTAAACTGAAATAAAATATGCTTCTAACTGATTAAAGTGTGTGCATAAGCACAACAAATATAATATTGCAGTGAACGATACAGAGACTTGATTTAATAGATGTTTTGAAGCAGTTGTTTAAAAGGGGCTTGGCATTTGCAATTCGAATGGCGTCACACATTCTGTGCGAGTCCTTGAAGACTGGTGTGTTAGTTGCGAAAAAGGTGTCTGCTATAGAGCTTGTGCGTGAAGCAGTAGAGGCAGTAGCCAGCAAAGCACTTGGCTACATTTACATGTCCCTTCATGGGCATCTTTTGGAAGTCATGGGTTTGATATTTTTCTCCTGCCATGATTAAGAACAGCACTGAATCATGACTGGTGTCTCTGGATCACATGCCATGATTAAGAACAGCACTGAATCATGACTGGTGTCTCTGGATCACATGCCATGATTAAGAACAGCACTGAATCATGATTGGTGTCTCTGGATCACATGCCATGATTAAGAACAGCACTGAATCATGATTGGTGTCTCTGGATCACATGCCATGATTAAGAACAGCACTGGATCATGACTGGTGTCTCTGGATCACATGCCATGATTAAGAACAGCACTGAATCATGATTGGTGTCTCTGGATCACATGCCATGATTAAGAACAGCACTGAATCATGGTTGGTGTCTCTGGATCACATGCCATGATTAAGAACAGCAGTGGGAGGGGTATAATAGATCAATGCTATTGATGAGATATTCATATTTCAACAGGGGGAGGGGTATATCAGATCAATGCTATTGATTAGATATCCATCGTTTCAACAGGGGGAGGGGTATATCAGATCAATGCTATTGATTAGATATCCATCGTTTCAACAGGGGGAGGGGTATAATAGATCAATGTTAACCCTTTGAGCCCTGACCACCGCTTTACCGGTGGTGGGGAGGGGTGGCATAATGCCTCGCCACTGGTTGAGTGGTGCGTAAACACTTGTGTCGTGTTTTGCTATTGGTTGACTTATATTGAAGAACCAGTCAGAAAAACCATAATATTCTGACATCAGTGAACGTAGTACCAACATTGCCGCGCCTTTTCACTGTGTTTTGTGCATGTGCTTTGGATAAAAAAGACTGATTTCTACCATGAAGCGTGCAGAGTCTCAACCTGACACGCTCCTTTGATCAACTGATTCTGCATGCTCAGATTCATTTTCAACATCACTATCTGTAGCAAAATCATCCGATTCAAATTCCACCTCACTATCAGAGTAATCATTGTCATACTCTACTTCCGATAAATCATCAAGCATATCAATTACTTGCTGCATTGTGTACAGTTGTTTTCTCGCACGTTTTGTCCCTGATTTCTGCCCTGATGGGCCAGGTTGAGACTCTGCATGCTTCAAGTGTTTACACACCGCTCAACCAGTGTCTGAGCATTATGTCATTTTTCTCTGCCACCAGTAAAACGGTGGTCAGGGCTCAAAGGGTTTAATACCAATTATTTGCAAATTTTGGCTCAGGAGCTCAGGCAGAAGGGTTAAAATTGCTCAGGAACTCAGGGCTCAAAGGGTTAATGATGAGACAATCATCGTTTCAACAGGGGGAGGGGTACAACAGATCAATGCTATTGATGACATATTCATCGTTTCAACAGGGGGGAAATTACTGTGGAATCAGGCCTACAATTGGCTCACTTCCTCAGAGACAACTCAAAAGGGCTTCAGTCAGTGCCTCTGATGGGTTGATACTGAATGCCAATGACCCCTCCCCTCCAACAACCATCCCCTGCTCTGCTTATCTTTCTTTTCTGTTTTTTTTTCCCCTTCTTCTAGGTATTGCACCTTTGTAAAGCTATTTTTTTAATAATAGGAAAGTTGTTTATTTGACAATAAATCAAACAAATTATTTACTGGAAAGGCAGGCATCATAATGGGAAAAGAACACAAAAATTAAAAAGACAAAAACTGAAGATGGCACGAAAAAGAAAAATTCCCTAAAGGTTGACATTATTGCTAATAGAAATAGTCCAGCAGACAGCTTCCTAAAGGGGTGGGGTGGGGGTGGGGTACTTTTTAAAGGTGTGGGGATTTTATTTATAAAGTTTTCTGGATGGGGAGAGGGGTGTGGGGGGATAGATACCATTATAAAGTTTTCTGGGATTGTGAAAGATCCTCCATCATCCCTACAGGGGACCCTAAAAGCTAATTCTAAAGTTGACTACACTATCACCTGAACAACAACTACAATAATCAGAATAAATTTCAACTGACATGACATCATAACAATAATAATTCTAACAACAACAAAGGGATACAATCCATACTGACCTCAAACTACAAACCTCCAGATTAGGCATTCTGCGAACAATGCTGGCATCACCAATCTGAGAAGCCCTGGACAAAGACACATTCAACAATCATTTCAAATCAACATAAAATCCATCCTGTGCTCTTCACACATTTGTATGAAGTCTAGTTACTGACACAAATAAACACATACTCTTACAATATTTAACAATAATAATAATAATGGATACTTATATAGCACACTATCCACTTTAAAAAAAAATAACACATCAATATTACATACACTCACCAAAATGTGACAAATGAACTACACACACACACACACACACACACACACACACACACACACACCAGTGTATGGTTCCTCTAAAATTTCTCATTACACATTCACACAGAGAAAAGGAAACCTTCACTGCATTACAATCGGCATGAACACACCATTGAAAACGTCAACATCACTGGACTGTGACTGCAGCCCACATCCTACAGAGCACAGCTGTCCACATTGAGGACAGAACATAGCTTTGTACAATGTAGCACTGATCATCTGACTGACAGGTGTCAGAGCTAAGATGCAGTTGTGCAGGGAGGAGTATGATGGGACGCCATTCTAAATGATTCTTTCTATCACGAAACTATGACACTGTGTGTGCTGCTTGACCTCCTCAAGGTCAGCAGTCAGCCTGTCAGAGTAGGGTGGCATGCAATGCTGGTTTACTGGGTAATGGAATGACCCTGACCCTGGATCATGACCTTTGGACACTGAACTTGAATGCCAGATCTCTGGCCTGACATTGGAAAGCACCTTCAGGTTCTTTGTCAAGAAGCTCAGAGCTTTGCTGGCTTCAGCACAGGTGTTGGTGTCGATGTACTGTCCCTGCGAAAAGTCAGACCATAAGCTGAACCTGGGGTTCTTTGTGGAGGACTTGACTTCATCAAGGGTGTAACTGTGAGACTTTAGTTGGACTTGGGAGTGACACAAGTTGACCCCAGGATCCTCTGTGGAGGACTCGGCTCCAGGGAGTGAATGTGAGGCTTTAGTTAGACTTGGAGTGTGTACAGGGTCAAGAGCAGCTGTCTGTACCTCTTGGAGTGGAACTGAAGGGCCATGTCCCATTTTTTCTCTTACATAACAATCTGACAGTGACACACACACACACACACACACACACACACTAACACTATCACACTAACACTAAAACACATACACAAGAATGAAAGAGAATGGAAACCACATGATTTGAACTGAAAGGCCATGTCTGATTTCTTCTCCTACATGACAATCTGACAAAGTGACACACACACAAACACACACACACACACATGAGCAAGCATGCTTGAAGTTGCACACCCTAACACACACACACACACACACACACACACACACACACATGAGCGCGCAAACAAACACACATGCAATTTGCAAGCACGCTTGCACACCCAACACACACACACACACACATGAGCAAGCATGCTTGAAGTTGCACACCCTAACACATACAAACACACCACGCACGCACAAGCATGCATGCACACATCACACACACACACACACACACGCACACATGCGCGCGCAAACAAACACACACGCAATATGCAAGCACACCTTACACACACACACACACACACACACACACACACGCACACACACACACATGTGCGCACACTCAGATACACATGAATTAAGAATGGACAACAGAGAATGCGACTGCAGACAATAATTCATATGCAACAACAAAAAGTCAAAAACAATTAACTCAGAAGTCAACGAAACAAGAATGATCTTGTCAACTTTTACTGAGCAAGTTTTCTCACCAACAGTTGAGTTTTCGAACACTCTCCAAGTCTGTAGCTCTTGTCCGAGCTAAAACCAGAGCTTCAGTTAACTTTGTTCCTTTTTCTCTCTCTGAAAGAGCCATGATTTCTATCTGTTGTTTATTTCTGCATCGGAATTCCGTCGTCCGCCTAAAACCGGAAGTTTATATGTTATCTCGCAGAAAATAGTGTCCACTTCTCATGCATGTAGCTTAATTTCAATAGGTCTGATACTATTCATTAACAGTTGTCGTTGTAAGAATGTTGATTTGTATTAAACTGTTTCTTTCTAGTTTTGGATGAAAATAATTTTGATCAATGAAATTTGATTTTGTTCTGTGTCTTCCGGTATGCTGAACTTGCGCGGTAGATTCGAGTGCTTCCCTGTTTTAAAGATGTGTACCTCCTTGCACTAGTATCAAAGGGACACAAGAATACTTGCACATTTGGGTTTTTGCTTTCTTCGGTTTTCAGCTTGTGTCATCGAATATTCAAAATGGATTGGCCTGCAATGAAGAGACTTGTTCGCGAACAGTTTGACGGACTCAGTTCAGAGGTTCAGGTAAGTGAAACTGCGATTTGACCTCTTCAACAATTTGAAGTTGAGTAGCCACGATCACCAGTTTCAGTAGCTCAAGGAGGCGTCACTGCGCTCGGACAAAACCATACACGCTACACCACATCTGCCAAGCCAAGCAGATGCCTGACCAGCAGCGTAACCCAACGCGCTTAGTCAGGCCTTGAAAAAAACCCAAAAAACCCCAAAACGGGGGAATAAATAATAGATAAGCTTGCATAAATAAATAAATAAATAATAATTATAATATAGAAAAAGGTAGTAGTAATAATATTAGTAATACTAATAAAATGATAATAATAAAACATAAATAAATAAATAAGACAACAATGGTGATAAATAAGCGAATAAATGTAAAACATGAAGACACACATTCACACATACACCCACACATGCATAACAGAAATGCACCAAACATGCAGTTTCACAGATATGAAAGCACAGTCAAATACATATAAACGTACATGAGCTCCAACACACACACACACACACACACACACACACACACAATACCTTGCACCTCCTCTACCCCCCTCCTCCACACACTCATTTCTAGTCTGAGTATCGCAGCTTCCACGACACACACACACACACACACACACACAAACACACACTCACAGAGATGAACACTTACTTGTACAAGCACATATGAAAGCACAGTCAAATACATATAAACGTACATGAGCTCCAACACACACACACACACACACATTACCTTGCACCTCCTCTACCCCCTCCTCCACACACTCATTTCTAGTCTACGTATCGCAGCTTCCACGGCACACACACACACACACACACAAACACATACTCACAGAGATGAACACTTAATTGTACAAGCACACACACATACGCCCATATCTCCCACCTCCAACCCCACACACGTACATACAAAGATATATATATATATATATATATATATACACGTTCCAATATCCTGTTGCTCCCACAGTGTAGGCATGCATACACTCACATACCTCATCCTCTATCCCACCTCCCCCCGCACTCCCACCTCCCCTCACACACACACACACACACACACACACGTACACATCTCTCCTGACACTTGTGTACACTTTCACTCTCGCGCATTCACAAACGCACTCAAAATCACAGACCCACACAAACACACATATACACACACGCACAGAGGCTGCCACTGACTGGCCGCAAGAGGGATGGGAAAAGATCTCTGATGCCAAGAACGTGGCGTCTAGTGTGTTGCTCAGTTTATTGTATTTGGAAAGGCCCACGGAGACTCTGTTCCGTTTTGAAGAAATTTGCGCAATGTTGGTTTGGAAATGATGCCGATATTTGTTTGATTTGCAAAGCATCGTGCTCTACCTTTCATGTTAGACTTGCGGCCGCTCCCTCTCTCTGCTTCTATTTCTTTGAGGCGATCGATGGTGTAATGGCCTTGTACCTGTTCTTTTTGGTATTCTTTGACTTTTCTGAGGATTTCCGATTTTCCTAGATGTAGGCCGCTCGTTGGTGTTGCGTTAGCAGCAAGTCTGTCAGCTCGCTCATTTCCCTTAACACCTGCATGTCCCGGGCAGTATGACCATGTGAGTTTTTTAATCTGAAAGTTGCGCATTGCGTTATGCCACTCTGGGCTTCCCATTCCGCTTTCAATTTTCTGTATGAGGTTCATTGAGTCGGTTAGAATCATGGCATGTTGGTTTCCGGGCGTATGGATGGACGATAGCCACTGGAGGGCATGTGTCACAGCTTCAACTTCCATCGTTAGGCTGGAGGTTGTGACTTTGTAGGCAGCATTCTCTTCCCAAATTGCTTTTCCATTTTGTTTCGCAGTGAATCCCCAACCAGACTGGTCTTTGGTGACTGAGCCATCTGTGTATATGATGATGTCCTCTTCTTTACTGTTTTCTTCTATAAGTAGCTTCACTTCCGCATCAGTTTTGCCCTCTGGCCATTCCCGACAATGTCTTCCTAGAGTGGGTGAAATGACTGTGTTGAATAGATGGTTGAGGTTTTCGGGGGTTTTCTCCCATTCTTTTGTTTCTTTCAGGTCTTGTAGTCGGCATACTAGCTGGATTGTGTCTTCTGCTTGCCCCATCCATGATCTTCCTCGTCCTAGACGGCTGCCTTTTGGTTCTTTGACTGCATCATGCAGTGGGTTTTGAGGGTTTTCTAATGCTTTGAAGTAGGTCTTGACCTGTTCTAACTTGTTTCTGGCCTGCACTGAAGGAAGGTCAAGCAGGTATCGCATGGTTTCTGTGGGCATGTCTTTTGTTGTTCCAAGGATCAGCCTCATAGCTTCATTTTGTACTCTTTCTAATTTTAGGAGGTTGCTTTGAGACGGTGTTGTTAGCCCAAGTCCGTAGTCGATCACACTGAGGACGAGTGATTGGTATAGCAGGAAGAGGTGGCGTTGTTCAATTCCTTTGGTTGCCATTGCTTTTAAGACTGAAAGGCCCTTTTTGCATTTGAGAACAGTATTTTCCGTATGTTTTCTGAAGGTCAGCATCCTGTCGAAGTGTATTCCTAGGTAGCGTAGGCATTCAGTTTTCTCAATTTGAATCCCATCGAATGACACAGAAGGTGGTGATTTGCTCGCGGTTTTGTTGTTGAGGGTGCACAGCAACGTTTGGGCTTTCGCTGGATTGATGGAAGATCCTGTGTCTTTGCACCACGATCACCATGGTAGTAGTAGTAGTAGTACAGGGACTGGCAAGTCATCTGCATAGACCTCTCGGCCTTTTTTATGTCCCCATCGAATCTTTATCTTCACTTCTTTCCTTTTATTTAATTTATTTATTTTCATCTGTTGTTTGTTGTTGAGCGGGGTACGTAAGTTCACTACTGGCAGTCTGCAAGAAACTTTGTTTTCATTTTTCATTAAAAAATTTTTTTTAAATCACGATGGTGTTGGTGTCAAGGAGATTTTTGAACGTGTTAGTATTTTGTGCAAGTTTAACTTCGGCAGGTAATGCATTCCATATTTGTGCAATTCGGTTAGCCAATGAATTTTTTCTAAGGTTGGTGTTGTAGTGTTCTAAACAATCTTTCTTTACTGAGTTCCTTGTACTATCATAATCCGACATTCTAAAGATATGTCTTGCATTTACATCATTTATGTTGAAAAGTTTCGATCAAATCTCCTCATCTACCATTTTAGTGAGTGTAGATTTAAGTATGTAATTGTAAGTCTTTGTTGATAACTCATATTCTTGCATTAAAAAAAAATAATTTAGTTTCTCATCATTGGACCCTTTCTATTGCTAGATTATCTTTTATAGTCTTAATGTAGCCAAGCGCTCTGCTTGCTTCAAAAACTGTTTCGCACACTGAGCTATAGCAGACGGCTTTTTCGCAACTGACTTGCCAGTCTACAATGGCTCACGCAGAATGTATGATGCCATTCCCGGTTTGATGCAAAACCCATTTTAAACTTGTTCTCTAAACATCTATTAAATCAAGTCTCTGTATCGTTCACTCTAATATTATATTTGTTGTGCTTACACACACACTTTAATCAGTAAGAAGCATACTTGATTTCAGTTTAATCATTCGTCAGTGTAAAGATTTCAACCGATGCTGAGCTTACATCATTTTGTCCTTCTTGCCACACAACCACCCACAATTAGTTCACTGTACGTGATTGGGTGAGCGGCAACTTGTGTTTGTGACACAGTGTATTTAATTAAATAACTCTTTCATCAGATCAGTAAACTGCAAGTATTATATACTGGCAGAATCATCACAATTCCATCTTTAAATCTATTCTAGTTGTGTTTGCCTACGTTAAACTGATTTAACGCAGTCTGTAATTTTCAGTGACAAGCTCGCTAAAACTGACCCTTTTCAGGTGACTTAAACTAAGATTATAAATTCATCTTAATTAATCAACACTTCATTTTGTACTCATTAGAAAGTAGGTGTTGAGCTCTTTCTTTTGTGTCCTATCTGACATAAATTTGTTCAGGAATCATTTAGAAATATATCATTGAACACCTTGTAAGAAACACAATTCTTATCAGATTTAGCCTGATTGGGGATGATTCGCTTCACGGGCCATGCTAGCGTCAGTGCAGTCCGCTTAACTTGCATAAATTGATGGAGTGGGTGATCATCTGTAGAGAATTACAACTGACATACTTATATTACTATCATTCATCAAATTACATTCAGTTTGCCATGCATTATTCGTTTCATTATCCATCATCTTTTTCATTATGTTTCAGACACTCTGAAGACCCTTTTTGTCATTGCTTGAATCTGTGCAAATAAAGCGTTGGTGAAAGCAAAGAGTTGTCAGACTTATGACAAAAAGGGTCTTCAGTGTGTCTGAAACATGATTCTCTGATCTGGTCACTTTCTACCTGGCCAGTCTCCGCCAGAGCCTACTCTCTTTCTCTCTTGCTGTGTCGCAAGCAGTGTGTGTGTTGCCACATAGGCCACGGTCATCGCTATATTGCTGCACTGTTTTATCTCTTCTCCTTCTTCTTCTTCTTCTCTTTATCTTCTCATAACTATTGTAAATAAAACAATAGAAGAACCCTTTTGTGACTGGCCTCAATATGTTCCTGGCCTGTGCGCTGGGATTCTTGTCTATTCAGTAAACAATCATCATAATTATTAATTCTTTTGTACCTTCCCCTTGTGTACCACTCGGGTACACAGCTACATTAAGGTTGTGGTACCACACATTACCATATTCTACATGTGATCTAACTAATGCTGCAGCTGTTACCTGGAGCCTTTTTGTAACTATACAAGGCCCTTGTCCAGCCACTATTGGAATATGGTCAGTGTCTGGCAGCCACAGCAGAAAACAGTGTGCAGCAAAATAGAGGATGTGCAACGCCGAGCAATAAAGCTGCTGTCATCCCTGAAGGATAAACCATATCAGGAGAGACTGAAAATTGTGAGACTGCCAAACTTATAACATTGATGCCACCAAGGAGATATAATTGAGGTGTATGAATACCTCCAGGGTTGCTACGAAGTCGAACTGTCAAAGTTTGAGTTTGCCTGTGGAATAGAAAGATCTACAAGGGCACAGCCTCAAGCTCCAGAAAAACCAACACAGGCTCAACATCAGAGGAATTGTTTTCTCAAACAGGGTTGTCTCCCTCTGGAACAGTTTGCCCAACAACATTGTAATTGTACCTTCCATCAACTCTTTTAAGAATCGACTCGATTGCCACTGGAAATATTTGCCCACTTTTTACTCACCAGATTGTTATTAGGTGGATTAAGACCTTAACTATTGTTCCATAAGCCAGCCATGCATGCTGCAAAGTATATAGTTAATATCCACAGAACGATGAACAGGCCTTTTGACAGGGCCTCAAACGTTGTACAGGTCAAGTCAAGAGCTGTGGATACTGTATTTTTCCTTGTTCAGTTGTTGGTGAAAAAATAAGTTGTTCACCAGATAATCATGTTGCAATATCCTGCTGTCTAACAATGATAAAACATGTAGTCTTCAGGGTAACCGGACGTTTCACCCCATTGTCAGTTCGCCCCATTGTCAGTTCGTCCCCAACCAGTTCACCCCTAGTCAGTTCGCCCCCTTTGCCATTGTTAAGCCCGTCACTGCCTGGTTCAGACAAATCTATATTGCTAACAGACTGTGATATTGGATGCATGATTGATTCCAATGAAAGAAATGTGTTCGTGCGTGTCTGTGGTGTGTGTGTGCATATACATGTGTGTGAAATGTGTTCGTCCATGTCTGTGGTGTGTGTGTGCGTATACATGTGTGTGACTTCCAATAACGACAAAAACAGATTGTTCTTTTTATGTTTTTATTTGCATACATACACCCAGGGGAAAAAAATGCTTAGGCACACACTATTTCTGGTTACACATACACCCAGCTACACAAAAATATTTTAAAACCCTTTGCTATTAATTTCACAGAGCTACTTTGATGAGCTGAACAGTGGGAAGCTGACACAGGAAGGCGACAGGGTCACCATTGACAACCTTTACGTCTTCACTGTTCAATTCCTCACACACTGCTGCTCCTTTCTGTCCACTGAGCCCTTGGACGCAGAGCTAGTGCAGTCCATCACAGTGTGTTGTCATGGTTATGGGCAGCTGTGTAGGATTGCAGCAGTGGATGAGGCCAGGGTGACATCCATTCTGAAGACTCTGCTCTACATCATCAGCAAACTGGGGGAGAAGGTGACTTGTGTGTGTGTGTGTGTGTCACTCTGTGTGTGTCACTGTGTGTGTATGTCATGTGCATGTATGTCACTATGTCAGTGTCTGTGTAGCCTCGATTGCATGCAACTAAGTCCACGGAGTACCTTTAAAAAACATAATTCTGTAAGTGTTCTACATGTGGCTTTCTTCATCAGCTGAAAAAGAAGAAAGGAGAAAACAATGAGAAAATCAATTCATTCACAATTGTTCATCTGTATGCTTTTATATTGATAGACATTTGCTGTAAATGCTATTATATTCAAAACTCTACTTTGTTGGCACACTGGTTGCGAAGGTGAGGTTTCTGACCACTCCAACATATTAGAAAACTGGATTATTCATTTTGTTCAGTGTTTGCTTTCTATACACCTTTGCAGTTTTTTCTATTTCAGTTGTATCATTTGTTAATTAAAAATTTTGTTTATTTTATTTCATTGATATCTAATGTTCTATATGGTAGGTTTTCAAGGCCCAGCTGGCACATTAAGTCTATACATAGGTTGGGCATCTGCTGCCTCCCCTTCTCCAGCACATTTCCTCCCTTTAAAAAAGAATGATAAAGAAAAGTAGATTTGATGTTGCTATATCAGTATTTTGATCACTGATTAGTCCACATTTCATTACCTCCTTGAAACTGAAACTAGTTTTGTGTTTAACCAGTTGAGTGCCTGCAAGACGTCAGCTGACATTCTGCAAAAAGTTGCCTCAGTGCCTATAACTAGTATAAGATGTCCACTGACGTCCTGCACCTATCCAGTTTTTCCTTCATCAGAGTTTGTTTCAATGAACACAGACAGAAACTAAAGATGATAAGCATACTAATTAAATGAGCATACATCAGGTGAAGGGCTCCTTTCTTCTTGATAATGTTTCACTAACTGGACTTTGTTAACCTTCACCGTACTTGGTTATTTTCCCACTTATCCATATTTAGTGGGTCTCACAGACCCACACTCGCTAAAGAAGGAATCCAGAGCTTACCCCCTATTCATACATCGTGGGTCTGACAGACCCATACAAATTAATGTGGGCTTTTCCAACTTCAATAGACTGAGCAACACGTTCCTGTCATCAGATCTTTTCCCACCCCTCTTCCGGCCAATCAATAGCAGCCTCTGTATGTGTGTGTCTGTGTCTGTGTGTGGCAGCCTCTGTATGTGTGTGTGTGTGTATGTGTGGCAGCCTCTATATATATATATATATATATATATATATATATATATATATTTGTGTGTGTGTGTGTATTTGTGTGCGTGCGCGAGCGTGTAAGTATACACGTCAGGAGAGCTCTGTGCGCGCGCGCATGGGTGTGTGTGTTCGTGTGTGTGTAGAGGATGAGGTATGTGTGTGTTTGCATGTGTACTGTAGGAGCAACGGAATATTGGAATGTGCGGGTGTACACACACACACACACACACACACACACGCACGCACGCACGCACGCACGCACACGCACGCACGCACACACCCACACACACACACACACACATATATATATATATGTCATCGTCAGGAAAAGGGATAGGCAAGATGTACGTGTAACAAAGACCATGTGCGGCGCCGAGTGTTGGACAAACCATCGCCTTGTAGTCTCGAAGCTGAATATTCGAATCCAGCCCAAGAGACGCCCCCAAGGCCAGAAGGCTCGAAAACGGCTTAACATCGCTAAGCTGAAAAACATCACCATCAAACAGTCCTTTGTGGAGCTGCTGGAAGATCGTCTGGAATCCGCCTCTCTGGACAACCTGAATGTGGAGTCTGACTGGAGGACCCTGCGTGAGCTGATCTATAGTACAGCTTCAGAGACCCTGGGACCCATGACCAGAAAGCACAAAGACTGGTTTGATGAAAACTGTGATGAAATCAAGCAGCTTCTGGATGAGAAACGCCGTCTGCATCAAGCCTACCTGAGCAACCCAAAGTCCACATCAAAAAAGGATGCGTACGATGCCATCCGCAGGACTGTTCAGCAAAAGTTACGCCAGATGCAGGATAAGTGGCTGAGTGACAAAGCTGATGAGATCCAGGGATATGCTGACAGGCACGATATGAAGAGGTTCTATGATGCCTTAAAAGAAGTCTATGGCCCCACATCCTCAGGATCATCACCCCTCCTCAGTGCAGATGGGAATACCTTGATCACCGAGAAGGAGAAAATTATCGAACGCTGGGCTGAGCACTTCAACAGTGTCTTAAATCGCCCTTCCTTCATAAATGATGAAGCCATAGACCGTCTCCCACAAGTCCCATCAACGAAACACTGGACGATCCGCCAACACCTCTTGAGACCCAGAAAGCAATCCATCTGCTATCCAGTGGCAAAGCACCTGGCTCAGACTCCATACCAGCAGAGGTCTACAACGATGGAGGCACTGTGCTGACTGAGAAGCTCCATCAGCTGTACTCACTCATGTGGAAAGAAGAGATGATCCCCCAGGATTTCAAAGATGCATCTATCATTCACTTGTACAAGCGAAAGGGGAACCGGCAAGCCTGTGATAACCATCGGGGCATTTCCTTGCTCTCCATCGCAGGCAAGATACTTGCCAGGATCCTACTAAACCGCCTCAAAACACACCTTGACCAAGGTCATTTGCCTGAGAGCCAATGTGGATTCCGGAAAGAACGCGGAACCACCGACATGGTGTTTGCTGCAAGGCAGCTGCAAGAGAAATGTCAGGAGCAAAATGCTGCTCTGTTCTCCACCTATGTCGACCTCACCAAGGCCTTCGACACCGTGAGTAGAGAGGGACTGTGGAAGATCATGGCCAAGTACGGATGCCCTACCAGCCGCCGTGGCGAAGTGGTTAGCGTCGCGGACTGACGGCTGGGAGGACGCGGGTTCGAATCCCAGCGGAGGTGGGTTTTTCGGCCCGTGGCCGGCTCCTACCCAGAGTTGAGTGTGCTGTGGGCTTAAATGGGGAGACTGGGACCACACAGTCGAGTGTCATCCACTTCAAGGATGCGTCTTTGGGTGTGTTGCTCTAATTACCTGACCAACACTGCAAGTGTCTGTATCTCTCGGGCCTGGTTAACGCCGGGATATCATTATGACAGGAAGCGTAGAGTACAGCCTTGTCACGCAGTCCCAAACCAAAATGGACCTCCATAGCAACATTGTCATCATCATCGTCATCCTCCTCCCCCTTCATCGTCATCAATATAAACAAAATAGTCTCAAAGTCTGTGACCTTTCATGCCCTGCTCTCATGGTGACCTCAGTTTCGATACCCCTCCACTTCCGTGCTTTGGGTGAGTCCTGTCAATGTCGTCAGTGTCGGCAGATTCATGGGGGGGCTGTTGTTTGAGGGACGTGGTGGCGGTCTCCACTCTGGGAGAGACGCTCGCTCAGTCTGGCTCCGCGACTAAGCCATTATTGTCGTTAGTAGGGGGCTTAGTAGGTGGTGTCCTAAGTACGTTAAAACAGAACAGGCACCACTGAACACCACTGAAGTGACTCAGCAGCAGTGCAGGGTCTCCTCTGGTGTGTGGCCTCCAGGCGACCTAACATCGATGGTTCCCTGTGGACTGCCGACGCTGGGACTGCGACGGACGAACCCGGGTGTGGCCGTGTATGGGGGAATCTAAATGAGCGGCGTGGGAGTAATGTCACTGAAACGGCGCAGATGATGGGGCAGCAAAACAAAACAAAACAAAAAAAAAAGTACGGATGCCCTGGAAATTTATTTCCTTGGTCAGCCAATTCCATGAAGGCATGCAGGCTCGAGTCCAGGACAATGGCGAAACATCTGCTCCTTTTGCTGTCACAAATGGTGTCAAGCAAGGCTGCGTCCTGGCTCCAACGCTGTTCAGCCTCATGTTCTCTGCAATGCTTACTGATGCCTTCAGAGATGGCGATGTTGGAATCGACCTAAAGTATCGAACAGATGGCAAGCTAACTTGATGGCAATTAATAAACTTGATAATCATCAAAATATAACTTGCCTGAGGCAATGACACCGGTAGCCTGCTGTACTGTTGTGTTCTCCGTGAGAGCCGGATGCGATGTGCCAGCCAACTACAGAAGCAGTGAGGTAGCCTATGTGTCATCAGTCATGTACGCACAATCACTTCGTTCCACGTAGTACAAAGGGATTATTGGTTTGTTCCCTTCTTTTGCGAGTATGGGTCTGAGAGACCCACGAATTATGAATAAGGGTACTTAGTGTTTTCTCTTCTTTGGGGAGTATGGGTCTGTAAGACCCACAACGTAGGAATGCAGGTAAAAATTTTCACAATTACGTAACTGATTAACTAATCAGTTAAAGTGTACATTAATTTACTAAAATGATGCATATGTTGTGACAACAAAAGTCATGAAATTTCAAATTAATCGGACACCAAATATATTTTAAAGGCATTTTTTAAGGCAAAAATGGGTCTGTCAGACCCACAAAGTACGGTGAAGGTTAAGTGCGTCGGAAAAGTGGGTTTGTGTCATACACACAAAAAGAATGTCAGAAACTTTGTCCAGCTTAAACAGTGGTCCCAGTCAATGGATTTACACAACTTTGTAAGCTGGTAATAATGATGACTATATGGGAAATGCATCTGTCTTATGATTGATTTGAATTTAAGGTGATGACGACAGTGATGAAACTGACAGCTATGTTCAGCGCTTTGCCCAGTCCATCTATCCAATCAGACATCAATTTTGAGCAGATGACAATGACTGAGAGTATGCGTGCAATACTTTCACGTAGTTTGGGGAGGGTGGGGGGTGAGTGTAATATGATAGGTCAGAGACCAGACAGAAGGCGTGGTAAAGTGGATGTGGCTTGACTTCACTGAACTGTCTTTCACTGTGTTCATCTTGCAGGAACTGGCCAACAGCTAACCATCCTTGATTTCCATGAAAACCAGTCTTGACAGACAGTGGATGGGAATCTTGTGATTTTATTTTGTCATGCTTTTTGTCATTCTTCTTCTTCTTCTGCGTTCACTCGTATGCACACGAGTGGGCTTTTATGTGTATGACCGTTTTTACCCCGCCATGTAGGCAGCCATACTCCATTTTTGGGGGTGTGCATGCTGGGTATCTTCTTGTTTCCATAACCCACCGAACGCTGACATGGATTACAGGATCTTTAACATGCGTATTTGATCTTCTGCTTGCATATACACACGAAGGGGGTTCAGGCACTAGCAGGTCTGCACATATGTTGACCTGGGAGATCGTAAAAATCTCCACCCTTTACCCACCAGGCGCCGTCACCGTGATTCAAACCCGGGACCCTCAGATTGACAGTCCAACGCTTTAACCTCTCGGCTATTGCGCCTGTCATTGATTTGTTGACCGACTCCTTTGTAGTGCAGGCAAACTGGATGTACAGAAGACACTTTACAGGCTCAGCTGCAACCAAGAAGGAGAAACTATCATCCAAGAGCTACGTTGTCTAATAGGGGAACGCTCTTTGGTGTTTAAAAAAAAAAAAAAAAAAGCTTGACTGTTCAGTTTCTGAGAACATGACTGACTTTTTATCTTAACAGAATCCACGTTTGTCATTGTTGGGACAGTCATTCCCTTACATTTTTACAAGCGTTGCAGTTGTCATCATAAACACATAACCTGTTTTATTTTCTTCTAAAGATATAATCTGACTGCAAGCATGCTATTTCCTGTATTTTGTTTGTTTTTCGGATGTCATTCTATTGAGGTGGAATTAGACTTTTTTTGTGCACAAAAAATTTTAACATTACTTTGAAATGCGTATGTTTAATAGTCATCTACAATCAAAATAAATGGGGGAAAGCTCAGATTCAGAATCCATTCATTTTCCACCACAAAAGGGTTTACTATGCATCTGTATCTTTTATATAGTTTTTCACTCTTTGTTCTAGAATTGTTATTTAATTTATTACCCCTAAATCCTCAAAATTCCTTGGAAATAAGAGAGTACTCTTTTTTTTGCTTTTTCTTTTTTATTAATTTTTTTTTTTAATTTTATTTTTTACAAAATTCCTTGGCACTGAACTGGTTAAAGGAACTGAACATGAAATTTTCAATGTAGAAAAAGATAGCAATTTATTAAACTGAATTAAGAATTAAGTTGAGCTACTTGGAAAACAGTGTGTACTTATAATTTGTACTTAAAAAAAAAAAAAAAAAAAAAGTTGCACATTAAAAATTTTGTGTTGCGTTTTTGTTCAGGCAGCTCCCAGTGTTCTCATCACCCTAGGCCAGACAGTTCTGGAAACAGTGAAGAGTGTGGCAAACATAGAAACAAAGACCCAGATCAGTGACTTTGTTTCCAAGTTCTACTGCTTTCTATGGAATATTGCCATCATGCAAGGGCAGAAGGCAGACACAACAGCACTGCAAGTCTACCAACTGCGTCTGGCATCGCTGAGACTTCTGGCACAGCTGCCGTCCAAACGAGAGTCCTGTCTGAACAAGCTTGTTTTGGTTGTGAGTGTTTTGGAGCAGAAGACTAGGCAGAAGCCTTGTGAGAATCATGAAGGGGTGTCAGGGGGAGAGAATCACCAGCATGGGAAGAAAAAGTCTGCTCCACAGAAATCGAGACTGAAGAGCAAGCAGGAGAAGAAAGTGTGTACAGCATCAGTGAAAGGTGGGGGTGAGGTGGGGTCAGAGGGCGAGGGTTGTGGAGAAACATGGCCAGAACTCTGTGTTCTTTCCTCAGTGGTGGTCTCTTTGGATGAGATGCTTCCCCAGGGGGAAATTCCGACTGTCCCCCTGGTCAAACTAGTCCTAAGTGTCTACGACATTCTTGCCCCCTCTGGACTGACTGGGCAGATGGAGGAAATGAAGGTGAAGGTGATGACTTTGATAGAACAAAGTTCCTGTTCAGAAGCACATGTTCTGGAGCATATGTGGGACATAATTGATATTGTGGAGCATGTGTGTGAAGATTCCTCCAACCAGGGGGAACTCTGTGAGGCGGTTCTCAGGAACTGCCTTAGCAACACCCTTGTCTGGTGTCGGCAGACACAAGTATTGATTTCAGATGCAGAAAAACAATCACTTATGGAACTGTTTTACTGGTTTGGAAGACAGATCAAAAACAGGAAAATCAGGAGTGACTTCTTTGGGAGGACAGATCTTGTCAGTCAGCTCTTGCAGGTGTTACGTGAATCCCAGAACTTTGTTGCTGAAAATGGTGATGCTGTTGTTGGTGCGATGGGTGGCGCCGGGGGCTCAAAGAAGCAGGAATGGCAAGAAAAGGTGAGCAAGTGTCACCTCGATGCTCACCGATGTTGGCTGACACTGTACCACAGGACACTGTCAGAGCATTTACCCTCCCTCAAGACTGACCCTGGTAAGAAAAGCAATGTATCATTGTTTGTCAGTGAATTAAACACTCACATGTATAACCCTGCACATTTGTATAAATTGATGTGTGTAATTTTTGTTGTTGTTAAAACTAGTGTGCATTTGTGAATTGTGGTGTGATGTGTGTCCAGATACAATGTATGTCATTAATTCACATAAAATGGAAAAAAAGTTTGATTTTAAACCATCTCTTTAGTTAGGGAAAAGACAAGTAGAAATGCAGGGGCACAAGTAGATTATTTCCATTATATAGTACATGTTCCCATAACAACTAGAAACCATCTGAGAATTTTTACTAGTTTATAGCCCCGATCATGCAATGCATTTCATTAAGTGAAAAAAAGAAAAAGAAAAAAAGAGAAACTAAATACTACTTATTTCTACTACTTGTTATGATATAGATCTATATCTAGAACTCCCAGTATCAACATAAATGTTCAGCAGAAAAAGATATTTGTTCAACTGCCAAAAAGAATGCTACTTTGCTAGTGAAAGATAGATGTTTTGATTATTGATGAGACAGATGCAGTTGACAATGTCTTACTGTTAGTAAGTATTAGATAGTTTGAAAATAAAGTTCATTTCTTTTAGCCATTCCTCCATTTGCTTTCTTTCCATCATTAAAAAAAAAAAAAAGGGGGGGGGGGGGGGGGAAGAAATCTAAAAAGAACCAAAGAATTTTATTTTGTCAAGCTTTCTCCCAGTCCCATGCTGTTTTGGTTTGAACATGCAGAACTATGTTTTTAATAAAATTTGAAACAAAATTATATGAATATTAAATTGTTATAACTTGTTTAGTAATTAATTTCAATTAAAACGAATATTTTCAGCAAAGTTTGTTTTCCCTATACACAGCTTGTGCTGCAATTATAATTTTAGGTAGAAAACAAAAGTGAAAACTGAGAGTGCAAAATTATTTTTTTTATGTTGGTTTTGTTTTTGTTGCATACATATGTTGACATTTTTCTTATTACTGCACAACAAATCCAAACATATAGACTTACGATGCTCGCTTTAGTGTTCTGCACAACAAATCCAGACATACACTGATACAGACTTATGCATGTTGTAGATCTGTACAGTGTGCTTTTTACAAGTTGGTATTGTAGTGGGGCACTGTATGCAGGGCTGGCACAACTGGTGTCAGAGGCTGAAGGTCAACTAGCTGCTTATTCCACCGCCATCCATCAGGCTTCGCACTGTCCCCCCATGGAATGCTGTGAAAGGCACTCTCTAGGTAAGTTAGCACTGCTTAAAAAAGTGTTTCTTTGTCTTATATATCAAACATAATGAGAATATTGTGAAGTAGTTGCTAGGTGAATCAACATTTTTTTTAACACAGTGAGATGTTCTCTCTGGGTACATTACTATTAGTACTTTTTTGAGTGAGTCTGTGTTATAATACTTATAACCCGGTGTTCGGTTGTCTGTGTATCCATGGTAAACTTTAACATTGCCGTTTTCTCTGGAAATATTTTGTATACCAATACCAAATTTGGCTTAAACATAGTAGGGGAAAAAACCTTCACAGCCATACCAATAACAGGTTAAAGACTTGAAAGTCTCCTGAATTTAGCCATATTTTCGAATTATTAACGGTTTATTACATTGATCCTTAATCCAGATTCTGAAAACACTGTTATCCATTGCAGCTGCCCGAATGCAGGCAGTGTGTGTTAAGAAGACGCCATGACTTCGTTTTTCTTGTTCGCAGTTAAAAGCAAAGAAATACAAATTCTTGACTGAACACATACAGTGACACTAACTACATTATTGATGTGTTTACTGCATATGAATATTCTAAAGTAGAATGAACATAAAAGAAAATTTGAATCGACCGTTTCAGGTCAACCTTGTCTACACTGGTCTGTGCAGATCTTGACAAAACATGTTGTAAAGCTAGATGCGATGGCAACGTCTCCTTTACCACCAAATTAAAAGAATTTCTTCAATAATTATCAACTCGTTTACTGCATATGTATGTTTGAAAGTGGGTACTGAAGCAACTAGAATGAACATAAAAGAGAAATTGAATGGACGATGTCTGAGTTTCTCAGTGTAAAGAGCTTGTCAAACATGGATCTCTGCAGATCCATTAAAAACATACACATATTGCAGGTGTTTGAAGTAATGGGAACATGTCCATTACCTCGGACTTCTTAAATGCACAAGATATACTAAAATAGCATGATAAACAGCGTTTTCACTTCAATTACCATTGTCACTTTATTCCACTAGAATATCATGCTCAAATAATTTTTGAATGTCTTTCTCGAAGCCGCGTCAGTGCAGTGGATAAAACCACTCAGTTTCGATTCAAAAACCCTTGGTTTAAATCTGCGTGGAACCCTTTTTGACTCACTTGTGTAAACAATGTGAGTCTGTGTTCGGTTGTCTGTGTGTGTGTGTGTGTGTGTCTGTGGTAAACTTTAACATTGCCATTTTCTCTGCAAATACTTTGTCAGTTGACACCAAATTAGGCATAAAAATAGGAAAAATTCAGTTCTTTCCAGTCATCTTGTTTAAAACAATATTGCACCTCTGGGATGGGCACAAAATTTTTTTTTAAAAAGAAGCCAAATTATATGCAAACTGCATTTACTGTTATTTTATTTATTTATTTATTTTTTATTCTCTATACTTGGCACTTTGATCTGATATTCTGACACAACAACAAGAGCAGTCATTTTTATCATTTTTTGTTCAAACAGGAACTTCTTTTGCTAAGCATGGAAGTTATATTTATTTTGCATGTCTTTGGTGCAGCTTGTAAAGAAGGGAAATTAAGCTGTAATTAATGCTAGGGGGCTTAATTTGCTTTAAACTGATCTTTCTCATTTTAAACATTACATTTTGAAATTGTACTCGATACATAAAAAGCTTGTGTGTTTTACTCTCAGTGTACAGGGCTTTCACTATGATCATTCGCCCAAGTGAAAATGGCTAAATGTTGCAGTGTGATTGCAGCGATAGCCACGTCTCCTTTACCGCGAACTTAAAAAGAATTTTTAATTGCCCTTAAAGATTTTTTCAATGCCCAAGATACACCAGAATAATATGATTTAAGCAGCGTTCTCACTGCGAATACCACAATCGATTTATCGCCCTTTAAAAAAGCATGTTTAAATATATTTTTGAACGTCAGTTAAGGAGCCATGACAGTGTAATGGGTAAAACAGTTTATTCTCACCCGAACATGCAGGCTTCGAATCTGCCGTTAGGACTTTTCTTTTTCTTTTAACCGAAGCTTTATAATAACAAATACAGAGCACATTTTAACGATGATATATATATATATATATATATATATATATATATATATATTTTTTTTTTTTTTTTTTTTTTTTTTTTTTTTAAGTGTATCACAAGTGAGTCTTGAAGGCCTTGCCTCTCTTGTTGGTAGTTAATTTTCTTTTGGTTGTGTTAAAGTATATGTTAGTCTTTGTCTTCAGACCTCCCGTAGTGGAGTGTTGGTAGCAAGAGAATCTGACTCTGAGCATGTGGGTTGGAATCCTGTACTGGCCAGTTTTGTTCTCTTTCTCCACTATAACCTTGAATGATGGTCTGGACGCTAGTCATTTGGATTCAATGATATACCAAGGTCTCATGTGCAGCATGCACTTAGTGCACATGAAAGAACCCATGGCAACAAAAGATCTGTGGCAAAATTCTGTAGAAAAACACACTTTGATATGACAACAAATAAAACTGCAGGCAGAAGAAAATACAAAAAAAATATCAGCCTCAGTCTAGCGATGCACTCTCCCCAAAGAGAGCAGCCCAAATTTCACACAGAGAAATCTGTTGTGACAAGAGAGTAATAGTACTAATACAATACAATTCAATACAGGCAGGAATGTTTAAAGATAGATACAAATTCCAAGGAAAGGAGAAAATCTTTGTGAAAATGATTGTGATGCTGCTGCTGCAATAGAGAGGTGATCCTGGATTGGATGTCGGTGTGCTTGTCCATCTTTGGGTTTTATGGCCGAGTCCACTGTCCCTTTCCTTGATGAAGCCTTCATCATACTGTTTTTCGTTTTGTTTTGTTTGTTTGTTTCTTCCTTGAATAAGTTGAAATAGATTGGCAGTGATGCTTTTGTCTTTTGTTTGTGTCTTCCTTGGAATACTGCAGGATATGTATAATTATGATAGTGTTGTGAGTGGTGTCTGGCTGTTTCAGGCAGCATGTGTATGCGGCTGGGCCATCTGTTCTACAACCAGGGCCAGGAAGAAACGTCCATCACGTACTATGACATGGCCTGTCAACATTTCAGTCTCTGGTGTCAGGCTGACCCTCTGAATCTGAATACCAGGATCAAAGAGGTTATGACCTTTGTGTTTGGTTTGGTTTTGTTGTGTGTGTGACTGTGTATATATGTGTATTTGCAGGGTTCATTTTCCTTTTTTTTTTTGGCACAACCACTTGTTTTGTATTGTATTACTTTGTGGCACAGCAGATTTCTGTATACATGTGAAATTCAGGCTGTTCTTTCCAGGGGATAGCGCATTGCCACAGTGCTGTTCCACACTTTTTTTGAATGGAGCAGGACATGAGGGCCGAAGTGATGATTTGCCAGCTGATCATGGATTTGAATCTGCCACTTGCTGCTGCAGACAAGTTTTCAAAGGCAGCTAAGGCTGTATTAGTGATGTTTCTGGATTCCATGATACAAGTGTGTGTGTGTGTGTGTGTGCATTTGACATGTATGTAAATAAATGCCTGTTTTGGGATGAACATCAACACTAACAATTGCTGTTCCCTTCTTCTACCAGTCTGACACATTCATCAATACTGATTAAATACAGTTTTATGAAGCAGTTTATGTAAGGTAAGAAAATCATTCATTTTTCTTGATCATAATGATACTGATATGATATATTAAGTTTGGCGGTAAAAAATGCTGCACTTTGATAATCTGAAACTGCACTTTTTGCCAAACAAGCTACTATTGTATCTGTTTGGGGGGTAAACAGGTCTGTACATAGTGTTGGCATGATGTTACATAGTATTAACATGATGTTGAAAGCGTTGACATGTGACTGGTTTCCACCCACAGACCTCCCTGATGAAGCTGTACAGCTGCCTGTGTGAGAGTCTGATGAGGGTTGGCCATGTGGATGCGGCCATGACGGCCATCGTGGAAGCCATGAGCCTCACTGACCACGTGGGGGAGGACGACCTGGCCTGCCTCATGAAGATCTGGATCAAGCTGAAGAAGGCCGCCTTCAGGGAGGGAGGGGATGCCATGGAAACACGTCTGGCCAGGTGAGAGACGTAAAGGAAAGGAGTGTCATGGTAGGTTTACAGTAAAGGTAAGAGGTGTTAAGATAGATAAGGTGTGTCATTGAAGGTTTCACATAGGAGAGAATCACTAAGGAAAGGTGTAGTTGAAGGCTTATTGTACAGGTAAGAGTTGTAAAGAAAAGGTGTGTCATTGAAGGTTTAACATAGGAGAGAGTCACTAAGGAAAGGTATATCATTGATGGTTTACTGTACAGGCAAGAGTCATTAAAGAAAGGTTGTTGAAGGTTTAACATAGGAGAGAATCGCAATATTTATAGTATAGGTGACAGTCATTAAAGAAAGATGTGTCATTGAAGATCTGTAGCACAGGTAAGAGTCACTAAGGTAAGGTGTGTCATTTAAGGTTTATAGCACAGGTGAGTCACTAAGGAAAGGTGTGTGGTTGAAAGTTTATTGAAAATGTGTTGTTGAAGGTTCAACATTGGAGAGAGTCACTGAGGAAAGGTGTGTCATTGAAGGTTTATAGCACAGTTGAGTCACTGAGGAAGGATGTGTTATTGAATGTTTATAGCACAGTTGAGAGTTGTTAAAGGAAGGTGTCGTTGAAGGTTTATAGCACAGGTGAGTCACTGAGGAAAGGTGTGTCATTGAAGGTTTATAGCACAGGTGAGTATCAGTATCAGTAGCTCAAGGAGGCGTCACAGCGTTCGGACAAATCCATATACGCTACACCACATCTGCCAAGCAGATGCCTGACCAGCAGTGTAACCCAACACACTTAGTCAGGCCTTGAGGAGGGGGGGGGGGAGAAAAAAATAAATAAATTAATAAAATAAAATAACCAAACCAAACCAAACCAAACAAAACAAACAATAAACAAAGAATAAATGAATAAATAATATTAATAGATAAATAAATAAATAATAAATAAATACATTAAAAGAAACAAAAAAACTACTACTAATGATAATATTTATAAGGCACTAAAACTTGATGAAGTCAACTGTAAGCGCACAAAAAATAATAAGAAGAAGAAATGAATATATAAATTAAAAAATAAAAATTAAAAAAAAGACAACAATGATGATAAATAAGCAAATAAATGTAAAACATGCAGACACACAGTCACACATACACACACATATGCATAACTGATATGCAACAAACATGCAGTTTCACAGATATGAAAGCACAATCAAATACACATAAACGTACATGAGCCCCAACACACACACACACACATACACATTACCCTGCAGCCCCCCTACCCCCCTCCTCCACACACTCATTTCTAGACTATGTATCACAGCTTACACACAGACACACACACACACACACACACACACACACACAGAGGCAAACTTACTTGTACAAGCGCACACACATACACCCATATCCCCCACCCCCAACCCCACACACATATATACAAATATATATATGCACACCCGCATGTTCCAATATTCTGTTACTCCCACAGTGTAGGCATGCATACACACACATACCTCATCCTCTTAAACCCCTGACCACCCCCCCGCGCCCCCCCCCCCCCCCCCCCCCCCACACACACACACACACACACACATGCGCGCGCACGTGCACAGAACTCTCCTGACACTTGTGTACACTTACACCCTTGCGCACAAACACAAACACACAGACCCACAAACACACACATACACACACGCACAGAGGCTGCCACTGATTGGCCGCAAGAGGGGTGGGAAAAGATCTCTGATGCCAAGAACGTGGCATCTAGTGTGTTGCTCAGTCTATTGTATTTGGAAAAGGCCACAGAGACTCTGTTCCATTTTGAAGAAATTTGCGCAATGTTGGTTTGGAAATGATGCCGATATTCATTTGATTTGCAAAGCATCGTGCTCTACCTTTCATGCTAGACTTACAGCCACTCCCTCTCTCTACCTTTATTTCTTTGAGGCGATCGATGGTGTGATGGCCTTGTACCTGTTCTTTTTGATATTCTTTGACTTTTCTGAGGATTTCCGATTTTCCTAGATGTAGGCCGCTGGTTGTTGTTGCGTTACCAGCAAGTCTGTCAGCTCGCTCATTTCCTTTAACACCTGCATGTCCCGGGCAGTATGACCATGTCAGTTTTTTAATCTGAAAGTTGCGCATTGCCTTATGCCACTCTGGGCTTCCCATTCCATTTTCAATTTTCTGTATGAGGTTCATTGAGTCCATTAGAATCATGGCATGTTGGTTTCCGGGCATATGGATGGACGATAGCCACTGGAGGGCATGTGTCACAGCTTCAGCTTCCATCGTTAGGCTGGAGGTTGTGACTTTGTAGGCAGCATTCTCTTTCCTAATTGTTCTTCCATTTTGTTTCGCAGTGGTTTGGTCTTTACTGTTTTCTTCTATGAGTAGCTTAACTTCTGCATCAGTTCTGCCCTCTGACCATTCCCGACAGTGTCTTCCAAGAGTGGGTGAAATGGCTGTGTTGAATAGATGATTGAGGTTTTCGGGGTTTTACTCCCATTCTTTTGTTTCTTTCAGGTCTTGTAGTCAGCATACTAGCTGGATTGTGTCTTCCGCTTGCCCCATCCATGATCTTCCTCATCCTAGATGGCTGCCTTTTGGTTCTTTGACTGCGTCATGCAGTGGGTTTTGAGGGTTTTCTAATGCTCTGAAGTAGGTCTTAACCTGTTCAAACTTGTTTCTGGCCTGCAGTGAAGGAAGTTCAAGTAGGTATCGCATGGTTTCCGTGGGCGTGTCTTTTGTTGTTCCAAGGATCAGCCTCATAGCTTCATTTTGAACTCTTTCTAATTTTAGGAGGCAGCTTTGAGACGGTGTTGTTAGCCCAAGTCCGTAGTGGATCACACTGAGGACGAGTGATTGGTATAGCAGGAAGAGGTGGCGTTGTTCAATACCTTTGGTTGCCATTGCTTTTAAGACTGAAAGACCCTTTTTGCATTTGAGACCAGTATTTTCCGTATGTTTTCTGAAGGTCAACATCCTGTCGAACTGTATTCCTAGGTAGCGTAGGCATTCGGTTTTCTTGATCTGAATCCCATCGAATGACACAGGTGGTGGTGATTTGCTTGCGGTTCTGTTGTTGAGGGTGCCCAGCAACGTTTGGGCTTTCGCTGGATTGATGGAAGATCCTGTGTCTTTGCACCATTGAGCGATATTGTTTAGTTGTTTGTGGACGTCTTTAGTTCTTTCCTGAGCATCTTTCGAAGTTTTAAAGACCAGGCCATCATCCGCAAGAGTAAGCACCCAAGCTATTCCATTGTTGTTTGCAAGGCCCTTGGTGTAGACATTGTAGAGCACAGGAGAGAGCGGAGACCCTTGTGGCAGTCCCATGGATAGTTTAGAAGGTGCAGACATCCAATCTCCGAGGCGTAGGACGACGGTTCTTTCCTGAAGCACCGCTGCTATCCATCTTGTCAGTGTCAAACTTACTCCATACCTTAGTAGCAGCTCCATGAGGTGTGCAAACTGGACTTTATTGTAGGCATCTTCAAGGTCGATTGCTACTGCTAGCGTTTCTTCTTTTCTTTGAAATCCTTCATATACCTCATATGTGAAAGCAGCTGCATTTTCCCCTGTAGACTTACCTGTTCTGTAACCACCTTGATTTGAAGGGAGAATGTGCCTGTGTTCAAGATCCCTTGCAAGTTTCCTGGCTATCATGCATTCCATGAGCTTTCCAGCAATGTTTTGCATGGTTAGGATTCGGTAGCCGCTTACCTGACGATGGTCCTTTCCTGGTTTTAGTATGAGTTTTAAGAACCTGTGTGTCCAGTCCCCCTGCACATGTCCATTGTGGAAACTGTTTTGATACAGACTGAAAAGTTTGCTTCTGTCTTCTTCTGATAGCTCCTTGATGTCCAAGTAGCGAACTTTGTCTGGGCCAGGAGCCAATTCTTTCTTGCATTTAGCTGTTGCTTCATTTAGATCATCGATTGTCAAGTCATCATCAGGTCCAGTCTGCATAAGGGTTTGGTTTAACTCCTCAGCATATTTCTTTTTTTCATCTAAGTTTCTTTGATCGCTCTGTTGTATGAAACGTTTGAGCAGGGCGGATCCTTTTTCTTCGTTTGTCTTAAGCTTGGTTCCATCAGTATCTAACATGTCTGGGGTTATTTTGTGCACATTTTCCCTTCCATGTGACGATAAAATTGCCGGAACTCTGTCAATGTTGTGTCGTAACTGAGTGCCTCGCAAAACTGTTTCCACTTGTCATTTCTGGCCTCTTGAGCAGTGACTTCAAACTGTTTATTTTTTTCTTTCATTTTTGTTTCAATATCTTTGTCCGAAGATGGTTTTGTTCTTTCTTTTTGCCAAAGTTTGACAGCCGCATGTTTTTCTATCCAGGCTCTCTCTGTGTCAGTATTCCACCATGGGGGCTGAATTGTTTGCATCCGGTTCGGTGCCATTCTTTTGTTTCTCCTGCATCTTAATTTTTCAGTGATGGTTGTCTCTTTGGTTTCATACTGAAATGGATCACGCAGTTTCATACAGGGTTTATCTGATAGTTTCTGTAGACTGAAAACTACCGGGAGGTGATCACTGCCTTGGTGTGGAAGCGTCTCTGCATTCATTCCTGCTCTGAATTAGAGCGATGTCAATCACACTGTCACTGGCCCCTTGTCTTGTTCCAAGGCGAGTTGGGGATGTGGCTGTTAATGGGCTAAGAAGAATTTCCCCTATCATTCCTTCAAGTGCGAGTCCTTGTGGGTTGGTGTTCCGCTGGTCCCATAACTTCAATCTTGCATTAAGGTCTCCACAGATAATGACTGAGTCTCCAAATTTGTTCTCTATTTCCTCTAGAAAGGCCCAATCCTTTTTTCTTGTGCAGGTTCCTGGGTGAACATAGGCATTGATGAGCACGATGCTTTTGTGTATTCAGTCAGGTTTTTCAAGATGCACACCCACTAGTTCACATGAATTGCTACACCATTTCTCTAGATTTATGGTGGAAACTTTGTTTTTTAGGTTTTTGTTCAGTATGATTGCTACTCCTCTTCCTTCATTCCTTCGAAAGACTGTGGAATTCTCAAAATGTATTGGTCTGTCTGCACTTGTCCTGGTCTCTTTGAGACATAAAATGTCAAAATCATATGCCAATTTCTCAATTGTTGAGATTCTCATTCTCACGCTGGAGCTATTCCAACTGCCGATTCTGAAGAATTTCTTTGACAGCTGCTCTGCTTTTGTCATTCTGCTACCTAAGCACAATTTTTTCCCACCTCTTTTGCCACGCCTGTTTTGGGGTTTGGGGGATCTGAATTTATGTCTCGTGCAATGCAGCTGATCCCCGAGGTGCACGCGAGAAGGTTTTGTTAGTATCCATAGAAGGGTGTTCTATGTGGTGAGGGAAAATATTCAGTCGTCCTGACAGAGCCTCTTATCAGGGAAGGGCAATGGATGTCCATCTGTGTGGAGTCCGTCAGCCTGGTGTCGCCCTAAGGCCAGACTGCATACAGTTAGTGACTGTTTAACCCAAGGTGAGTAACTGAGGAACAGGTGAGTACCAGGTGAGTAACTGAGGAACAGGTGATTAACAGGTGAGAAACTAAGGAAAGGTGTGTCATTGAAGGTTTATAGCACAGGTGAGTCACTGAGGAAAGGTGTGTCATTGAAGGTTTATAGCACAGGTGAGTAACTGAGGAAAGATGCGTCATTGAAGATTTATAGCACAGGCAAGTCACTGAGGAAAGGTGTGTCACTGAAGGTTTATAGCACAGGTGAGTCACTTAGGAAAGGTGTGTCATTGAAGGTTTATAGCACAGGTGAGTCACTGAGGAAAGGCGTGTCATTGAAGGTTTATAGCACAGGTGAGTCACTGAGGAAAGGCGTGTCATTGAAGGTTTATAGCACAGGTGAGTAACTGAGGAAAAGTGTGTCGTTGATGGTTTATAGCACAGTTGAGAGTTAAGTGAAGGTGTCGTTGAAGGTTTATAGCACAGGTAAGAGTCACTAAGGAAAGGTGTGTTATTGAAGGTTTATAGCACAGATGGGTCACTGAGGAAAGATGTGTTATTGAATGTATATAGCACAGTTGAGAGTTGTTTAGGGAAGGTGTTGTTGAATGTTTTTAGCACAGGTGATAGTCATGAGGGAAAGGTATCATTAAAGATTTATAGTATAGGTGATTGGGTGATCTGGGAGTTAGTTTCAGTATTCATCTTGTTCACTGTTTTGATATTTAGAGGTAGCCCTCTGGTTGAAATAGGTACAGTACCATTCCCAAGGACACAGTACCATGCCTTAACAGGGCCATGAAGTTGAACCCTATCTCTGGTGATCACTGGATCAGAAATCTAACACTTAATTGATTCTGCCATGGCGCCTCTGTATATTTAAATTTATACACATGAAACATCGTTATATGCCTGTTGACGTGTGAGTGTTCCTTAAAACAATTAGAAGCTCCTTAAATTTTCATTTTATTTTTACAGAACCTTCCAAATGTTCCTGACAAGAGTTCAGAGGAGTTGTTGTCTATATATATTGGTTTGCCACATCCCCTTTGTTCTAACATTCCTTTACATAATTTATAATTATAATTTTATATCAATATCTTTATTTTGCTTGTTCATTTGTTTTGCTTATCTTAGAAGCTGGAAGATCAGACTCTGTCCCATACACTATGACTCTGACAGTCATATGTCTTTCATCAGGTACATGCTTCAAAAAATATGTAAATGGGGTCAGAATATTTACTTTTGGCAATAATTTTATGATGAAGATAAATCAGAAAGGAAAAGAAGAGAGTTATTTGTTGATGATTATCCGCATAGGTCTGTTGTCTATGTTTCACCTTTTACTTACCTAGTTTAAAATCTGCATTGATTCACATTTTTTTTCTGGCTTTTTGATGTATAAAGATTTGCCCCTTGCAGGTGTATGGTGGATGAAGACAGATGCAGTGTGGAGAAAGTGTCCCAATGTCTGCAGCTGGAACTTAACTGCTTGCTGAAAGGGTCAGTATGGGAATCACACTGAGAACACAATCGTTATCATGATAATTATCATATATTTATACAGCGCTTCAGCTTAGTATTGGAATCACACTGAGAACACAATCGTTATCATGATAATTATCATATATTTATACAGCGCTTCAGCTTAGTACTGGAATCACACTGAGAACATGATCATTATCATGATAATTATAGTACATTTTAGCATTTGGTTTGGGAATCAAAACATGATCGTTATCATGATGATAACAGAATACCATGTTTATATAACACTCAGTATTGGACTCACACTGAAAACATTATCATTATTATTTAACATTAGTACATTTATATTGTGCTCAGTATCAGACACACTGAGAACATGATCATTATCATGATAATAATAGTATGTTTGCACAGCGCTTTCAAAGTGCTTCATAAATGATAACACAGTCGGACAAAAATCATACAAGAACACACACACATGCATGCACACACAAACACTCATGGAAGAAATACATGTGGATCCATAGTCTTAGAATACAGATAAGGATGTCCACATGATGGCAAAACATCAGCATATGTTTTGTATTGTTTGTATTGTTTTGTTTTTTGTCACAACGGATTTCTTTAAGTGAAATTCAGTCTGCTTTCCCGGGGAGAGCATGTATGTTGCCACAGTGCAGTGCCACCTTTTTGTCTGTCTATAAGTGTACTTGTTTAACTATCAAAGTGGATTTTTCCTCAGAAGTTTTCCAGGGAAAAACCCTTCTGTTTCTATGGATTTTTTATTTATTCATTTAGGTCCGCTGAGTACATGCAGTACTAGGGACGTAGGTTTATTATCTCATCCATAGTAATAATAATGATAATGGCAATAATAATAATGTTCATGTCAAGATAGACATTGTCCAAAAAAATACATATGTACATCCTTTACATGCTGAGACCAGTTTGTAGTTCAACAATGTTTGTCATTATTTTTTTTTTATTGTCATTGCTTGTTTCCTATCATTTGTTAAGTGTGTTCATGTTCTAGATACTTCATAATGTTTGAATAAAAATGCTTGCATGCTTCACTGCACTTGAGACTCTTTTCCCACCCACACCTGTGATGTGTTGACTGTTATGTTCGCAGAGCCAGACTGTATCCAGAGGATGCACAATGTATATCAATTATAGGATGGTTAAACCAAACTTTGGTCAAGATGCTTATTTTACAGTGTTACCAAATAACTGTGTAACTGAGTTACTAAAGTTAAAATAACCAATAATCCTTTGCCTGTTAATAGACAGCGTTTTGACAGATCAATGAGATTTTTCCGACCATAGTCGCATTTCCGACTGAAAATTGGCTCCAGAAACCATTTTTGAGATTCGCGTAAATCCGTTCAGAAAAAGGGGTGCGGGGGGGAGGGGGGGGGTCTGACCACAGAATACCTGTTTAGTATTCTGTGGGTCTGACCGACAAAGGTTGCACGGACGTTGTCCGACTGATCGACAAGACAGACCCACAGCGTTTGCTAAAATGCCCCATGTTTGGATAAGTGAACCAATTGAGAATAAGTGTTCCGTTGATCCTCTGTCATCATTCAGCTTATCCGTGTTTGGTGTCAGATTGTATGGGTGCAACTCTTCAATCTAGGCACGGAAATCAATTTTCAGATGTACATTTAAAACGGAGTGCCATTTTCTAGAAGAAGAAAAAAAAGCCGATGGGCTGTTCTATATCGTTTGATCTGTCAAAAATGAAAACGGAATGCTCTTTTGAAAGCGTCGTTTGTTGACCCACCAAAGTCGAAGTCAGACTGAAAGTTTCCTAACAGTCGATTGAAGTTGTCAAAATGCCGATAACGAAAGGCGATCCCTACATGGCACGCATTGATTTCACTGTGAAAAGCACGCACGCGCACGCACACACACACACACACACACACACACACACACGCACAGACATGCGAGCACACGCGCGCGCGCACATACACGCACAAACGTGCGCGCACGCATAAATACACGTAAACACCGGTGCGCGCGATCTCCATCCCAGGGGTCTGTCAAGCCACAAGGGCCGTGGGTACATCTGCTTGACCCTCTGTTCATTCAGCAATACATGTAGCTGCAAACGTTTGCCACTGTATGCACAAGCAGTAACATTGTTGCGATGGAAACAGAAACTTTGTAGCCATTGACGTAAGTGCTTTTTCTGACATGGGGGACGCTTCGCTTCGGTACAGACAGTTCATGGCAAGAGTCAGTTTATTTAGATTTGAGACGTAAGCCAGATTACCAAAGTTACACACGCACACACAGACACAGAGCTGAATTGAATGCGCGCGCGCACACACACACACACACACACACACACACTTTAAAAAAGAATCACATGAATGCACTCACATACACATACTCTTGTTGTTGTTGTTTTTATCTTATCCCTCTCTCCTTCACACTTGCACATGTGCACACATATGAGCGCTCACACAATCACACAGAGCTTAATAATACACACATGCGCGCGCACACTCGGCACACGTCACACACACACTCACTCTCTTTCTCGCGCGCGCGCGCGCGCACACACACACACACACACAGATAATTGTATTAAAAGCAATGCACACATACAAACTTACACTTTTTCCTCCCACAGTCTCCCTCTCTCTCTGTCTGTTTGTCTGTCCCTCTCTACCTCTCTGTCTCTCTCTGTCTCTGTCTCTCTTTCTCTCTCTCTCTCTTTCTTGCATATACACACAGAGTTGTAGTGAAAACGCGCGCGCGGAGAGATCTGTTGAATTTTAAAGCATTGCATACACATGCGCAAATACAACTTGCGTTCTTTCCACTTACCATCTTCCCCCCCTCTCTCTCTGTCTGCCACCCCCTCTCGTTCTCTCTCTCTTGTTACACACAGTTGAATTGAAACCACACATACAAGTGTGTGCGCACTCATGCGCGCTTGTGCTCACTCTCTTTCTCTCTTTCTTCCTCACACATAGTTTAGTTGAACATGGGGTGAGGGGGGGGGGGGGGATAAAACTACTGTCAATGACTGTGGCAACTTTGGCATTGAGCCAAGACACTGACCACACTGCTGGCTGAGAATCCTTGACCGCTGAAAGTGATATAACCTGTCACAGACCCACCCCCTCCTCCCTCCAGTCATTCCACTTCCCCCTTTCTTTCCTCAGCCAACACACA
The DNA here is from genome assembly GCF_041734735.1 of Babylonia areolata. Classification (NCBI taxonomy): domain Eukaryota; kingdom Metazoa; phylum Mollusca; class Gastropoda; order Neogastropoda; family Buccinidae; genus Babylonia; species Babylonia areolata. The sequence goes on from NC_134907.1 coordinate 5,308,826, forward strand.
TGCCTGTCAATGGAACAGAGACTACAGCTGGAGAGACCAGGTGGTCAGTTATATTGGTACAGTGCAAACTTGTGTGCTGAAAACATTTTCTTTGAAAACACCACACACACACACACACACACACACACACCTCTTAATAATCACTAATTTCGTTTTTGGCCATGGGGTTCTGCCATCCTGGACCATGGCCAATTTTCAGAGGAAACTCTCCTGGACAATTCCCCAGCCTCACACACACACACACTCTCTCTCTCTCTCTCTCACTCACTCACAGAGTTGTATTTAAAGCAGTGCACATACATGCACACACACAAAACTCTTTCCTCCCATGTCCCGCCCAACCCCCGTTCTCAGCCTCTTTGTCTGTCTGCCTGTCTCTCTTTCTCACATACACACAGAGACTTGCATTGAAGACACACACACACACACACACACACACACACACACACGACACAATTTTGAAAATCATGTCCCCAAGGCTGACTTTTACAGGTTTGAAAGCAAAAACACTTCAGTTTAGGAAGAATAGGACTGATTTTTTGTCTTCTGTGGGTTGGAATACCTCAGCAGCATTGGTGGCTCGCAAGTGCAGATTTTTTGGTTTGAAATTGAGAAAAACCTTCAGCTTCAGGGGCTTTGCCCCCAGACTCCCACAAGGGGCATTGCCCCATGGACCCCCAGTGGGGGCCGCAGAAGGCCCCCAGCCCCCCACCTTTCAGACTAAGTCACAATTTCCCAATCTCATGCCTGTTTATTCATGGCAGAGCCCTTGCATGGCTGCAAGACAGAATTTCTGGACAAGAAGTGGGCAGATGTCTTGGAGTGAGCCACTCAGTAATTCAGCGGCTAAACGAGAGGTTCCAAACAACTGGATCCATGGAACACCATCCTCGTTCTGGCAGACCAAGAACGACAGGCCCATGTGACGATCGTTTCATTGTTCTCTCAGCTCTGCGCGACAGAACCAGAACTGCCAGTGACCTCAGGATGTGGCTCAGGCAGGCTATTAACATCAACATTAGCCAAGAGACTGTTCGCTCTCGCCTTGTTGAAGCCGGCAGGGTTGCGTTCCAGGAGGGTAGCTGTTAGAGATCCACTGACTCAGGCACACAGACCACACAGACGAGCACATCTGGCCTGGAGCTGGCAGCATCATCGCTGGACAAGACAGCAGTGGGGCAGGGTACTGTTTACAGATGAGTCTCTTTCACCCTGTCCCACAACAATGTTCGTGTTTGGAGATGTCCAGGTGAGTGCTATGCAGATGGCTGTGTCCGTGAGCACAATTGCTAAGGAGGCGGCTCTTTGATGGTGTGGGGAGGCATACACTTGAGGGGCAGAACTCCTCTACACCTTGTGCAAGGGATCCTCACTGGCGTGAGGTACAGAGACAAGATCGTTCAGCCACTTATCAAGCCTGCCCTCCAGGCCATGGGTCCTGGAGCCATCCTTATGGATGACAACGCCACTCCCCACCATGCTAGGGTGGTCGGGGACTACCTTCAGGAAAGGAACATCCAATGTCTTGACTGTTCACCGACCTAAACCCCATCAAGCGTTTGTGGGACCTGCTTGGATGAATGGTTTGCCAGAATCACCCACCTGCTGCAGACCTTCATGACCTGTTTCCTTTTCTGGAACAGGAGTGGGCTGCCTTGCCTCAGAACATTAGAACACTTGTTCAGTCCATGAGGCAGAGACATGGAGAGTGCCGGGCTGCAAATGGAGGACACACATGCTACTAAAGTGACATTATTTTGTGAATCAAGTGACATTTTTTGTTTTTTGTGACTTTTGTTTCGGGGGAAAGGTAATTCAGTTATTGATTTCTCTAAAAAGAAATGATGTTTTGATGAATTTTAACTCATATACTGTTGTCAGATAATAAGAATAAACTTTTGTGAAATTTGCTACATTTTGTATTGTTTGTCTGATTTCCATGACAGTTTTTCTGCCTGGCCCTTAACCCTTTTCATGCAGTGAGTTTCGAGTGCAACACACTCTGGCGTCAGCTGATTTTCAAGAAAGAGCAAGAAATTACACCTGCTGATTTCAAATTACTATAACTTTTTTGTTTTTGAACCAAATGACTTCGTTTCTTCTTTTTTGTAAGTGAGAGGAATGATGGAATTATTGTGTTTTGGAGCAATAAATGATGTTGATACAAGTGAAATATTTTGATTTTTGTGTTATTTTATTTTATTTTATTTTTTCAATGCAAATTTTGCACTTTGACACATTACAGAAATGAACAAAGACAGGTACAACACAAACATCACTGCAGTGCAGTTGAAAACAAAGCAAATTCACCAATTGAAGTCTTCAATACAACTGTATTTCCCATGTAATGGTGTAACCCAGAATATAATCCATGGGAAACACACAAAATGAACTTCCAACTTTACAACTATCTGTTGAAACTGAAATACTACTAAAGTCAGAAAATAAAAGAATGGGGGTAAAATATGTATACAAATATGTACACAGGTCTGAACTGTTTACTGTTGGAGACTGTGAATTTTGGTTGCTGCTGCTTTCCTGTGAATTTTGGTTGCTGCTGCTTTCCTGTAGTCCTCCACAATATGATACAGTTCAAAGCACAGAGTGGGACACATTGGCTTCTTGCACATTATGGTTCCAAATGGCAGGTTGAGCAGCCAGTATGTCCACCAGCGGTCCTCGATTTCAGGCTTACAACACAGTCCCATCATGATCTGAAGTGCTGTGTATGCCTTCATCTCAGGGACAGTGACGTCTTTGGCAGCATTCAGCCATGAATGTCGACTGAGTTCAGTGATGCCTGACAGCAGCTCTTCTGCATACAGATTAGACTGGTCAGCCATGAGTTGGAATGCTGATTCTGGGAAGAAAAGCATAAAGAAGTCCACTGGACGGAAGTTGTCAGTGTTGACAAAGACACCTGAAACACATGAGCAAAAACAAAAAGTAAAATACAATCAGTAATAGTTATATAACAGCTGATTTATTATCAGCAAATGATAAATATTGCAAATAAAAGATATTATAAACAAGTGCACAAATAGCAAAATCATAGATTTTTACACAGGCATTGTTTTACACAGTGTATCTCCATAATCTTCACAAGAAAAAAACCATGAAATATTTGTGTGGTAAATAAACATACTGCTCTTGCTCTTCAATGTCCTACACTTGTCTGATACAATGCACACATAATTTTATATGTGCTACAAGTGAATGGACAGTGCACCTCTGATCTGTCCATATAAAAAAATAAGTGCAACCTAATCTTAGTCACACACACTGTCAGTGACATACATGTGCGAGCACACACACACACACACACACACACAGCTCTTACCTGTAAAATTTGGAAGCCATTCTGCAGGACAGTAGGGATCATCCATGTGGTACAACACCCACTGAAACAAATCAGGGTTTGGCACAGCTGTTCTACCACGCCCCGTCACTCCTGGTCGTTGGCATGTAGTCGAGCTTGACCCATGGCCACACTGTGTTGTTGGTCTCCAATGTGACACAGACGCTGCCACTTGAGCAACACACTCTTCCCCTTCACTATCACGGTCACTCACAGCTGCTGATATTGTGGCCGTAGCAGGAGCACATGCTCCACTCGTCTGGCCACGTCCCGTACACTTGCGACTTGGTGCTTGGCTCAGTACCCAGTCACCATCACTATCACTCTCCCCCCCTCAAACAGTGAAACTTCTTCATCATCATACGCGAATTCTTTGCCCAAATCTTCGTTTTGCTGGCCTGGCTGCAGTCTCATTTGCTCGATAACTTGCTCAGTTGTGAGGTAGCGTTGTCTGCTCATCGATGCAGCCGTTTTGGAAAATGAAAGGATCGAAGTTGTGGATAAAACTATAATAAATTCACTCAAAAATGAGCAGAAGTACTGAAAAGATGGTGTCAATCGATAGAAGGGGATTCCCCAAGTCACATGCACAAAATATGGCCTTTCAAACCTCCCCAGAAAAAGAGTGGTAGGTTTGTGAATGACCTACTCTGATCTAGTCGCCTTTCGGCGGTCTCCCTAGTGGGTGCCGAAAGACGACAACGGTGGCCAAAGTGTTAATTTTCTTGGAGTAGTATATTATAGAATTCACCCAAATTCCATTAAATTCCACTTACTGTTTTCTGGAGAAAAAACCCCCCAAAAGAATATTGTTAAAACTTAAATAATTTGTTTCTGCTATACATAGTTCTTTTCAATAATGTTTTGTCTATTGATATGAACAAAAAAATTGTTTGTTTGTGTAGTGAGTGAAATTGTACTTGTCAGTGTGTATACTGAGTGACTGAACAAATGAGCCTACTTCTAGTTTTTGACATCACTCTTTTTATTTACAGGATATGTGTAAAAGATGCCCCCAGGGGGCACACAAAATAAACTCCTTGCCTTGCTTGCTTGGGGCCCTGTGTTCACTGTTGTGTCTTATTTCCACAGCCAGTTTGTATCCAGAGAAAGGGGCCATGGCCTGTTTTCAGTGTCATGTTGTGTCACCATAGCCAGACTATCCAGAGGAAGGGGCCATGGCCATGGCCTGTTTTCAGTGTCATGTTGTGTCACCATAGCCAGACTATCCAGAGGAAGGGGCCATGGCCATGGCCTGTTTTCAGTGTCATGTTGTGTCACCACAGCCAGACTGTATCCAGAGGAAGGGGCCCTGGCCTGTTTTCAGTGTTGTGTTGTGTCACCACAGCCAGTCTGTATCCAGAGGAGGGGGCCATGGCCTGTTTTCAGTGTTGTGTCACCACAGCCAGACTGGATCCAGAGGAAGGGGTCATGGCCTGTTTTCAGTGTTGTGTTGTGTCACCACAGCCAGACTGTATCCAGAGGAAGGGGTCATGGCCTGTTTTCAGTGTTGTGTTGCCATAGCCAGACTGTTTCCAGAGGAGGGGGCCCTGTGTTCACTGTTGTGTTGTCTTCCCACAGGCAGACTATCCAGAGGAAGGGGCCTGTTTTCAGTGTTTGTTATATTCCCAGAACCAGACAGTATCCAGAGGAAGGGGCCTGTTTTCAGTGTTTGTTATATTCTCAGAACCAGACAGTATCCATAGGAAGGGGCCTATGTTCACTGTTGTGTTGTGTTGTGTTGTGTTCCCAGAGCCAGACTGTATCCAGAGGTAGGGGCCTTGCTACAGCGTCTCCATGACATCAGCCTCGCAGCCAGAGACAAAGACGTGTACAAACTTCTGCTGCTTCACTTCCAAGTGATCACCAATGGTCCAGACAAGGCTGGAGGGTGAGATTTTATGACACAGTCTGTAGCAGACTGGTGAGCTTTCTGTTAGTTACTCTGTGTGTGTGCATGTGTCTTTGATAAAGGAGCGCAGAGTCCGTGTGTGAGCATGGCTTACGTGCATTCCTGTGTGTATGAGTGTGCTTGATAGTGTAATACCAAGTATGTGTTTATTTGTATGTATGTGTGTGTGTGATAGGTGTTCTGAATGTTCAGTTTTGTGTTTGAGTGTTAGATAAAGATGTCATTATTTTATTCCATTTTTATGGTTATGCTTTACATGAACCCAGGATAGGCTCTCAAGGCCTGATCGGTGCATAAGGTTTATGCGAAGGCCAGGCATCTGCTGCCTTTTTTTTCCTTTTTCTTTTTTATAGCTTAGTCACATGGATCTGTCCAAAAGCTCTGACACATCCTTGAAACTGAAAATTATATATATATATATATAAAGCAATGAGTCATTGATGTGCTTCATTTTGACATGATGACCAAGGGGTTGCACATTGTGTCAAGGTAGGAGAGGGAAACAGATGTTCTTTGGTGGTGCATTTTTACTGTTCGTATGCCACAATCAGCCGTAAAGCCGAAAAGAAAACTGAGTAGAAATGTGACATTAACGCAGTGTTTGACATTGATTTGGACCTCCCCTTCTGGATGAATGTTCAGACTTTAGAGTGTCAGTGTGTATTATGTGTTCTGTATCAGTGTTAGAATGTTTGACTAATTTGCCTAAGTTTGTGTGCAACATGAAGATAGACGTATTGTGTGTTTCCCACAGGGATGACCAGTATGAACTGTTGGAGAGAATCACCACCCAGTATCGACACAGCACTCTGCTGCAGATGGAAGTTCACCTCATCCGTTTCTGTCTACGCCACATGAGCAAAGAAGTGAGTTATTGTTAAAAAAAACGCCACATAGCCTTTTACAGCTAACAGGGCAGTGAATTCATATCCACTGTGTCTAGGGCTCAGAATAGGAAGGTGGGGCCCTCTCTTTCTGCCATTTTAACTTTCCCCAACAAAAATCATGTACCCATTTACAGCTGGGTGGAGTGAGGAAAATCAAAGTGCCTTTCCCACGGATGCTGAAACGGCCTTGAACCCTGATCACTGGTGAACACTGGATCAGAAGTTAACCAATTCTTCCACAGCACCGCCATGTTCATGGTCCAGCCTTGGTCTGGAAGTGGGCAGGAAGATGGGCGGCAGTACAAAGAACGCAGTGCTGCAGTCTGTTGGTGGTTAGCTTGGTTCTGGTCTGCAGGGTTCAAATTCAACTCTTTTTTTGAGTGCCAGTCGGGCACTCTGGACTAAACATTTGAGTTCCCAATTGTGGTTTTGGGTGCCAGCATAATAAAATGAAATAAAATTTTTCCAAGGAAAGTCTTTCTGCCAGGCTTCATTGTACATGCGCTGGCACATTGATTCCTACTCCTGTTGGTTCTTTTTGTCATCCTGAGCTTTCGTCTGTTTCGGGAACCTGTCTTTTAACATTGAAGATGGGAAACATCTTTTGTCGCTAATGCGCCATGAACGTCAACATCCAATTGCACACAAGCAAAGATGCTGCTTCGCAAAGCAACCGGCAGCAGACGACACTTTATATTTCGATCAACAGCGTTTGAGCTTGCTTTCTTGGTGTGTCTTTTGATTAATTTTCTTTCGCCTCTATCAATTTTTGAGTGCCAGCTGGGCACTCTCGACAGAAATTTTGCATGCCCGAGCCAACTTTTCATAGTATTTGCACCCGGGCACCTGCTAAATTCGAACCCTGGTCTGTGTGGGACTGACATTTCTTTTTCCAATATGAACTTCACACAAATGTTCAATACTAGTAACATTTTAGAACACCAATATTTCTAGACTAGACAGCGGTTGAATGGAGACATTGTGATGTACTTGTGTCAAAAATGTGAATCATGTTGGGAATGATGATTTTCCCCTTGAAATTTTTTTATGATACTCATGTCTTTTTATTACAAATGCGTGTGTTTACGCCTGTATGTTCTTATTACCTTTATTTGGTTCTTTGTGTGTATTTGAGCAGACATGAATATTTCCCCTTTGAGGGATTATTGATTACATGATATAGCCTTGTAGGGTAGGTATGGGTAATTGCAAACAGCATGTAATTGCGAACAATTCGTATACCTCCCCACTTCAAAGTGTTCTAAACGGTTGCATTTCACAATTTAACATCTGCTATGATCTTTTTCAAATACTTTAATAAATATCAATTTCCAAGAACCAGTCAAACATCAGCTATTTCTGGCTATTTCTATGCTTTCTTCTCTTTGTGCATCACTGCTGCACTAGGTTACAAGCGTGCTCTCAAAATCCTAAAATCAAGGGAAGCAAGTTGTAGGATTTGAACTTTGACACAGTTTAAAATAGTTGATTTGATCAGATATGTTGAATGCACATTACCAGTGCTGGGAGAATTTAAGAAAGCATATTGGTGACAGATCAGAACATCAGTTTTAACAGGAATCTGCAAAAATAGTGTCGTTTGCAATTAGATCATGGGATATATTGACGCGAGTCAATTTGCAAACGATGCTGCACAGTTACTGAGCACTCTCAAAAGGGTGTGTTTATGTGTGGTGTTCCAATATGTTATATCTAATGAGTTAAAGACCTGCTTCTGTTTTAATCGTCTACATGTACTCAAAGCCATCATTCACAGTTAGACATGCCAGTTCGCATTTACCCTCAGGCAAACTTGCCATTTCAAACGTCAGCAAAATGTTGAAAAGAATGAGCAGACAAACTTTTCCTGGTGTAACCAGTTGGAGAAAGCCTTCAAAAACAAAAGAACTGCATTTGACCATCGTACGACATGTTGCCTTTACAGTTCACACATTGAGGTAGTTGCTTCGACTGGATCATTCGCAGTTAGATATACCTACCTTATTGCATTGTAGGTAGAGGAAGGTGGCAGATTGGTGAAAATGTTTATCTGCCAATAGAATGTCTGTTAGCGTCTGAATTCGAATTCCAGTCCCGCCCTTTCTCCCAAGTTTGACTTGAAAATCAAACTTGGCATCTAGTCATTCGGATGAGATGATTGACCGAGGTTGTGTGTGTGACACGCACTTAGCGCACTGAAAAGAACCCATGGCAACATAAATGTTGTCCTCTGCCAAATTTCTTTAAAAAGAAACCCACTCTGATAACAAATATGTATGCAAGCACCCAAGGCTTGACTAGTTGGGTTATGCTGCTGGTCAGGCATCTGACTAACATGTGGTGTTGTGTATATATACATGGATTTGTTGGATAACAGTGACGTCTCCTTAAGAAACTGAAACTGATTGCATTGCATTATATTTCATTATATTGTATAAGCATTGTATTGTTTTGCATTGCAGGTCAAGCCACTCAGCGTACAGCCGTGGGCAGACAACGATGACGAGAAGACCCCGGTGGGACCGCCGGTGATCCAACCTCATGCCAAGATGGTGGGGGAGGCAGAGAGGGGGGAAGTGGGGGCAGTACTGGCCCAGTGGAGGGATGGGGTGGAGACTGGAGGTGTGAGAGGGGTGATGGAGGATGAGGTGGAGGTGATGGGGAGGATGTTTGTCAGTCTGTTGTTGAACACTGCTGACCTGCTGCAGGCCTCTCGGGAGGTGAGTGTGTGTGTGTGTGCACATCTGTTGAGAGGTGTGGGTGTGTGTGTGAGCACATCTGTTGAGAGGTGTGTGTGTGTGTGTGCATATCTGTTGAGAGGTGTGGCTGTGTGTGTGTGCACATCTGTTGAGAGGTATGGGTGTGTGCATCTGTTGGGAGGGGTGTGTGTGTGTGTGTGCGCGTGCGTGTGCATCAGTCAGGAGTTGAGAGTATGTGTGGGTGTGTGAACAACTGTTGGGAGGTGTGTGTGTGCGCACATCTGTTGGGAGGGGGGGTGTGTGTGTGTGTGCACATCTGTTGGGAGGTGTGTGTGTGTGTGCACATCTGTTGGGAGGTGTGTGTGGGTGTGCACATCTGTTGGGAGGTGTGTGTGGGTGTGTGCACATCTGTTGGGAAGTGGATGTGGGTGTGTGCGCACATTGGTTGGGAGGTTTGTGTGGGTGTGCACATCTGTTGGGAAGTGCGTGTGTGCACACATCTGTTGGGAGATTGTGTGTGTGTGTGTGTGCACATCTGTTGGGAGGTGAGTGTGTGTGTGTGTGTGTGTGTGTGCGCACATCTGTTGGGAGGTGAGTGTGTATGCACATCTGTTGGGAGGTGTGTGTGCGTGCACATCTGTTGGAAGGTGAGTGTGTGTGTGTGTGTGTGCGCACATCTGTTGGGAGGTGAGTGTGTATGCACATCTGTTGGGAGGTGTGTGTGCGTGCACATCTGTTGAAAGGTGAGTGTGTGTGTGTGTGTGTGCTTCTGTTGGGAGGTGTGTGTGTGTGTGCATCTGTTGGAAGGGTGTGTGTGTGTTTGCATCTGTTGGGAGGTGTGTGTGTGTGTGTGCATCTGTTGGGAGGTGTGTGTGTGTGTGTGTGTGCATCTGTTGGGAGGTGAGTGTGTGTGTGTGTGTGCATCTGTTGGGAGGTGTGTGTGTGTGTGCACATCTGTTGGGAGGTGTGTGTGTGTGTGTGTGCACATCTGTTGGGAGGTGTGTGTGTGTGCACATCTGTTGGGAGGTGGATGTGTGTGTGTGCACATCTGTTGGGAGGTGTGTGTGTGCACATCTGCTGGGAGGTGTGTGTGTGCATCTGTCGGGAGGTAGGTGCGTGTGTGTGTGCATCTGTCGGGAGGCGTGTGGGTGTGCTTCTGTCAGGAGGTGTGTGTGTGTGTGTGTGCATCTGTCTGGAGGTGAGTGTTGTGACATGGTCACTGTGTGTGTGTGTGTGTGTGTCTGATTCCAGGGTTATCCGGTAGTTGGTTTTTCTTCATTGTTTTTTTGTGCTTTGTTTTTTGTTTGTTTAATTTTGTTTTCTTTTCTTTTTTATATAATTTTTGGCGGTGAGGGTGGTTATCTTTTAAATTTTTTCCCCTTCATTAACAAGAACAAAAAAAAAACAACACCAAAATATAGACAGATATTTGTGTGTGTTTGCATGTATATACAAACATGTTTATACAAAAAAACCCACAAAAATATAGACATATTTGTGTGTGTTTGCATGTGCATGCAAGCATGTTTATACATCCTACATGTATCACAGTATGTAGTTATGTGCGTGTGTAGTTTTAGTTATGTCTATTACTATTTTAAAGAAACCCTGTGGTATGTTTTGGCTGCAGTTCCCGTCACAAATCAGAAATGGACATCCGAGGGGTGAAAACAGATTGTGTATTAACGTGATGTCTCTGTCTATTTGAAAGAACTACTGTGTGTGCCCTAGGCCATGTAGGTGCTGTGGCAGAGTGGTTCAGTGTTTGGACTTCTGATCCATTGTTCTCTGGGAGTGATCAGGTTTCCAAGCCCCCATTTTGACATGGTGTGTCCTTGGGAAAGGCACTTTACTGTGGTTTTCATCACACAACACAGGTGTGAATGGGAACCTGACTTAGGTTGGGAAAGGCACTTTACTGTGGTTTTCATCACACAACACAGGTGTGAATGGGAACCTGACTTAGGTTGGGAAAGGCACTTTACTGTGGTTCTCATCACACAACACAGGTGTGAATGGGAACCTGACTCAGGTTGGGAAAGGCACTTTACTGTGGTTCTCATCACACAACACAGGTGTGAATGGGAACCTGACTTAGGTTGGGAAAGGCACTTTACTGTGGTTCTCATCACACAACACAGGTGTGAATGGGAACCTGACTTAGGTTGGGAAAGGCACTTTACTGTGGTTTTCATCACACAACACAGGTGTGAATGGGAACCTGACTCAGGTTGGGAAAGGCACTTTACTGTGGTTTTTGTCACACAACACAGGTGTGAATGGGAACCTGACTTAGGTTGGGGAAGGTTATTGTTGTGGTAGGAGAGGATTAGGCCCAGCCTTCCAGTGCTGAACCGTAGAGAGATTGACTTTTAATTGATTCCCCTGAAGGCTGTCAAGGCTTTACTACACTTTAGGACCTTCAACTATTTAAACCTGTATTTGAAAGAAACCCATGGAGTGTCTTTGTTTCAGTTCCAGTTACAACTGGAAATTGTGGGCATGGTGAAGCAGATCATGCAGCACAGCCCCTGGGACTGCAGCCACATTGCCATAGTGACACACTGCAGCCTGCTGGAGGCGCTGGCTGGCCTGGAGGTGGAGGACCTCAACCAGGGGGAGATCACCGCTGTCTCCAGGGTGTGGTTACGGGGCAAGGAGGCGGGGCTAGCTGAGAAAGGGGCAGAGCCTCTGCAGCTCAGCCTGGTCCACTTCTACCTCAAGGCTGGACAGGTGATGTGTTGTGTTTGTGTCGGAATGACAGGTGAAGCTGTGTCTGTCAGAATGACAGGTGATGTGTTTGTGTCGGAATGACAGGTGAAGCTGTGTCTGTCAGAATGACAGGTGATGTGTTTGTGTCGGAATGACAGGTGAAGCTGTGTCTGTCAGAATGACAAGTGATATGTTTTGTTTGTTTCAGAATGACAGGTGATGTGTTTGTGTCAGAATGACAGGTGATGCTGTGTCTGTCGGAATGATAGGTGATGTGTTTGTGTCAGAATGACAGGTGATGCTGTGTCTTTTGGAATGACAGGTGATGTGTTATGTTTGTGTCAGAATGACAGATGATGTTGTGTCTGTCAGAATGACAGGTGATGTTTTTGTGTCAGAATGACTGGTTATGTGTTGTGTTTGTGTCGGAATGACAGGTGATGCTGTGTCTGTCAGAATGACAGGTGATGCTGTGTCTGTCAGAATGACAGGTGATGTGTTATGTTTGTGTCAGAATGACAGGTGATGCTGTGTCTGTCAAAATGACAGGTGATGCTGTGTCTGTCAGAATGACAGGTGATGTGTTGTGTTTGTGTCAGAATGACAGGTGATGTTGTGTCTGTCAGAATGACAGGTGATGTTTTTGTGTCAGAATGACTGGTTATGTGTTGTGTTTGTGTCGGAATGACAGGTTATGTGTTTGTGTGTCAGAATGACAGGTTATGTGTTGTGTATGTGTCAGAATCACAGTTTATGTGTTGTGTTTGTGTCGGATTGACAGGTATTGTGTTTGTGTCTGAATAAAGATGGTGTGTTGTGTTTGTGTCGGAATGACTGGTGATCAGTGTGTTTTTTGTCAGAACAAAAGGTAATGTGTTTTGTTTGTGTGAGAAAGAAAGATGATGTGTTTGTGTTTGAATGAAAGGTGATGTGTTGTGTTTGTGTCAGAACGAAAGGTGATGCTTGGTGTTTGTGATGTGTTTGTGTCGGAATGAAGGGTGATGTGTTTGTGTCGGAACGATAGGTGACGTGTTGTGATTGTGTCAGAATGAAAGGTGATGTGTTGTGTTTGTGTCAGAATAAAGGTGGTGTGTTAAGTTTGTGTCGGAATGACAGGTGATCAGTGTGTTTTTGTCGGATTGTTTGTGTCGGAATAAAAGGTGATGTGTTTGTATTGGAATGAAAGGTAATGTGTTGTGTTTATATTGGAATGAAAAGTGATATGTTGTGTTTGTATTGGAATGAAAGGTGTTGTGGTGTGTTTGTATTGGAATGAAAGGTGATGTGTTGTATTTGTGTCGGAATGAAAGGTGATGTGTTTTTGTCAGAACAAAAGGTGATGCGTTGTGTTTGTATCGGAATGAAAGGGGATGTGTTGTATTTGTATCAGAATGAAAGGTGATGTGTTGTATTTGTGCTGGAATCAAAGATGATGTGTTGTGTTTTGTTGCAATGAAGGGTGATGTGTTATATTTTTGTTGGAATGAAAAGATGATGTGTTGTGTTTGTCAGAATAAAAGATGATGTGTTCTATTTGTGTCGGAATGAAAGGTGATGTTTTGTGTTTGAGTCAGGATGAAAGGTGATGTGTTGTGTTTATGTTGGAATGAAAGGTAATATGTTGTATTTGTGTCAGAATGAAAAGAAATGTGTTTGTGTTGGAATGAAAGGTTATGTGTTTGTGTCGGAATGTGCGTGGAAGGTGATTTGACTTTCAGTTCAGTCTGAAGATCCTGAGTTTGAATTTGGGTTACAGGCCTGGCGGGTTAAGGATGGAGTTTCTGATCTCCCAGGTCAACATATGTTCAGACCTGCTAGTGGCTGAACCCTATTCGTGTGTTTACACATGTAGGAGACCAAATGCACATAATACAGATCATGTTAATTCAAAAACATTGTGTTGTGTGTGTTCAGGTGGAGCCGGCTCAGCCCCTGTTGAGCGGTCTGCAGGACAGGGAGGTGAGGGGGGAGCTGGGGAGTCTGCACCGGGGGAAGTTGAACCGACTGCGTGCACAGTGTCTGATGACCATGTCACCCCACGCAGCCACCAAGGATTACATTCTGACCATCGCTCTGAACGCCTACCGTGCCCTCATCACCCTCTGTAGCCGTTTTGAGTCAACTGAAGGTAAAGGGAATTTGAGTCTGGACCTGACAGTGATGCTGCTTTTGTGCTGGTTAAAGGTTAAAGGTCCCGCAGCCATCTGTGGCCATCAGGACAGTGGATTCATATCCCCTGTGTCTAGGGCCTGGCATAGGGAAGCAAAGCCCAGTCCTTTACTCCCGCCAACTGAAGTCTGGTCACACGTGCTTAGAATGAGGAAAATCAGAGTAAAGCATCTTTCCCAAGGACACAACACCATGCTGAAACAGGGCCGTGAACCCTGATTACTGGTGAACACTGGTCCAGCATCTAACTGACTCTGCCATGGTGGCCCCTTTGTGTTGGTGGTTGGTATTTTATTATTAAGTGGTTTTCTGTTGTTGTTCATGGTAGTGGGGATTTTTGTTGTTTTTTTGGTGGTCTTCAACATATGCTGCATTGAACAATTCCTGAACATTATCTGGCAGGACAAAGTTCAAACAACACCTTCCTGAGCAGAGCTAAAATTCCCAACATGTACACAATGCTAAAACACAGATGCATGCACTGGCTCGGTCACATAGCATGAATGGATGATGGCTGAATCCCCAAGGATCTCTTTTTATGGAAAAAGTGGGAAAACATCCCACAGCAGACCCTAACTTTGGTATAAAGACGTTTGCAAGAGAGATGTGAAGGCCTTGAACGTCATCCTGAGCAACTGGGAAGCTGTAACCAAAGCGATTGCTCTCTACCGTTCTTCAACAGGCCACCTGCACTTTGGTGTTTTACAACACTTCAATTATGATTTTAGAGTCAGGAGCCAGTGATCAGAAACCTATTATTCTCTCCACCAGTGTGAGCGTTCTACATGTTCGTTTCGACTTATCAGAGGAAAACTTTGCAGGGTCACGAAAATTTTGTCAACACATGCAAGGTGTGCACTTAAAGTCGAGTTAAGCAAGGAAAATTTATTGAGAAAAAGAAGGCTCCTGGCCAGGGCCAAAGAATGGTGTTGACTTACATCATGAGACAACTTAAATGAGGTCCATGTGGAGGGGGAGGGGTGGTGGGAAACCACTTCTGGCATCATATATCATTGTTTCTTGTAAAACTGAATATGATGATGAGGATAAATGTGTTCTCGACCACTGTTTGTTCAGCTGAAGCAGCAATGTCAGTTTGAATGTGAAGGATATTGTAGACCTTGGCCCTACCCTCCAAATTTCAGACATATATTAAAGTGAAGATGCTAAAAATGAATGCAATAAATATCCATGTTGCTGGGCATTGATTTTTTCCAGATTTTCCACAGGTTCAAGTATGGGCCCTGCTCTGTTTTGTTTTGTTTTTTTACCCAAATCTTACTTGGATGTCAATAGTCATGCATTTTTATATTGACATTTTCCGACACAACTGAAGTGTGTGTGTGTTTTTCGTGTGACTTGACTGTTTCTTTTTGTCATCATATGCATGATTGTTTTTTCTTGTTATTGTGTATAAGTCAGTTGGTGGTGCTGTGAACAGTTCACACACTATTGTGTGGAAATGCGTCTAACAAGTTATTAGTCATTAGGATGAGATGATAGACTGAGGTCCTGTTTGTAGCAGGAACTTAGCACACTGAAAAGAACACACAGCAACAAAGAATTGTCCCTAACAAAATTCTATAGAAAAATCCTCTTTAGTCTTTGACAGGAGAAAAGACAATTGATAAAAAAAGGAAGAAAATGGGTGTCGCTTCACTGTAGCAACATGCTCTCCCTGGGGAGAGCAACCTTAATTTTGCAGAGAGAAACTGTTTAGACAAAATTGAATGTAATACAGTACAATACATTGTTACAAAAACCATGTTCACTTCATGTGATGTAATGTTTCAGGGTCCACTCCACAGCAATACAGTACAATACATTGTTACAAAAACCATGTTCACTTCATGTGATGTAATGTTTCAGGGTCCGCTCCGCAGCAATACAGTACAATACATTGTTACAAAAACCATGTTCACTTCATGTGGTGTAATGTTTCAGGGTCCGCTCCGCAGCAATACAGTACAATACATTGTTACAAAAACCATGTTCACTTCATGTGATGTAATGTTTCAGGGTCTGCTCCGCAGCAATACAGTACAATACATTGTTACAAAAACCATGTTCACTTCATGTGATGTAATGTTTCAGGGTCCGCTCCGCAGCAATACAGTACAATACATTGTTACAAAAACCATGTTCACTTCATGTGGTGTAATGTTTCAGGGTCCGCTCCGCAGCAATACAGTACAATACATTGTTACAAAAACCATGTTCACTTCATGTGATGTAATGTTTCAGGGTCCACTCCACAGCAATACAGTACAATACGTTGTTACAAAAACCATGTTCACTTCATGTGATGTAATGTTTCAGGGTCCGCTCCGCGCACCACCAGCAGCGGGCATTACTTCACTCCATGGGTGGTCACTGCCGAACTGCTGGAAGCCACCTTGACCTTGGGCCGCATGTATCGCTATGTGGGAGATGCCAAACGTGCCAAATGCTACCTGAAGGATGGACTCACCGTCAGTCGAAAGTTTGGATTGTTGAAGTGGTAAGAATAAACGTGTCTTGTCTGTATTGGTAAGGGTAAACATATGTCTGTATTGGTAAGGATAAACATGTCTAGTGTTCGGGATAAATCTGTCTTGTCTGTGTGTCTTGTCACATGACAGGGATTTTTTGTTTTGTTTTGTTGGGGTTTTTCTTAGAGGTGTATGTTTGTTACTGTGTGTATGTAAGAGGTGTGTGTTTATTAAAGTGTGTATTTAAGAGGTTTGTAACTGTATGTCATGTAGGTGTGTCTGAAACTGTGTATATATATAGAGAGAATATATGTATAGATATATATGAGAGGTGTGTTTATAGCAGGATACTGAAGATGTGTGTTTGTGTACAGGTGCACAGTGTTTGGGGTGGAGGTGTCTGAAGTGCTGTTTGACACCCAGTCCCTGCAGCCCATGGTCAGCATGTTGACCGCCACATACACCACCCTCAGCACCCTGGAGCCCCCCACCACCCCTCTGTCATCACCCTCCTCACACCTGCCCAACACCAAGACAAGGTGCAGACATTCAGCCCCAAGCCAGGGTCATGAGGTCATGGCGGAGGACCTTGTGAGGGAGTGTCTAAGGGTGTATGATAGTGGCCGGGTGCAGATGTACTGTGCATGGTACCAAGGGCAGGTGCAGACACACCCAGGGCAGGCAGAGGGGTCACAGCAGGGCAGTGGTGGTAGGTTCTGGCAGAAGCTGCAGTCGTACACCAAGATGGAGGAGCAGAAACACAGTCAGGTGCACAGGGACATCGTACAGTTGGGCTCCTTCATCATGGCTTGGACTGCGTCCCTGGCCACCCACCCCCCCAACTGTTGGTGCTCCATGTGCACCGACAGTGAGAGTCAGCGTCTGGCCTTGACCCTAGCCATGACCTCCCTCAAGATCATCCATGCCAACGCCACAACAGACCTCCACCTGGAGTGGTTTGTCAAGAAGGTGTTGAGAAGACTGAAGCAGCAAGACCCTGGTCAGAGAGTGGCACAGGTGTTGGGATTGGAGGGAGGGGTGGTGAGGTGTAGAGATGTCGTGCTGATGAAGGCTGCAGAGATGAGTGTCTTGCTGGTGGAGTGTTCTCTGCATCAGAAAAATTTCGCCCAGGGACTGGCGCACGTGAGAACCGGGTTGAAAGTGCTAGACACCCTGCCCTCTCACTGCCCTGAAGCCTGGATGGTCAGACTGCGCCTGACACACTTCCATGTCCTCTGTGCCTTCTACTCCATGTACCACCACCCTCACAGACAGGCAGACTTTAGTCACAGACAGGTAGACTCTAGTCAGTGGTGCTGGCTTACAGACTCCCAACTGGAAGTGCAGATTCGCAACCAGTTGGAGCAGCTGAAGATCAAAGGGTCTCAGCGTAGGAAGGTAGACAAGGCTCCGTGTGGGGATGAGTGGCAGTGCCCAGTCAGTCAGAAGGGGCCCACTGAAAACGGCAACAACACCAGCACACCCACTGAGAGCAAAGTGTCTCCCCCTGATCGCTGTATGTCCTCACACTCTCTCTCAGGGATGGAATCCAGTAAAGACAGTGAAAAATCAAGTCAGCTTGAAGAGTGTCAAAGAAAGGAATTTAAATCCTCTGGAAAGGCATCACTAAAAGATTGGAAGAAACTATCCAGTGAATCTGTTAATTCGTCCGACACTTTCACTGACAAGGATGTCACAGACAATTCGCCAAGCAGCCAGGAAGAATCATCACTTACCCACAGTGACAGTGAGGAAAGAACTCCCAGCCAATCAGCAGATGAACAAAGGGAGACAAATTCTCATCACCTTACTGACAAAGCTGCCACCATGGATGCTGAAAGCTACACCGTTTCAAAAAAATCATCTGTCCCACAGCTGTCGTCCCAGACCTGTCAGTCTGTACAGTCACAACGCTCAGGTTCCCTCTCACCTACCCCTGTCCCTCCCAAGTCACACCCCTCCCTGAAGCCAGGAATGAACCGTCACAATAACCCACACAGCAGCAGCGTCAAACCCAGCCAAACTGCAGACAGAAAAGGAAAGTTGGCAACACACAAATCTGCTGCTCAGAGGAAAAAGAACCAAACCAAGAACAGTGCAGCACTGTCACACAGGGATTTGCTTGAAGAAAAAATGACAGAAAGTGAATCAGTTTTGTTCACAGAAGAGTCTGTCGTAACTCAGCTTTTCCCAGAGGGAACTGCCACAAACAGTAAAGCAAACCCCAGTGCTGACAAGAAAAAAGGCTCTGGCGTACATAAGAAAAAAGAGGCAGCAACAAACAAAAAGAAATCATCCTTCCAGACTCCTCACATGCCTGACACTCTTAACACCCCCAGTTCTGTGATCCAGAATGCACAGTCCTTCACCAAACTGTTGTCAGACAGTGGCGACGAGTTCCAAGTGTCCACCCCTAAATCCACCCCTCGTCTGGCCAGCTGGAGGAAACAAAAACCTAGCCAGTCACAGGGGAGCCAGGATAAATCTCCAGCTGGATGTCTGAAACTGACTGATGTAATTAACGCTTGCAGACCTGAAAAAAGGACAGCGCCAGCCAGAAAGAAAGGGTCCTCAGAACACTGCAGTCACCCTGTGGATTCTGGAGATGGCGGTGATCAGTCATCACCCTCCCTGCCAGCAGAAAACAAACCCCCACCTACACTGGGGAAAAAGAACACGTCCAGGACAAGGGGAGCAACTAGACAGAGCAAGGCTGCCACTGAAGCCTTGCAGCAGAATCCAAGGGGAGCAACTCGACGAGGCAAAGCCAAGGCTGAAGCTCTGCAGCAGAGTCCTGCCAAGCTGGATCCCCCCAGTGAGGTAGGGGACACCTGTCCAGGTATGCACAGCACTGGGTCTGATGTTGTGGAAGGTTCGTGCGTCCCTGCTGTAGCAGACAAGGCCAGTGTCTCGTCAGAGAGAGGGAGGAGGGGGAGGGGCAAACCGCTGTCCACAGACACAGAGAACACTGGTGCTAAGGCTGCACCAGCCAGGAAAAGACAAGCTAAAATTCTGAGTCCTGTGAATGTCATCCCATCAGAACCTTGCCACAAGCAGGAAGAAAAAAGTGAAGAGGCCATGAACCCTGTTGTGGAAGCAGATGATGCCTTACATTCTAAAAGAGGGGGAAATCAGAAAGAACATGGTTTGACAACCAGGAGAACCAGACAGACCAAAAGCGACCAGAGCTTGGAGTCACAAAAACAGGATACTCTTCAGCCAGAAACTGGAAGAAAATCCACATCCAGAAAAGGGAGACAATACAAGGCAGCAGAGAAAGCAGCCAGTGAACTGACCGGGGGCAGAAAATCAGCGTCAAAGGAAACACGTAAGGAGAAGATACAGAGCATGCCAGACAATGAGGTTGTTCCTGAGCGAGAACTGGTCAGGGGGGATAACCCACAGGACGTCTTTGACTTTGTGGAGAGTGATGGGGAAACAGAGTCCTCACAAACCTCCACCAGAAAGGCCAGCAGGAAAGGACGACCAACAAAAACCCCAGCTGCTAAAAGCGGTATGGGGAGAAACAGCAAAAAGTCGACTGGAAGGACAGCGTCATCAAAAACTGTGGACAAGTCCTCACTACCGTCCGCCGTGAAACACAAGGCAGTGCCAAACACACCTGCTTCATCACTGTCCACAAAACATTGTACAGCAGTCACTAAAGATAAAACTGATAAAGCCAAGTTGACAGAAAACCTGGCCAGTGTTAAACAGCCTTCGGAAACTGGCTCCAAAGGAGCATCCTTCACAAACACTGTGTCAGCCTCAAGTACGGACTTCAGTTCCATCGAAACGCTGAGGATGGGGCATTTGGCAGCGGCATTTCCTGTGGCAGAGGTCAAGGACATCCTGTGTGAATCATTTCTCCAGAAAGGCCTTCCTGGGAGGAATGATGTCCAGCAGTCACAAGTCTCTCAGGACAGTGTCTGGCACCTGGAGACCTACCTGCCTGTCCTCCAGAGGTGTGACAATGACACATACAGCGTCATGGATTCCCTGGCGGCAGACCTGGAAAATGTTGTCTTAGAGGACTCAGGTAAAGTGGCTCTGGATGTGTGCAGATCAGTAGTATGTGTGAGGATGTATTACATATTGATATCACTTTGCAGCACAGCAGTAAGCATTCAAACATAGGTTTTAGGTTTGCCAGATATGCTTTTCTCCTCAAGGAACAAACTGAAAGTGCCTGAAAATCAGAGATAGTCAGTCTCATATTTAGAATCATTTATAATCCATCAAATCAATTGATTGATGCAGCAGTGTGTCACAGACAAAAACACTGTTTGTTTTAACCATTCATGGATATGTCCACAGAGAAAAACACCATATGTTTTATCCATTGAAGGATGTAACAATGTGTCCACAGAGAAAAACACTGTATGTTTTGACCATTGAAGGCTGTGACTCTGTGTCCACACAGAAAAACACTGTATGTTTTGACCATTGAAGGCTGTGTCCACACAGAAAAACACTATGTTTTGACCATTGAAGGCTGTGACTCTGTGTCTTCAGAAAAAGCACTGCACAAGGCAGACAGGAAGCTTAGGAAGTGTGTGGCACGGCTGCACCACTTTCCCCCTGTGGCACTGTTCAGCGAGGCCAGCAAGCTGTCGGCACTCATCACGCTGCGTCAGGGGGGCGACCCCTGGGACATCGCCGCTGTCCTATGCGAGTCGAAAGCTGTCTCCCTGCGTCACCAGTTCCTGGCCTTGATTCAGAAGAATATCAGGTAACATCCTGGCCTTGATTCAGAAGAATGTCAGGTAACATCCTGGCCTTGATTCAGAAGAATGTCAGGTAACATCCTGGCCTTGATTCAGAAGAATGTCAGGTAACATCCTGGCCTTGATTCAGAAGAATGTCAGGTAACATCCTGGCCTTGATTCAGAAGAATGTCAGGTAACATCCTGGCCTTGATTCAGAAGAATGTCAGGTAACATCCTGGCCTTGATTCAGAAGAATATCAGGTGTCCCAACAGACGATGTGACAGGTTGATGATGATGATGATGAAGGCAGGGAATAACGCAGTGACCCAACAGATGATGTGACAGGTTGATGATGATGATGATGAAGGCAGGGAATAACGCAGTGACCCAACAGATGATGTGACAGGTTGATGATGATGATGATGAAGGCAGGGAATAACGCTGTGACCCAACAGACAATGTGACAGGTTGATGATGATGATGATGAAGGCAGGGAATAACGCTGTGACCCAACAGACATTGTGACAGGTTGATGATGATGATGATGATGATGATGAAGGCAGGGAATAACGCAGTGACCCAACAGACAATGTGACAGGTTGATGATGATGATGATGAAGGCAGGGAATAACGCTGTGACCCAACAGACGATGTGACAGGTTGATGATGATGATGATGATGCACGGCTGTGCCGCTTAACTTCCAGCAGAGCTATTTAGTTTCAGAGTTCAGTGAGCGGTCAGGAGCACGGCTGCTGACCTAGATTCCACTGGGATGGGAGGGGGGGGGGGGGAGGGGAGCGCGCGCCGCGCTCTTTGTGCCTATGTTTCCAGCAGAGAAAGGTGTATTGTTTAAGTGATTTTCATTTCATCATATTCGTGCACACCGGTTTTTGTTTGCTGTCATTTTTGTGTACATGATTCCAGTGAATGTGAACTTTAAGTGTGTTGTGTGATTTACCAGACACTGTCCGAGTGTTTCTGTTACATCCAGTTATTTGACCTAAGTGTGTGTGTGTGAGTGCCGACAAAAATGGAATCTGGTGCGGTAGTGGCAGCATTGCTGACTGGGCAACACACCTTCAGTGAACACTTGAGATGTTTGGATAATATGTGTCGTGTGTGTGGTGAGCGGGTTCTCAGAAGAGATAAAGATAAGGGGTTGAATGCAAGACTTTGTGCCAAGTATTCTTCTGAACTGTTTCGTTTTTTCGGTCTAGATGTTTCGAATGATGAAGAGGGCAAACATCCCACATGCATTTGTATCAAGTGCTACAAAAAAATGAACAAGGGGGGGAGGCAACACACGCAGTCGTCAATTCACTCAAAAGAAAGTATTAGGGATGCAGTCACAAGATGACAAACTACGTGTCATCATGCAAGAGCACATGACTATTGTCTCCCCCATGCTTCAGCAAGTCGTACCCCAAGCAGGAGAATCACGGCACAAATCAAAAAGTAAAGAATAAAGAAATTTTCAGCCCTGTTCTTTTCTCCACCCTGAATCCCTCCCTCCCGCACACACACATTGTAAGGAAAAAACAAGAAAAGAAAAAAAATGTTTGAGTTTAGTCAGTGTCACACTTCAACTGAGTGGATTACCAACTACAAACAAGGAGTTCATACGGATTTATAAGTTCAGGTAGGAATGGATTTTATTATTTAGAACTTACAAATGCATGTCAGTACGTTACATTGTGATCGTTTACTAAAAGCATGGTATCGTCAAGGTGTATCTTTTAGACTGACCAAATGCATGTCGCAAGCAAAGGCACACATACTGACACGCAAAACATCTAGTCGGCGAAAATCTCTCCCCCCCTCTCTGTGTGCGTCTCTCTCTCTCTCTCTCTGCGTCTGTCTCTCTCCCTCTCTCTCTGTGCCTCTCCCCTTTCTCTCTCCGTACACGTTCCTCTGTTTCTCAGTATGTCTGTCCCTGCATATATATGTCTGCCTGTCCGTCTCTCTTCCCGTGATGTTGAGAGAAGTGTGAAACTTAAGTGGCTGGCAGCAGTTCTCAGTGGAGCTGATCGTTAAATACTGATATTAATTCCGGGGCGGTCTGCCACCTCTAGGTAATGTATCGGCTATATTTTCCTTCCAGTTGTATCGTGGAGACATGCATGTATATCATGATACAAGTTTTATCTCCAAGTAAAACGATGTACACACACAACACGGAGTTGAAATTGAACTACGTTCCGTGTGTGTTCCTCAGTTCGAACAGAATGTTCGTGTGCTCGCTAAGTTTTGGACTGCTTGTACACTGCCTGTAGGAAATTAAACCTGCTCATGTTTGGTATCGTTAAATTTGTCAGAAAATCACACATCCATTCACACCCATAGCGCCCTTCTTGTTGCATTCTGACATAGAGTATTATTTTTTAAAAGCACATAACCCTGTTTCTGACAGTTTATCAGCAGCAGCGAAGCTGTTCACAGCTGTACACACTGCCCGTGTAACATGCGCTCCGCAAAGAATAGCGCGAAGTTAGTGGTGCGCCAGAGCGCTGCCCCATATACTGCCTGCCTGTCTGTCCAGGCTATCACCTTTCCAACGTTTCGCGCTCGCTCGCTGTTCATCCCTCTCCCCTCCGCTTCGCGCCAAAACTAAAAGGGCTGCCTTGTGCCGCCGTGGATGATGAAGGCAGGGAATAACGCTGTGACCCAACAGACGATGTGACAGGTTGATGATGATGATGATGATGATGATGAAGGCAGGGAATAACGCAGTGACCCAACAGATGATGTGACAGGTTGATGATGATGATGATGAAGGCAGGGAATAACGCTGTGACCCAACAGACAATGTGACAGGTTGATGATGATGATGATGAAGGCAGGGAATAACGCTGTGACCCAACAGACGATGTGACAGGTTGATGATGATGATGATGATGATGAAGGCAGGGAATAACGCTGTGACCCAACAGACGATGTGACAGGTTGATGATGATGATGAAGGCAGGGAATGACGCAGTGACCCAACAGACATTGTGACAGGTTGATGATGATGATGATGAAGGCAGGGAATAACGCAGTGACCCAACAGACAATGTGACATGTTGATGATGATGATGAAGGCAGGGAATGACGCAGTGACCCAACAGACAATGTGACATGTTGATGATGATGATGAAGGCAGGGAATAACGCAGTGACCCAACAGACAATGTGACAGGTTGATGATGATGATGATGAAGGCAGGGAATAACGCAGTGACCCAACAGACAATGTGACAGGTTAATGATGATGATGATGATGAAGGCAGGGAATAACGCAGTGACCCAACAGACGATGTGACAGGTTGATGATGATGATGAAGGCAGGGAATGACGCACCCAACAGACATTGTGACAGGACGATGATGATGATGATGATGATGAAGGCAGGGAATGACGCACCCAACAGACGATGTGACAGGTTGATGATGATGATGATGATGATGAAGGCAGGGAATGACGCAGTGACCCAACAGACGATGTGACAGGTTGATGATGATGATGATGATGATGAAGGCAGGGAATAACGCAGTGACCCAACAGACGATGTAACAGGTTGATGATGATGATGATGATGAAGGCAGGGAATGACGCACCCAACAGACATTGTGACAGGATGATGATGATGATGAAGGCAGGGAATGACGCAGTGACCCAACAGACATTGTGACAGGTTGATGATGATGATGAAGGCAGGGAATAACGCAGTGACCCAACAGACATTGTGACAGGTTGATGGAGATGGAGGGAGTTAAGAAGTGTAAGGACATGCTGCTGGAGAAGAATCGGGACATGGAGCAGCTGGTGTTTCCCTGGGACGCCCAGCAACACCAGCAGGCCGTGCAGAACCTGCCACAGGGTACGTAGGGCACGCCCAGCATGGCGACTTTTCTCTTTATCCTGTATGTCGTGTGCTGTGGTGGTGGGGATGTGAGCATGCACATGAACTTGCACTTGTATGTATGTACACTTGTGTTTAAAAAAAAAAAAAAAAATCCTACTGTTTTTGATTTTGGATATGATTTGTGATTCATGTTTGTACCCCTGATGTGCTATCCCTCTCTTCCCCCCCCCCCCCCCCCCACTCCCTTTCCCAATATTTATTGTGACCCCGTACACTTGCCCAGCAGGCAGCCTGTTGTTCAAATGACTCGATGTGTGTAGCTTGGTCTGTGACCAATGATAGGTGCTATATAAGTATCCATATCATCATCATCATCATTACTTAAAGCCATTCACCTTGTAAATTCCCACCCCCATTATTAAGTTGACAGTTGTGCACAGGGCACATAACACTTGTAAGGAAGGTACCAGAATGGTTAAGATGCTTATCTGCTAATACAATGTCCATTGAGTTTGAATTCCATTCTCACCGCTTCTCCCAAGTTTGACTGGAAAATCAAACTGTCTAGCCGTAAGGTCCCCTGTGCAGCACGCACTTGATGTACTGAAAAAGAACCCATGGCAATACAAGTGTCCTCTGGCAAAATTCTATAGATGAAATCCATCCAGAAAGGTACACAAATATTTTTGCCTACACTCAGGGCCTGACTAGTTTGTGAGGTGATGCCGCTGGTCAGGCATTTGCTGAGCAGATGTGGTGTGGTGTATATGGATTTGTTCAGAGTAACACCTCCTTGAGAAACTGAAACTGTAAATGTGCACTCACTGCATGAGCTTTTCATCAGCTCCAAAATCTACCTCTCATCCAGATGAGAAAACAACACTAGAGGACTGAATAAGGAAGAGATGATCCATACTGTGCGCATATAATACGTACAGATATATATATATATATATATATATATATATATATACGTATTATTTAAACCCTCATTAATACTCATGTTAGCCATTTTGAATAATGAGTGATTTTTGGCTCTTGCCTGTGATTGAGATTGCTGTGGACTCAGACAGGAAGACTGGAACCACACAGTTGTTGGTCAACCACTTCACAGACAAGTCTTGGGGAGTGTTTATCAGTATACAAATGACAATCAAAATATTAATTATTTTTGCACATTTTAGTGAAACTAAAAGTTGTGTCCTGGAAATTGAGCAAAGCTTATACTGACTGACATTGCATTGTTTTGCAATTAGAATATAGATATGCCAGAGTTTCAAACTTTCCCTGTCTTCATTATGACTTTTCAGCTTGGATAAATGGTAACAGAATCACCAAATGCATTTTCAAGTGTAATATACACAATAATCACACTGGACAAACTCAGCAAAATCATGATTGGTGGACCAGACACATCCTCCCATTCTGAACAGTGCAGACTGAAGGTCCATCTCCACCTGTCACTCCAATTAAGGACAACATTCCAAAACAAAAAATGACTACTCACTGGAATCTGTGAAAACAAGCTTATCTTCAGAAAGTACAAATGTTTCTGTCTGAATAGCTGCAGAAGTGGGCCTCTTTCTGTTACCCAGAAAAGCATTCTAACACACATACTTAGTGGGAGTTAAGACTGACAAATTCTGGACAGAGTCAAGATTTTGTTCATATAGTTGGTCATTTGTGGACATTGTGCTGAAGTGACAGAATCTTTACAGAAATCATTCTCTAAATAAGATTTAGTGACCTCTTTTCAATGAAATGTTTTTGTGAACTATCAGTGCAATCTGCATGCTAATAAACAGTGATGTGTTGTCAGGGTGGACAGTGTGTCAGTTCACGGTAATGGACAGCCCGGGTAGCCCCACCCTGCTGTTGACCCGACTGACCAGTGACCAGGACCCCTTCACCGTGGAACTGCCCCACTTTTCTGATGAAACGGTCAGTGTGTGTGGACTGCCACGTAACCCACTCCAAAATGGCCGATAATTCACGGCCCTGCCACTTCTGCCACATTGGCTGTTCCCAAACAGCAGCTACATATTTCCATCTTGCCAGAGTTTTTGATTTGTTTGGGAGTTATTAGATTGGTAGTTTTAGATTTGCAAAGGTTTCACTGACTCCAATGATAATAAGGAAACCCTCTACATCACACAGGGGTATGGTTTTCCAAGTGATTTTTACTGGCTGGCTGGAAGTAGGCAAGCAGAATGGAGACACTTTGTCCAAGCCCAGTGGTAGCAAAACTAAACACATAGGTTTAGCCACTGCTCAGTGAAAATTAGAAGGAATACTTAAAGAAGACAAAGATTAACTGCAATTTGAAAATTCTTTGGACAAGGAAGTTGAGGAATATCTGCCTCCAGGTCCTACTCTTCAGAACAGGGTTTGACTTTGCTTGCAAACAGTACTGAGTGATTGGAGAACAGAGCAAACAGTACTGAGTGATTGGAGAACAGAACACACTGTGTGACTGTCATGCCCAGGAGAGGTAGTTGGGGTGGGGGAGGTATCAGATTACAGTGTGCAGAGCAAAGCAGGATATGAGGTTCATTGGAAAGGCGCTGTGCAGTGGGCATGGTGGTGTGTTTGGCATATATCAGATCAGAGAGTTTGACATTCAACTGATGATTTCATCCGTGTGTGATGTTTGTTGCTTTTTTGTTTTTCTTAATTATGGGTCACATATTCATCTGTTCATAACAAACAGTTTTTTTTCTTGTCCATTCGTTTTTCTTTCAAACCAGCGTCAGTTAAGAAATTAATCCAGAATTTTTTTTTTTACACCTACACATTTTTTTAATGAAAATTCCTCAGCAAATAGGATTCAGTTATTTGCCAGATCCCTAGGCAGACTAAGGCCAGTAAAGATTAACATCTAGTCACACTGGTGTGCATGCACTCTGATTGTGTGTGTGAGAGAGAGAGAGAGAGTAAACAAGGACTTTATATGTATTTATATGTATATATATATAGACAGACAGATCTGTATATTTGTGTATATATATACATATTGATCTCTATCAATAGATAGATATATGTAGAGATATAGAGATTAATAAGTTTATACAGATAGATCTCTATAGGTAGATATAATATTGGTGCATAGGCCACATTGTCAGTATAAAGTGAGTCCAAAAAGTGAGTTCCATGATTTGGTTGTCCATGTAGTGGTGGTTGTGTGCCTGTGTCTGTCACCAGTGATATGTTGTTCTTTTATCAACAAGGAATAATAACATCTTCTTTATTTTTTATTTTTTAAATCTAATTCTAGCAGTTCTAAACTTTGTGATTCCAGGGTCAGGCCATATACTTTGGCTTCATGGACATTCTCAAGGTCAACGACGAAGTGTCAAAGATCAAAGATAACACACTGTGGTGGCGTTACCGTGCAAGTTTGGATGCTAAGCTGGCTGTAAGTGGTGGAGTGTACATGTGGTATTTGGTGCTGTGTGAATGTGGTGTTTGGTGCTGTGTGAATGCTGTGGTTGGTGCTGTGTGAATGCCGTGTTAGGTAAATGTGGTGTTTGGTGTTGTGTGAATGTGGTGTTTGGTGCTGTGTGAATGTGGTGTTTGGTGTTGTGTGAATGTGGTGTTTGGTGCCGTGTGGATGTGGTGTTTGGTGCTGTGTGAATGCTGCGTTTTGTGCCGTTTGGATGTGGTGTTTGGTGCTGTGTGAATGCCGTGTTTTGTGCTGTGTGAATGTGGTGTTGTGTGAATGCCGTGTTTGGTGCTGTGTGAATGCTGTGTTTGGTGCTGTGTGAATGCCGTGTTTGGTGCTGTGTGAATGTGGTGTTTGGTGCTGTGTGAATGCCGTGTTTGGTGCTGTGTGAATGTGGCTGGTGCTGTGTGAATGCCATGTTTGATGCTGTGTGAATGCCGTGTTTGGTGCTGTGTGACTGCCGTGTTGGTGGTGTTTGGTACTGTGTAAATGCCGTGTTTTGTTCTGTGTGAATGCCGTGTTTGGTGCTGTGTGTGTAAATGCCATGTTTGGTGGTGTTTGGTGCTGTGTGAATGCCGTGTTTGGTGCTGTGTGAATGCCGTGTTTGGTGCTGTGTGAATGTGGTGTTTGGTGCTGTGTGAATGTGGTGTTTGGTGCTGTGTGAATGCCGTGTTTGGTGCTGTGTGAATGCGGTGTTTGGTGCTGTGTGAATGCGGTGTTTGGTGCTGTGTGAATGCGGTGTTTGGTGCTGTGTGAATGCGGTGTTTGGTGCTGTGTGAATGTGGTGTTTGGTGCTGTGTGGACAGGCTGCAGGCACTTTGACATGACAGTCAAACGCTGGACCTGTGACCCAGTGTTCACCAGCCATCAGGGTTTGAGGCCCTGTTTCAGCATGGTGCTGTGTCCTTGGCAAAAGCACTTTTTTCCAATTTTTCCACTTCACCCAGTTGTGAATGGGTCGTGACTTCAGTTGTGGAAGGTTAAAGTGGCAGGAGAGGTTTTGGCCCTGCCTTCCTGTGCTGAGCCCCAGGCCGTAAAATGATATGTGTATGTCTTGTCTGAGTTGTCAATATTTGCATAATATCCTTTGGAATTAGATGAATATCTCACACATGAATAAATTGTACTCTGCTGTATTTTACTGTACTTTCATTCAGCAGATTTCTGTGTATTGAATTGTCACAGTCTTGTGCCTTCCTGATCACATGTCTTTTGTGTACAATGAAAAATCACATGAAATATTGTGGGTTGTTTTTGTTTTTCATCAAAAGTAGTTTAAGTTTCAATGTGTCAAAGCAGGCAGACTGATTTACATACAGTACAACACATCTTTAAAAAAAAAGTAATATAAAGAAAAGAAAGGAGTAGATGCCTGACCAGTGCAAAAAGACAACTGGCTGCGAGGCCTTGAGAGCCATCCCTAGCTTTATATAGAACACTGAAATAAAATGAAAGAAAATAATTGAACAAAATTAAAATATGAAGATACATTAATTTTTATTTTTTTTTAAGTACAAAGAATGCAAATGATTGCAAAAGAAGTCAGTCAGGATTACAACACAACAAGTGTGTGGTGTGTGTCAACAGAACCTGTTGGAGGAGGGTGGGGGTAATGGTGAGTCAGTACATCACAACACAAATGAAAGGTTCATGGCATGTGGTGTGTGTCGACAGAACCTGTTGGAGGGCATGGAGAGTCACTGGCTGGGGCCATGGAGGGGACTGCTGGCTGCACAGACATCCAACACTGCATACAACACCACCATGGACACTGCCGCAACCAACCTGCTGCACATTGTGCACACCTGTCTGGGCCATCAGTGGTCCCACGGGAAAGCCAGGGTCAGTGTTTCATCACCTGTCTGGTTGTGTTGGTGTCTATTGTATCACCTGTCTGGTTGTCTTGGTGTCTGTTGTATCACCTGTCTGGTTATGTTGGTGTCTGTTATATCACCTGTCTGGTTGTGTTGGTGTCTATTGTATCACCTGTCTGGTTGTGTTGGTGTCTGTTATATCACCTGTCTGGTTGTGTTGGTGTCTGTTATATCACCTGTCTGGTTGTGTTGGTGTCTATTGTATCACCTGTCTGGTTGTCTTGGTGTCTATTGTATCACCTGTCTGGTTGTGTTGGTGTCTATTGTATCACCTGTCTGCTTGTGTTGGTGTCTATTGTATCACCTGTCTGGTTATGTTGGTGTCTGTTATATCACCTGTCTGGTTGTCTTGGTGTCTATTGTATCACCTGTCTGGTTGTGTTGGTGTCTATTGTATCACCTGTCTGGTTGTGTTGGTGTGGATTGTATCACCTGTCTGGTTGTGTTGGTGTCTATTGTATCACCTGTCTGCTTGTGTTGGTGTGGATTGTATCACCTGTCTGGTTGTGTTGGTGTCTATTGTATCACCTGTCTGGTTGTGTTGGTGTCTATTGTATCACCTGTCTGGTTGTCTTGGTGTCTATTGTATCACCTGTCTGGTTGTCTTGGTGTCTATTGTATCACCTGTCTGGTTGTGTTGGTGTCTATTGTATCACCTGTCTGGTTGTCTTGGTGTCTATTGTATCACCTGTCTGGTTGTCTTGGTGTCTATTGTATCACCTGTCTGGTTGTGTTGGTGTCTGTTATATCACCTGTCTGGTTGTCTTGGTGTCTATTGTATCACCTGTCTGGTTGTCTTGGTGTCTATTGTATCACCTGTCTGGTTGTGTTGGTGTGGATTGTATCACCTGTCTGCTTGTGTTGGTGTCTATTGTATCACCTGTCTGCTTGTGTTGGTGTGGATTGTATCACCTGTCTGGTTGTGTTGGTGTCTATTGTATCACCTGTCTGGTTATGTTGGTGTCTATTGTATCACCTGTCTGGTTGTCTTGGTGTCTATTGTATCACCTGTCTGGTTGTCTTGGTGTCTATTGTATCACCTGTCTGGTTGTGTTGGTGTCTATTGTATCACCTGTCTGGTTGTCTTGGTGTCTATTGTATCACCTGTCTGGTTGTCTTGGTGTCTATTGTATCACCTGTCTGGTTGTGTTGGTGTCTGTTATATCACCTGTCTGGTTGTCTTGGTGTCTATTGTATCACCTGTCTGGTTGTCTTGGTGTCTATTGTATCACCTGTCTGGTTGTGTTGGTGTGGATTGTATCACCTGTCTGCTTGTGTTGGTGTCTATTGTATCACCTGTCTGCTTGTGTTGGTGTGGATTGTATCACCTGTCTGGTTGTGTTGGTGTCTATTGTATCACCTGTCTGGTTATGTTGGTGTCTATTGTATCACCTGTCTGGTTGTCTTGGTGTCTATTGTATCACCTGTCTGGTTGTCTTGGTGTCTATTGTATCACCTGTCTGGTTGTGTTGGTGTCTATTGTATCACCTGTCTGGTTGTGTTGGTGTCTATTGTATCACCTGTCTGGTTGTCTTGGTGTCTATTGTATCACCTGTCTGGTTGTGTTGGTGTGGATTGTATCACCTGTCTGGTTGTGTTGGTGTCTGTTATATCACCTGTCTGGTTGTGTTGGTGTCTGTTATATCACCTGTCTGGTTGTGTTGGTGTCTGTTATATCACCTGTCTGGTTGTCTTGGTGTCTGTTATATCACCTGTCTGGTTATGTTGGTGTCTGTTATATCACCTGTCTGGTTGTGTTGGTGTCTGTTATATCACCTGTCTGGTTGTGTTGGTGTCTGTTATATCACCTGTCTGGTTGTGTTGGTGTCTGTTATATCACCTGTCTGGTTGTGTTGGTGTCTATTGTATCACCTGTCTGGTTGTGTTGGTGTCTGTTATATCACCTGTCT
Source organism: Babylonia areolata (assembly GCF_041734735.1). NCBI lineage: Eukaryota > Metazoa > Mollusca > Gastropoda > Neogastropoda > Buccinidae > Babylonia > Babylonia areolata. The sequence goes on from NC_134907.1 coordinate 5,340,814, forward strand.
GGTTGTGTTGGTGTCTATTGTATCACCTGTCTGGTTGTGTTGGTGTCTATTGTATCACCTGTCTGGTTGTCTTGGTGTCTATTGTATCACCTGTCTGCTTGTGTTGGTGTGGATTGTATCACCTGTCTGGTTGTCTTGGTGTCTATTGTATCACCTGTCTGGTTGTCTTGGTGTCTATTGTATCACCTGTCTGGTTGTCTTGGTGTGGATTGTATCACCTGTTTGTGTTGGTGCTGCTGTGTGTGTTGCATATTGTAGTTTTGTCAACAGATTTCTCAGTGAAATTTAGGCTGCTTCTACTCAGCAGGAAAAGCTCATGGTCTAAGTGCAGCGCTATCCTTTTCTCTACTTTTTCTTTCTTTCTTGATTACTCTCTAATGGTTTAAATTGGTGACATGATTCTAACTGAACTAGTCACACCATATGGATTTAAAGTCAGGGGCGTGTGCCTGTGTCGTTTTTTTCTCAGCAAGCACTGGAGTTGCTGCAGCACAGCACGGACCTTCCCACAATCCTCTCCCGTCTGCTTCAGCGAGATGACATCGCCGACAACACACAGCTGCTTGAGGCCATCACTACCAAGGTCATAGAGGTCATGCCCAAGGTTACAGATGGTGACCTTCCTGTGATCTTGATTCTGGATAAGGTGAGGGCTTGGAGATATTTGTGTATGTATATGTTAGTCTGAGTATAGTGTGTGTGTGTGTTACTGTGTGAGTGACTGTGTAGGTTAAGCAATGCTCACAAGAACCAAACAAAAACTCTTCTGTCACAATCAATTCATTCAGACTTGGCAGTGCATCCATCCCTTTTTTCCAGCTCTCTTGAGAATTTTGGTGTTGTCCTTGACAACGCACTTCCCTTGCAAAAAATGGCCGGTCAATCCTGCTGCTGTCAGTTACAGCGTTTCGGTTCTGTTCACAAATATATGCCCATTGAGACAACATCTGAACCTATTTCTTTCATTCTCACTCATCGCAACTGAACTCTGTTGCATGTTTTGCCTGCTTCAAGTCACTCCCTTCAGCATAAAACTCTGCCACCCATCCCATCCTGGTAATTACTTGGAATATTTCTTCATGTGAGTTTTAAAAGCTTCAAGATTCTCTATCTTTTTTCTTCTTTATAAAATTTTTATAAATTTTATTTCCCAGTTAGTAAAGAAAGTGACATGTACCATTAGAACTGAAACAAAAATGAACAGAAAATATGTGGACTTGCAGTCATATGCAGCTGTGGTCACCAAAGAAAGGAAAGACTGAGAGTGAAAAAAAGAAGACAATGCAAGCATTTTCTCCCAGTCATTATGCTTCCCTTTTTTTTTCCTTTTTCTTTTTTTTTTTTTTATCTGGGGAGTATGGGGGGCCCTGGCCCTGTCACTTTAACTATAACCTTAACGCCCACGCTGCTCATCCTAAATCCCCCATGTACAGACAGGTAGGCGGCGCAAGTTAACCTTTAACCTTTCACCCCTTGACTGCTGTGAAAACAACAGGTGGTGTTCCAAGTGATAATCAGTATCCAGAACACCATCAGCGAAAAACTGAGAAAATGGTTTGGAGACATACCGCTCTGTGTCAAATATGTGAATTTTCAGCCTTCATCATTGACATCAGTCACTATGAATGTATGTACTATGTTATAAGGCAGTCAAGGTGTTTTTACCAATCAATATCTTTTTTTCCCAAACGGAGCAGCACCTGTCCAACTTCCCCCTGGAGCAGCTGAGCGTGATGAGGAGCCAGGCAGTCACCAGAGTTCCCTCCCTTCCCTTGCTCCACCTTCTGCTCCGTCAGCACAATGTCACTGGCGGGGGCCCCAGGAGTGCGGCGGGTAAGGATGGGACACTGATGGAGAGGGGGGTCGATCCCACATCAGTGTTCTACATGATGAACCCTGACGGGGACCTGATAAAGAGCCAGCAGTTCCTGGAACCCTTCTTCAACAGGTGAGGGGGTCAGAGTCTGTGTGGATACAGTGCTGATATCAGTGTGTGGGTGTCTGTGTGTGGCTGTACACAGTGGTAGGCTGTTTTGGCTGGTTATGTTTGTTTTAGCTTGTTTGTTTTGGTGAGTCATGTTTGTTTTTGTTAGTCATGCTCGTTTTGGCATATCATGTTTGTTTTGGTGAGTCCTGTTTGTTTTTGCTAGTCAATTCATGTATGTTATGGCACATCATGTTTGTTTTGGTGAGTCATGTTTGTTTTGGTGAGTCATGTTTGTTATGGCATATTATGTTTGTGTTGGTGAGTCATGTTTGTTTTGGCATGTTATATTTGTTTGGGTGAGTCATATGTGTTTTCACTTGTTATGTTTGTTTTGGTGAGTCGTGTTTACTTTGGCTTGTTAAGTTTGTGTTGGTGAGTCATGTTTGTTTGGCTTAAATTTGTGTTGGTGAGTCTTGCTTGTTTTGGCTTGTTACATTTGTTTTGGTGAGTCATGTGTTTTCGCTTGTTATGTTTTGGTGAGTCATATGTGTTTTCATTTGTTATGTTTTGTTAAGTTGTGGTTGTTACGGCTTGTTATGTTTGTGTTGGTGAGTTCATTGGTGAAAACATAAGGCATATTATGACTCACCAAAGCAAACATAAGCCATGACATTACTCACCAAAACAAACAACACACCAAAACAAACATGACTCACCAAAACAAACAAGCCATAACATGACTCACCAAAACAGACATTTTTTATGGCTTGTTATGTTTGTGTTGGTGAGTTATGTTATGATTTATGTTTGTTTTGGTGAGTCATGTTATGGCTTGTTTGTGTTGGTGAGTCATGTTTGTTTTGGTATGTTATGTTTGCTTTGGTGAGTCATGTTATGGCTTATGTTTGCTTTGGTGAGTCATGTTATGGCTTATGTTGCTTATGTTTGCTTTGGTGAGTCATATTATGGGTTGTGTCTTTACCAGCTGGGCCATGTGTCATGAACAATGATCTTTACATTGCTACCAACACTGCAGTAGTTATGCATGGCTCTTGTAATCTGTACTCTGTGTGTGTTTGTCTTTTGCAGTAAAAAGAACAATGATTTGAACATTTCTACTAGTTTTCATTCATGGCTTGTGTGATGGGTATGTGTTTTGCAGCAATGTGAACAGCAGTGATTTATGCTTTTCTACCAGAATTCACTGAGGTTTATGTATTGTGTGTGTGTGTTTTGCAGCAACAAGAAGTGGAAAGGCATGGCTGGTTGTGTCCCGACAAAAGAGCAGTTTCAAGAGGCTCTGACACAGTACGATATATTCACGTGAGTATTGGGTCTTCATGCAACTTATTTTATACATGTGAGTGTGCATATTGATATTATTTTAGTCTTCATGTGAGTTTTTTTTTTTTATATATCTGTATGTGTGTTGATTTCTGTGTGAGTATTTAAAGTACCAACCAGTTTGGTGAAGCCACACATCAGAACAATCAACATATTGGATGGAGAAATACACTTTGTTGGATCAGTGAAATAGTTACAAACATTTTGATGATAACCTGAGTCAGCATGTGTGTGTGTGTGACCTGTCAAAGGTTTATGGCCCTCTTGATGCTGACTACATCACCCATCATGGTCACTCTGCTGTGTGACTGGTCTAAGCCAGTCATAGCACACAAGGTCCGCTTATTTGCATTCTGTGCACACACAAAACATGGTGGGTCATACTCATAGTATTTCATTGAATTATGAAAAGAACAGAAGAGTGTCTGATGAATTTGGAAATAAAAGGGGTAACCTTTGGAATGAAGGTGACTGTTCTCACAGGGAAGTGTGTCTTTCCATCATTGCAACAGCAGTGTTGTTCAGGTTGAGTGGCTGAGGGGTGCATGATTTGGTTAAAGCAGTCCCCTGGCCCCCAGCTGCAAAGTATTCAGTATTGCACTGGCTCCCCAAGAAACTGCTGTACGGCGAACTCCAACATGGCAAGCGCTCCCATGGAGGCCAAAAGAAGCGCTTCAAAGACACTCTGAAAGCTTCTCTGAAGGCCTTCAACATCAGCCACGACACATGGGAGCTGAATGCAATGGACAGACCAAAGTGGCGTGCCACGACACATGGGAGCTGAATGCAATGGACAGACCAAAGTGGCATTCAGCTGTCCACAAAGGCGCCAAATCCTGTGAGGCCAACAGAATTGCTGCAGCAGAGCAACGCAGACAGGCCAGGAAAAGCAGTGCCAGCAAGTCCCCGACAGCCGCCACCATCCCCTGTCCACACTGCGTCAGAACCCTCCGGGCGTGGATTGGCCTGACCAGTCATCTGCGCACCCACAGAGCCCAACCCACCCACCCCCAGGATGACCAGATGGCCCTCGTCGATCCCGACGGACGAACCACATTGCACCAAAGTCAGTCACTCCCACCCCATGCACTGGCCATCAGTGTTGACAGCACTGTGAATCTGATTGTGACAGGTATGCTGTGTTCTGTCTACAGGTACTGTGGCCATGGCAACGGTTGTAAGTACTTCAGCCCGGAGGACCTGTTGAGGACCCGGTGCCAGACAGTGCCGCTGTTGTTTGGCTGTGGCAGTGTCAGGCTGGACGTCTTCCAACACCTGGACGCCGAGGGTTACGTTCACAACTACCTGTTGGCTGGCGCGTGAGTGGTGCTTGATAGAGGACCTCGCGGCTCAGTGAACATCACTCACTGGTTCATGATAATGTGAATTCACAAAGCAACTATTCTCTAAATAGGGCTCTAGGTGCTTTACAAAAACTGGTAAATAAAAGCAAACAAAAACAAAGAAACCAGGTCAACACACATGCACACATGAAGGTGTGCACACTCACACAAACACACACACACAAACCTTAAAGATGTATACAGTGAAAAGAACGGAATGGCATGGGAGGTTAAGGTGGAAGACAGTTATTGTGTTCTCTTGCCAATCACCTGCTTCCAAACCTTTAACCTGTGTTTGTCCCCACAGCCCCTATGTGTTGGGCAACCTGTGGGACCTTTGACCTTTAACCTGTGTTTGTCCCCACAGTCCCTGTGTGTTGAGCAACCTGTGGGACCTTTGACTTTTAACCTGTGTTTGTCCCCACAGCCCCTATGTGTTGGGCAACCTGTGGGACCTTTGACCTTTAACCTGTGTTTGTCCCCACAGTCCCTGTGTGTTGAGCAACCTGTGGGACCTTTGACCTTAACCTGTGTTTGTCCCCACAGTCCCTGTGTGCTGGGCAACCTGTGGGACCTTTGACATTTAACCTGTGTGACCTTTGACTTTTAACCTGTGTTTGTCCCCACAGTCCCTGTGTGTTGAGCAACCTGTGGGACCTTTGACTTTTAACCTGTGTTTGTCCCCACAGTCCCTGTGTGTTGGGCAACCTGTGGGACGTGACGGACCGAGACATCGACACCTTCGCCAAGGAGATATTCAACCTGTGGCAGAGAGGAGACCACAGGAGAGAACGGCACATCTCACTGGCCTCCCTTGTGCAGCAAGCCCGCAGTGTCTGCCGCATGAAGCTGCTCAACGGTGGTGCCCCTGTGCTGTATGGCCTGCCTGTTCCCCTCCAACATCATGCATGTTAGGGGAGAGACTGGGGCTGGGGGGCGGGGGCTGGGGGGTATTTATTGGTGATATATTTTTTTCAAGAAGCCTTAGCTGTGATTTGTGGGCATAGTAGTGTGGTGTTTACTCACATGTTGCTCAGCAAAACGTCCAGAAATTGTGTGTAAAGTTTGATGGTTCTACTTCGGGTTGGTTTTTGTTGTTTTTTGGTGTGTAGTGATGTCACTCATCTGACTAGTTTCTCTTGTTGTTTTTATTATGTTTGGTGGTTGTCGTTTTTATTTGTTTGTTCATGATTCATTGAAACAAAATTCATTTAAATGTTCTGTTAATGGACAAACAAAACAATGAAAATGTGTTCATGGAAGAGTGAAACAAGAGAAAGAGATATGTTGGTGGTGACAGTTTTTTCTTTTGCAAGTTACGGTGAATAAAGAGGTGTTTGATAGAGAGACTCTCTGAGAGGGGGATTGTGGTGGAGGAGAAAGATGTTCAACTGTGTGTGAGGCTATGATGACACAAGGGCTGCTTCAATTCAGGTGTGTTTTTATCTATTCCTCCACACCTCCGTGCATTTCAGATGTGTGTTTTAGGTTCCAGGTGTTCATGGACAAATTTTGTCCTGTTTTGAATTGTTTTTTAGGTTGGGTGAGGGGGGGGGATGTAGTTGTTACTTTTTTGTTGCTTTGTGTTTTGTTTGGTTGTTGTCTTTATTCTGTCCCATCTTCTGTGGCATTACATTTTACACAGCAGTGGCTTCGTAGTAAAGTGTGTGACTGGGAAGTGAGTGTCCTTCAACTAGACCTTGAGTGGTGGTCTTGGTGCTAGTCTTTCGGATGAAGTAACAAACCTAGGTACTGACTAACTGAGTGTAGAATGCTTTAAATGCACAGCAAAGAACCCACAGCTACAAAACGGCTGTCCCAGGCAGTATTATGAAAACATCCTCTTTGAACACTTGCAGACACACACATAATAATTTATATATAATACACATTTGGGTGTCGCTGCAATGAGGTGACACTATCATCTAGGGAGAGCAGCCCAAAGTTCAGAGGAATCTGTTGAGACAAAAAACAGTATAATGCAATGCAATACAACACAATGTATTGTGGTATCAACTGTTTTTGCAATCAGCATCCTATCACCATGATTGTCCCTGTTTGGTGGTGGTAGTTTTTTAGGCAAATGTTTTAAAGTTTGATCCTCATATACTACAGTTTCCAGATTGCATGTGATAACATACATTTCAGGTCTTGTGAAACGTGCGGTTACATGAACACGTGTGTGTGTGTGTGTGTGTAATGCTTTTAAAACAATGTGAATCACAGTAATTAAAAAGAAATAAATGACTTTGTTTTAGCCTATGCGCATGTGATTTTTTTGTTTGTTTTGTTTGCTGAAGCACATGATAGGAGTAAATGCAGTATCGATGTGTGTCCCTGCACACCTCCCCATGCCCCTACCCCCAGCAAGTCTTTTACAGTGTCTTCAGTGGAGGCTCCTGGACAGAATGGTCACCAGCCATCAGGGTTTGAAGACCTGTTTCAGCATGGTGGTGTGTCTTTGGGAAAAGAAGAGTGTCTCATTATACTGCATGTCAGTTGTGTCAGACTATGTCCATCGTTCTGATGCAGAAGAGGCATCTGCTGCCCTGACTATCTGGGCTAGAATTTGATTATAGTGGAGAGTGTCTTGTCAAGTTACATCCTTACTCTCTCGGCCAAGAAGGCTTCAGAACAGTCAGCGTTGGATGGTCCCCGAAGGCCAGCTAGTCCTGAAGGCTGCAGCATGAGAAGCCAATGCAATCTTCCTTTCTGGTTTGATGACAGTCACAGTCCTTCACAAAGACTAAGCTGTGAATGTATCATCATTGCAGTGGAGAAACCATTGATGATAAAGCTCTCACTTTGCTGATGGCCGAACTGTAAACTTATGTCAATCCCTGGTATAAGTCAAGCCTGGAGCCATAGGTTTCTCATAATGATATACATGAGACAAGATGGAAGAATAATATCTCCAAAAGATAAAAGTGTTCACTTGTTTGTTGAGATTGAGGTTTGTTGAAGTACAAGGCAACGGGCTTCAATCTTTACGGCTGTATATATACATATGTGTGTGTGTGTGTATGTATGTATATATATATATATATATATATATATATATACAGCCGTGTTTACCAAGTGGTATATAAAAGGGGACGGTTCAAAAGAATTTAGATTCTTAAAGAATTAAAGAGTATGAAGATGAAAGGATAGAAAAGATCCGCGCACAGGCAAGGAACAAATAGAGGCCAGTCACAAAGGGTTTTTAGTGGAATGTTAGGCAGCTGACAGTGGGTGTGACAAACGAGCGTGTGGACTCAAGCACAACACCGGTGAACCTGAGCGACCGGATGACTAACAGCTTTCTTTTTCAAATTCGAATTTGAATAGTTACGCCACACACAAGTTACCTCCACATGTCAATGGTTGGACACCGTCACTGCAGTGAAATTGTCATCCACTTTGCAGCAAGTTCCTGATTTATTCTCATCCAAACACTGTGATAGTGTGGTTGCAGTGTACAATAAGTAATCACATACAGAATTGTAGATTGTAGCATAATATGTGACAAAAAGAACAAAATGTCGTAAAATTAGCGTTAGTTAAAATCCATGCACTGACGAATGAACTAAAATCCACTATGCTTCTAACTGATTAAAGCGTGTGTGTAAGCACAACAGACAATCTGGCAGTGGGTGATACATAGATTCAGTTTAATAAATGTTTAGAGCGTTTGTTTACAAGGGGCTTCCATTCAAAATTTGAAACGGCCTTGCTCATTGTGAGTGAGCCATTGAAGACTGGTGGGTTAGTTGCGAAAAAGGCGTCTGCTACAGCTTGTGTGTGAAACAGTTATTTGTAGCCAGCTGAGCGCTTGGTTATATATACATACACACTTTCTATATGGATATATATGTATGTGTGTGTATTTATTTTTATATCACAAGCACGCGCATGCGCACGCACACACATAAACTTAGTGTACATGCACTATTTGTGTGTGTGAGCAAACTTCATACATAGAAGCAGGATCATCTTGTTGTGTGTATGTATGTTCTCTAATGAAAATATAACCATCAGAGATTGGGAGGGGGGAGGTTAGAATAAAAAGAATACACACATCCATACACGTGCAAGGGGGAGAAAGAAAACGACAGGGGCACAGAGACAGAGAAACGCACAAAAAGATTCATAGAGAGATTCCCAAACACAGACAAAATGACATCTCTTTCAGTGCTTTAATCATTCCCTTCAGTTTCTTCTTGCTTCCCTTGCCTTTCAACAAAACCAACAAACAAACCATGTTGTTTTCCAGGCAACATTACAAGATACCAGATAATTTATTATGTCTAAAAGAGACATTGTTGACTTGCTTACTGATAAAAAGCTGGTACGTATTGCCCATCATTTTTTAATCTCTGTTCAACTGTCACCTGTCCTTTTGCTCCCTGTTCAGTTATTACCTGTCTCCTTGCTCTCTGTTCAACTATTACCTGTCTCCTTGCGAGAACTAAAGCCGTCCAGAAACAACTAAACAATATTGCTCAATGGTGCAAAGACAGGATCTTCCATCAATCCAGCGAAAGCCCAAACGTTGCTGTGCACCCTCAACAACAGAACCGCGAGCAAATCACCACCACCTGTGTCATTTGACGGGATTCAGATAAAGAAAACCGAATGCCTACGCTACCTAGGAATACAGTTCGACAGGATGCTGACCTTCAGAAAACATACGGAAAATACTGTTCTCAAATGCAAAAAGGGCCTTTCAGTCTTAAAAGCAATGGCAACCAAAGGTGTTGAACAACGCCACCTCTTCCTGCTATACCAATCACTCGTCCTCAGTGTGATCGACTACGGACTTGGGCTAACAACACCATCTCAAAGCAACCTCCTAAAATTAGAGTTCAAAATGAAGCTATGAGGCTGATCCTTGGAACAACAAAAGACACGCCCACAGAAACCATGCGATACCTGCTTGACCTTCTTTCAGTGCAGGCCAGAAACAAGGTAGAACAGGTTAAGACCTACTTCTAAGCATTAGAAAACCCTCAAAACCCACTGCATGACGCAGTCAAAGAACCAAAAGGCAGCCGTCTAGGACGAGGAAGATCATGGATGGGGCAAGCAGAAGATACAATCCAGCTAGTATGCCGACTACAAGACCTGAAAGAAACAAAAGAATGGGAGAAAAACCCCGAAAACCTCACCCATCTATTCAACACGGCCATTTCACCCACTCTAGGAAGACATTGTCGGGAATGGCCAGTGGGCAAAACTGATGCAGAAGTGAAGCTACTCATAGAAGAAAACAGTAAAGAAGAGGACATCATCATATACACAGATGGCTCAGTCACCAAAGACCAGTCCGGTTGGGGATTCACTGCGAAACAAAATGGAAAAACAATTAGGGATGAGAATGCTGCCTACAAAGTCACAACTTCCAGCCTAACGATGGAAGTTGAAGCTGTGACACATGCCCTCCAGTGGCTACCGTCCATCCACATGCCCGGAAACCAACATGCCATGATTCTAACCAACTCAATGAACCTCATACAGAAAATTGAAAATGGAATGGGAAGCCCAGAGTGACATTAGACAATGCGCAACTTTCAGATTAAAAAACTGACATGGTCATACTGCCCGGGACATGCAGGTGTTAAGGGAAATGAGCGAGCTGACAGACTTGCTGGTAACGCAACAACAACCAGCGGCCTACATCTAGGGAAATCGGAAATCCCCAGAAAAGTCAAAGAATATCAAAAAGAACAGGTACAAGGCCATCACACCATCGATCGCCTCAAAGAAATAAAAGCAGAGAGAGTGAGCGGCCGTAAGTCTAGCATGAAAGGTAGAGCACGATGCTTTGCAAATCAAACAAATATCGGCATCATTTCCAAACCAACATTGCGCAAATTTCTTCAAAACGAAACAGAGTCTCTGTGGGCTTTTCCAAATACAATAGACTGAGACGCCACGTTCTTGGCATCAGAGATATTTTCCCATCCCTCTTGCGGCCAATCAGTGGCAGCCTCTGTGCGTGTGTGTATGTGTGGGTCTGTGTGTTTGAGTGCGTTTGTGCATGCGCGAGGGTGTAAGTGTACACAAGTGTCAGGAGAGTTCTGTGCACGTGCAAATGTGTGTGTGTGTGAGGGGGGTGGGGGTAGAGGATAAGGTATGTGTGTATATGTATGCCTACACTGTGGGAGCAACGGAATATTGGAACGTGCGGGTGTGTATATATATATATATATCTTTGTATATATGTGGGGGGGGGGGGGGGGGGGGGATATAGGCGTATGTGTGTGTGCTTGTACGAGTAAGTGTCCATCTGTGTGTGTGTGTGTGTGTGTGCGTGAAGAACTCATACGTAGCAGGATATTTGTTGTGGTAGAGGGTCTCTAATGCAGATTAACTCGGTGTGGAGGGGAGGTTAGAAAGATACATCATCGTGCAGGGGTTGAAGAACGACAGGGCCGACAGAGTAACGCCTTAAAAGATTCATGGAGATTTCCAAATACGGAAAAATGACACATCTTTCAGTGCTTAATCATTCCTTCAGTTTCTTTTGTTTTGCTGTTTCACAAACATAACAACATGTGTGTTTTCCAGGAACTTCAAGTACATTTATTTACTTATTTAAAAGACATTGTTGACTTCTTATGATAAAAGTGTACGTATTGCTATTATTAATACTTTCATGTCACTGTCTTTGTCGTTCAGTTATTTACGTTACCTTGCTTCTGTTCAACTTGACCTCTCCTTGCGAGAACTATGGCGCAGAAACACTAAACAATTATTGTCAATGGTAGTATATTGTTTACAGGATCTTCATCAATCCATTCAAGCCCACGTTGTTGTGCACCTCTCTAATAACAGAACGCAGAGCAAAATACACCACCTATTATTGAGGGATCAGATAGAAACGTAATCCATACGCTAACTGAAAAGTTCACAGGATGTGACCTTCGAAAAATCAACAAAACTGTTCAAATGCATAAGGGCTTATCAGTCTAAAAGAATGGAACAAAGGTTGAAAAACGCCACATCTTCGTATACACACTCGTCTCAAAGTGATCGACAAGGACTTGGATGAAACAACATTCTAAGGAACCCTAAAATTAAGTTCAAAAGAAGCTACTGAGGTGATCTTGGTTATACATTAAACACGCACAGTTCTTGCGATACCTCTTGACTTTTCCTTCTTGCAGTCATACAGGTTATTCTGGTTAGCTACTTCTTACATTAGAACCTACAAAACCACTGATGACGCATCAACAACAAAAGCAAGCAGTCTGGACGAGGTAGTCTGGATGGAGGCAAGCAGAAGACAACAATCATAATGCGAACACAGAAGCCTGAAAGAAACGCAAAGATGGGAGAGATGGGTCACCCGAAAGCTCAACCATCTATGCAAGCACGGCCTTTTTTCATTTTCATAGGAAGGATTGTCGGGATTGGCTGGGCAAACTGGTGCAGAAGTGAGCTGACTCATGAAGAAAACGTAAAGAAGGGCCATCATATACACACATGGCTCAGCACAAGACGTCCGGTTGGTTCACTGCGAACCAAAATGGAAAACAATAGGGATGAGATGCTGCCTACAAGTCACAATCAGCCTAACATTCTTGAAGCTGTGACTCTGCCTCCATGGCTCGTCATCCACAGCCGAAACCAATGCTATTCTACCAACTCACACACCTCATACAGAAATCTGATAATGTGTACTGGAAGCCCAGGTGCATGCCATGCGCAAAAACAACTTCAGATTAAAAATGAATGTTATGCCGTGTGCTTGTGGTTTTTAAGGACAATGAGCGAAGTACAGACTTGTGTAACGCAACAACAACAGCGGCCTACATCACGGACATCGAAACCCAAACAAGTCAACGTAATATCAAAACGAACAGTACAAGCCATCATCCCCGATCGCCTCAAACGAAATTTAAACAGAGAGTGCGGCCGTAAGTATCACTAAGGAAGAGCACGATGCTTTCAAATCAAAAAATACGATCATTAACACAACTTGCGCATTCTTGCAAAACGAAACGATCTTGTGTTTCATGCACAAGCTGAGACGCAGTTCTTGCATCAAGATATTTTCCACCTTGCGGCATCGTGGCACCCTGTGCGTGTGGTATGTGTGGTCCTGTGTTTGCAGTGCGGTGCGTTGGCATGCCGAGGTGTAAGGTACACAGTGCAGAGATTCCCTGCACATGCCAAATGTTCGTTGTGGTGTTGTGAACGGGGTGGGGGTAAGTGAAAGGTCTGTATTGCTATCCTACATGTGGCAACGATTGGACGTGCGGGGTTATATTTTATATCTGTATATGGGGGGGGGGGGGGTGTGTGTGTGTGTGTGTGTGCCGTGGAAGCTGCGATACGTAGCCTAGAAATGAGTGTGTGGAGGAGGGGCGTAGAGGAGGTGCAGGGTAATGTGTGTGTGTGAGGGGTTTGTGTGTGGGTTGGGGCTCATGTACGTTTATGTGTATTTGACTGTGCTTTCATATCTGTGAAACTGCATGTTTGGTGCATATCTGTTATGCATAATTATTTTTTATGTGGGTGTATGTGTGAATGTGTGTCTCTATGTTTAACATTTATTTACTTATTTATCATCATTGTTGTCTTATTTATTTATTATTATTATTACTACTACTACTTTTTTAAATTATAATTATTATTTATTTATTTATGTACGCTTATAGTTGACTTCATCACGTTATTGCGCCTTATACATATTATTAGTAGTGGTAGTAGTTGTTATTTTTTTAATGTATTTATCTATTATTTATTCACCCCCTTTTTTGTATTATCCTCAATCATAAATATACATTTATCTGCAATAACTGAGCAAAAAACAAACATAGAGAGAACAACAACACAGTAATCACAACAGAACATGAAAATTAATTTGTTACCTGAAATAACTGCAAACAAACACGTAATACGAGTACAGTGTATACTGATACTATTGATAAAGCAGGAAAAACGGCAGACAGAATCACACAGATCTAAAAGGAAAGAAAAACTTAGAATGAAACAAATTACTTAGGGAAAAATATTAAGAAAACATAAAAAATGACTGAGATGTGCAGTTTGGTTTATTTAGCAGTTTAAACATCTGTTTCTTTTCTTCCCCTTCTTTTTTTTCTGTCTTTTTCAATTTTTTTTTCTTTTTCTTTCGTTCTTCATTTCCTTATGACCTTACCACTAAGCATGAACACAACAACAAAACAACAACAGTGACAGTGTCTGGGAAGAGCGGAGACGAAGAAGACAATTAAAAAAACCCACTGAAGGCAGAGAACCCTCGTCCTGTTGGTCAGTGTTGCTGGTTAGTCCTCTGGGATGTCCACGCACTTGCAGGCCGTGATTTTTTCATGCTGTTTGGTCATGAAAGGATTAGTGGTTTTTGTTGTTTTGGGAGGAGGGGGGTGGAGGTCTGTGTCTGTCTCACGTAAAATACTGTCAGCATCAACACACATGCGCACACAGTCCGGTCACACACCACAGTGATCATGGTCTCTCATACACACACAAGCATATATGCATTCCTACGATTCTCTCTCTCCTGCTCACTCACACACCTACTATTCTCTCTCTTGCTCACCCACACACCTACTATTCTCTGTCTTTTGTTCTCATGCACACTCTCATGTACCCATGCGCAAACACACAACTTACTTAGAAATATGTTATATTGTTTGTTTGTTTTTTTGTTTTTGTTTTTTTAAACAAAACTTAAATCAATAATTTTTACACACACACACACACACACACACACACACACACTTTCACTTACTCGTACGCGTACACAGTAATCCCCTCCTCCCCCTCCTCCCACTCGATTTTTTTCCATCCCTCGTCTAATATCACTTACAGTGAAAAGACGTTAAACTAAAGAACGAACACAACTTACTATTCTGTTTCTAAAATGCACTTTTGTTCATGCACACAGCTATAATTCTCTCTCAAATTTTCTACCTGTCTGTCTGGCCCCCCACCCCACCCCCTTTATACGCAGCACACATGCACACAAACACCCCTCGCCCAAACCACCCTCAACACCCACCTGTCTCCTTCGAGTTGAACCGTCGGGACATCTGAACGTCAGCTTCACAGTCACCGGGGAGTCATTTTTCACGGGGAGGCAGCACTGACCCGGCACATCACCACAGCCACCATAGCATTCTCCAGTGTCCTGACTGCCCAGACTGCGGCAGCCCTGTGTGTCTGTGAGCTGGGCGAAATTCCGGATCACCGCGCACTCCCGGGGTTTGTCTGTGCTCAGGAAGAGAGGTTCAATCAATCAAATCACTTTAATGTCCTCGTAACAATACAGGGGAAACTGGCTTGTGGGCGACAAGATAGCATGCGGTAAAATAGCGTACAAAGGAACGTAATATATAAGACCATTCAAAACATGTCAGTTCTCTAAACTTGCCGACCTCCTCTCCTACCCCCAGTCTCCCTCTGCCCTCCCCTCTCTCCCTTCACCTCCCCTCTCTCCTCACCTCCCCTCTCTCCTCACCTCCCCTCTCTCCCTTCACCTCCCCTCTCTCCTCACCTCCACCTCCCCTCTCTCCTCACCTCCCCTCTCTCCCTTCACCTCCCCTCTCTCCTCACCTCCCCTCACCTCTCTCCTCATCTCCCCTCTCTCCCTTCACCTCCCCTCTCTCCTCACCTCTCTCCTCATCTCCCCTCTCTCCCTTCACCTCCCCTCTCTCCTCACCTCCACCTCCCCTCTCTCCTCCCCTCCCCTCTCTCCCTTCACCTCCCTCTCTCCTCACCTCCCCTCTCTCCCTTCACCTCCCCTCTCTCCTCACCTCCCCTCTCTCCTCACCTCCTCTCTCCCTTCACCTCCCCTCTCTCCCTTCATCTCCCCTCTCTCCCTTCACCTCCCCTCTCTCCTCACCTCCCCTCTCTCCTCACCTCCCCTCTCTCCTCACCTCCTCTCTCCTCACCTCCCCTCTCTCCTCATCTCCCCTCTCTCCCTTCACCTCCCCTCTCTCCTCACCTCCCCTCTCTCCTCACCTCCCCTCTCTCCTCACCTCCACTCTCCCTTCACCTCCCCTCCCTCCCTTCACCTCCCCTCTCTCCTCATCTCCCCTCTCCCCTCACCTCCCTCTCTCCCTTCACCTCCCCTCTCTCCATTCACCTCCCCTCTCTCCTCACCTCCCCTCTCTCCTCATCTCCCCTCTCCCCTCCCCTCTCTCCTCACCTCCCCTCTCTCCTCACCTCCCCTCTCTCCTCATCTCCCCTCTCCCCTCCCCTCTCTTCTCACCTCCCCTCTCTCCATTCACCTCCCCTCTCTCCCTTCACCTCCCCTCTCTCCTCATCTCCCCTCTCTCCCTTCAACTCCCCTCTCTCCTCATCTCCCCTCTCTCCTCATCTCCCCTCTCTCCATTCACCTCCCCTCTCTCCTCATCTCCCCTCTCTCCCTTCACCTCCCCTCTCTCCTCATCTCCCCTCTCTCCCTTCACCTGCCCTCTCTCCTCACCTCCCCTCTCTCCTCATCTCCCCTCTCTCCATTCACCTCCCCTCTCTCCTCATCTCCCCTCTCTCCTCATCTCCCCTCTCTCCCTTCACCTCCCCTCTCTCCTCATCTCCCCTCTCTCCTTTCACCTTCCCTCTCTCCTTTCACCTTCCCTCTCTCCTTTCACCTTCCCTCTCTCCCCTCACCTTCCCTCTCTCCCCTCACCTTCCCTCTCTCCTTTCACCTTCCCTCTCTCCCCTCACCTTCCCTCTCTCCTTTCACCTCCCCTCTTTCCCTTCACCTTCCCTCTCTCCTTTCACCTCCCCTCTCTCCTTTCACCTTCCCTCTCTCCCCTCACCTTCCCTCTCTCCTTTCACCTTCCCTCTCTCCTTTCACCTTCCCTCTCTCCTTTCACCTTCCCTCTCTCCCCTCACCTTCCCTCTCTCCTTTCACCTTCCCTCTCTCCCCTTCACCTTCCCCTCCCTCCCTTCACCTCCCCTCTCTCCCTTCACCTCCCCTCTCTCCCTCCCTCTCTCCTCACCTCCCTCTCTCCCCTCACCTCCCCTCTCTCCTCACCTCCCCTCTCTCCCCTCCTCCTCTCTCTCCCTTCACCTCCCTTCACCCCAACGTTGAAAGTTGTACATGTTTGGTTTTGGGTGTGTGTGGCTTAACCAAGGTGTGGAAGGGACTGACGAGTTTCTTCGGGTTTTCAAAGAAAGGTTAATTCTGTATTGATGGCAAGAGTGGGACTTCAATGCAAACGACAGTGAAAGATTTAATGTCTCTACACCTGATATCAAAACATATTTACTAATGAATCTGGATTGACATTTAAGGCATACAATGGCAAGATTCAGATTGGGCATTTCCGAGATTGCAGAACACAGTTATCGTTAAAGAATGCACAACGAGGCTGACTTATTATGTCCACTTTGCCAGATGGAGAAAGAAAATGAGGTGCTCTTTGTTGTATGCTGTCCCGTCTTGTATGATTTAAGAGTACATACATACCATTGAAATATTTTAAGTTCCCAAATCAGTTTAGATTGTCGTTACTTATGGCATCAGCGCATGAACAAACTACTCGAAACCTATCAATTTATCACCCCCCACCTTCACACACCCTTCTCACCCCCCACCTTCACACACCCTTCTCACCCCCTACCTTCACAACCCTTCTCAGCCCCACCTTCACACACCCTCCTCACCACCCCCCACCTTCACAACCCTTCTCAGCCCCCACCTTCCCACCCCCCACCTTCACAACCCTCCTCACCACCCCCCACCTTCACACCCCCCACCTTCACAACCCTTCTCACCTACCTTCACACCTCCCCTACCTTCACACCTCTACCTTCACACCTCCCCTACCTTCACACCTCTACCTTCACACCTCCCCTACCTTCACACCTCTACCTTCACACCTCCCCTATCTTCACACCCCCTCCTCCCCTACCTTCACACACCCCACCTTCACAACCCTTCTTACCTACCTTCACACTCCCTCCCCTACCTTCACACCCCCTCCCCTACCTTCACACCCCCTCCCCTACCTTCACACCCCTCCTCTACCTTCACACTCCTACCTTCACCTCCCCTACCTTCACACGCCCTCCTCCCCTACCTTCATACCCCCTCCTCTACCTTCACACTCCCTCCTCCTCTACCTTCACACTCCCTACCTTCACACCTCCCATACCTTCACCTCCCCTACCTTTACACTCCCTACCTTCACACCTCCCATACCTTCACCTCCCCTACCTTTACACTCCCTACCTTCACACCTCCCCTACCTTCACACCCCCTCCTCTCCTACCTTCACACGCCCTCCTCCCCTACCTTCACACCTCCCCTACCTTCACACCTCCCCTACCTTCACACCTCCCCTACCTTCACACTCCCTCCTCCCCTACCTTCACACCTCCCCTACCTTCACACCTCCCCTACCTTCACACCTCCCCTACCTTCACACTCCCTCCTCCCCTACCTTCACACCTCCCCTACCTTCACACGCCCTCCTCCCCTACCTTCACACCTCCCCTACCTTCACACCTCCCCTACCTTCACACGCCCTCCACCTCCCCTACCTTCACACCCCCTCCTCCCCTACCTTCACACGCCCTCCTCCCCTACCTTCACACCTCCCCTACCTTCACACCTCCCCTACCTTCACACGCCCTCCTCCCCTACCTTCACACCTCCCCTACCTTCACACTCCCTCCTCCCCTACCTTCACACCTCCCCTACCTTCACACTCCCTCCTCTCCTACCTTCACACTCCCTCCTCCCCTACCTTCACACCCCCTCCTCTACCTTCACCTCCCCTACCTTCACACCTCCCCCTACCTTCACACGCCCTCCTCCCCTACCTTCACACCCCCTCCTCTACCTTCACACTCCCTACCTTCACCTCCCCTACCTTTACACTCCCTACCTTCACACCTCCCCTACCTTCACACCTCCCCTACCTTCACACCTCCCCTACCTTCACACCCCCTCCTCTCCTACCTTCACACCTCCCCTACCTTCACACCTCCCCTACCTTCACACGCCCTCTCCTCCAGAAGCGTGAAGTTCTTGGTCAGCTCACACGCCTTCTGCTGCATTAGGCAGGGGTTGTCGAAGGTTCGAACCACGCGGCCCACCAGGCCACACACAGCGGAGTCGGGCAGGCCCTGGCAGTCTGGACACACGCACTCCGCGCTACCTGTGGCCTCGCTCACCTGGCACACCTGGCCGGGGTTCAGGCACGTGTCCTCCCGACACGGACCTGTTGTGGGGAGGGGGGGGGGGCGATTTTTTTTTTTTATATTTTAATTTGCTGATGGGCATGGAGTGGTGGTGGTAGCAGAAGCAGCAACAGTAGTAGTAATAACAGTGGCAGCAACAGCAGCACTAGCAATTGCAGCAGCCGTAGTGAATGTAATAACAGCAGCAGTAGTTATAGCAATAGCAGCCTGTTGCGGTGCTGGTGATGCTGGCGGCGAGGAATAGAGAGTATGATGTAGAAATACATAGTGAAAAAAAAGAAATATGATCGTAACTAATGGAATCCACCATACACCGTTCATCTCTCCACCTTACGGTTCCTTACTTTGCACCACAGCGCTGTGGGTATGGATGGTGTCTTTGGTGATTTTGCCCACGTATACAGTGAACAAACTGGGGGATCAACAAGGATGCGAAGGATGTCACAAAAGTGTGTGGCATGAGGTCAGCTCAGCTGTGTTTGTTTATTTATTTATTTATTTATTATTATCATTATTTTATTATTATTATTATTACTACTACCTTTTTTATATTATAATTATTATTTATTTATTTATGTAAGCTTATCTATTATTTATTCACCTTTTTTTTTTCTCAAGGCCTCACTAAGCGCGTTGGGTTACGCTGCTGGTCAGGCATCTGCTTGGCAGATGTGGTGTAGCGTATATGGATTTGTCCGAACGCAGTGACCTCCTTGAGCTACTGAAACTGAAACTGTGTTTGGGCCTAACCAAATACTGACACTGAGAAAATGTTGGGCATTGCAGCTTTTTACTGGGTTTTCAGAAGACATGCTGACCAAAGTTATATCAATCACGATACTGGATGAAAACGAGTGCAGGTGAAATGGAATAACTCATTCGTCATTAACTCAATAACTCTGCGTTTAGAATTGAACAATACAACGCAGTGATCACATGTGAAACATACAGCTGAAAATGAAATGCCGTTACCATACTTACCTCTGATTGGAAACAATAATAACATATAAGAATTTTAACAGAAAAAGCTACTTACATTAAAAAGTCAAGATCTTAAGACTCCTTGGTGTTTTGTAAAGGTTCAAATTTCATTTGATACATTTTGGGTTGAATAGGTATTTTTATCATATTTGGTGATTTATCCAAATGATTCGTTTATCTATTTTCACAGTCCCTACCTTCACACCATCTATCTATTTTCACAGTCCCTACCTTCACACCATCTATCTATTTTCACAGTCCCAACCTTCACACCATCTATCTATTTTCACAGTCCCTACCTTCACACCATCTATCTATTTTCACAGTCCCAACCTTCACACCATCTATCTATTTTCACAGTCCCTACCTTCACACCATCTATCTATTTTCACAGTCCCAACCTTCACACCATCTATCTATTTTCACAGTCCCTACCTTCACACCATCTATCTATTTTCACAGTCCCAACCTTCACACCATCTATCTATTTTCACAGTCCCAACCTTCACACCATCTATCTATTTTCACAGTCCCTACCTTCACACCATCTATCTATTTTCACAGTCCCAACCTTCACACCATCTATCTATTTTCACAGTCCCTACCTTCACACCATCTATCTATTTGCACACGCGTATTGCATAAAAAAATAATATAAAAAAAAACCGTCAAGAAATGCCGCACACGCTCATCACTGAAGATAAACTTTCAGTCGTATCAGCAGTTGACGTCGACTCTTTTTTTTTTTTTCCTTTCTTTTTGTGTCATATTACCCCCAGACAGCATGCACACGTTTTTAAAACGTTTCATTTTGGTTCACTTGGTTTTAAATGGTTTACTGGTTCTAGGTAAATGTTTCAAAAACATTTGCATGCTATCCGGGACGTCAGTCGATGACGCGACAATACTTGCTCCTGACTAGGAACGCGTTATTTCAGATCAGGCATATTGTTTTGTTCAAACGCCTTTGTTTTCGACCATACACTGGCACCGCGTTCGCATCCACGTACACGCGCGTAAACACACACACACACACACACACACACACACACACACACACACACACACACACACACACACACTTTACTGTCTCAACATAGTGACACTGACGCCACACACACAGATCGACACACAGACGAATGCACAAACGTGCACACACATTTTACCATTGCTCTAGTACATACACAGACGCGAGCGCGCTTGCACACACACACACACACACACACACACACACACACACACATGCACGCGTGCGCACACACAGACACTCGCGCGGTTGCTCAAGTCACTTTTCGCAACAGATTGTACCACTGGAGTGCAACACAACAAGAACTTTGTAGGAAACAGCGTCATGTGTGCAATGAAGAATGACCCACCGTCCTGACACACTGTGTAGCACACAGCCTGCTGTTCCAGGGGAAAGTCCGTGTCTCCCAGCTTCTGTCTGAAGCGTCGGGTCGTGCCCCTGCCACAGGCATTGTCACACTCACTCCACTCGGACCACGGGCCCACGGGTTCCCCTGCGTGAAGGAGGAAGGGGGTGGGTTTGTGGATGGGGAGACAGAACTCAATTCTGCTCAAAGGCTGAGCCTTCGTTACGTACTACACAAACATATGAAGGAAGAAAGATGTTCTGTGCATGATATGTATGATGATGAAAGTCAACAACAACAACAACAACAACAACACACACACACACACACACACACACACACACACACACACACATTGAAACATAGACAGGAGGGTGAGAAAGAGAGAGGGGGCAAAGAAAACGGGTTAGAGGATGTAGGGAAAGAATCTGTCCACCGCAAGATTCTACCGACCGACAGAGAGACGGAGAGAGAGCACATGTTTGGCCGGGGATGATGACGGATGACGAGGGAGAGAGGAAAATCGATCTTCTTCTGCGTTCACTCGTATGCACACGAGTGGGCTTTTTACGTGTATGACCGTTTTTACCCCGCCATGTAGGCAGCCATACTCCGTTTTCGGGGGTGTGCATGCTGGGTATGTTCTTGTTTCCATAACCCACCGAACGCTGACATGGATTATAGGATCTTTAACGTGCGTATTTGATCTTCTGCTTGCATATACACACTTAGGTGGTTCAGGCACTAGCAGTTCTGCACATATGTTGACCTGGGAGATCGTAAAAATCTCCACCCTTTACCCACCAGGCGCCGTTACCGTGATTCGAACCCGGGACCCTCAGATTGACAGTCCAACGCTTTAACCATTCGGCTATTGCGCCCGTCTGGAAAATCGATCAACATGCTCCTCTGCCATCCACCGTGAGGGGTAAGGGGGCATGTGATGAAGGTCCACATCAATGCGAGGCTTCCATTCTTTTAGAGGCTTCTCGCTGGTTTGATGTGCCACCCCGAAGCCGTGAGACTGTTTCCCCAACGTTTTCCTGCATCTGTGTTCACACCTCTTTGTTCTGTCAGCTATACTTGGATACTCATCCATAAATGGAGTGTTTATAATGATGGCCTGAACTTATCATGGTCAGTCTTTTGTTTTCGTTTAGTCTCCCAGGACGATCTCCCTCAAAAACAGCGTCCTACCATTTTCGCCCCCCCCCCCCCTCCCCCATGTTCCCACTTCCATGCATACCCCTGTAACTCCTCTTCCACCCACCGACCCCCACCCCCCCTCGCACCTCCTCCCTCTCCTACCCCCTCCCTCCCCCCACACACAAACACACACACACTGATCCCCCTCCCTTCACTTCCCCCTCCCACCCCCTACCCCACCTTCATCCCCCTTGCAGGGCTCCAAGCTGCTCTCCATGGTGACGTCAGGCCGGTCAGCCTCACACACGGACCGTTGGAAGTGACACTGGCTGGGGTACACCCGTCCGTTGCTTCCGCACACCCGTTCTGCGGAAACAAAAGTTGAGAAAAGGGTTAAAGGTTCCACAGCCTTTTACGACCATGGGGCAGTCAGTTCATATCCACTGCCCCCAGGGCTCGGCACAGGAAGGCATATCCACTGCCCCCAGGGCTCGGCACAGGAAGGCATATCCACTGCCACCAGGGCTCGGCACAGGAAGGCATATCCACTGCCACCAGGGCTCGGCACAGGAAGGCATATCCACTGCCACCAGGACGGCGGGACACTTCCGCCCTTTTCACTTCCCCAGCCAGCCAGGTGCCCGTGCACGTCTGGGTGGAGTGAGGAAAATGAGAGCAAAGTGCCGGCCTTTCCCAAGTACGTGTTGGAGTGTTCGGGTTTATGCATACGTTGTGCACACGCGCATGTGTATATCTGTGTGTATGAGATAGAGGCACGCTAATTTAATACTTTTACAAAAACAATTCTTTTAAAAAGTGACTACAACTGATTCTCAATGTTTATAAAACATGTAAGACAAAAGTGCTGAAACAAAGACATGCTTTCCCAGTGTTGACTGGCCACAGAGGTGAAGTGGTTTGCGTCATTGACTGACGACTGGCATCTACATACCAGGTCAGGTTTTCAATCAATCAACCAAAAACACTTTATTCATCCACATGGAAATTCAGTGCTGTCGACTGTCTGGTGGGTCATTTTATAATCAGTGATGTTCTGCAGTCCGGTCCATACATTCCTAGAGTTGTTTGCAGACAGGTTTTCTTCTATTTTTTCCTATTTAAAAAACTTTGCCTTCTTAATGCATTTTCAACACTTCTTTTTGCGTTACTGTGGACTATTCTATCATCAGTTTCGCGAAAAGCTCTCTCTTTTTCCTTTAGTTTTTGCCTAACACCAAATTTTGTCGTTTGAAAATATTTTGATAATTTTTGATGAAATGCACACACTTTCACAGAATGAAATATAATCACACACTGTGTCGGTATATTCATTTAAGTCCCCGGCAGAGTCTTTAAAAACATTCCACTCTGTACATTCGAAACAGTCCTGCAAGGTCTCTAACGCAGGGGCCGACCATTGTTTCAGTTTTCACGACTGGTTTTTCAGCTTTTGTTTGTAGACCGGCACCAAAAAACTCATGCTGTGGTCGGACTGTCCCAAAGGTGCACGGCGGATCGAGTGGTACGCCTTCTTGATGGAGGTGTAGCAGTGGTCCAGGGTCTTGTCACCACGTGTTGGACAGTCCACTTGCTGGTACAGCTTCGGCATTTCTTTCTTGAGGCTGGCTTTGTTGAAATCACCAGCAACAGTAACAGTGGAGTCGGGCCAACTGTTCTCGCACTTGCTAATTTCGTCTGCTAGAAGACAGTGCGGCGGAGAGGCTCGCGTCACTGAGGGAATTTCGCGTGGGAGGTGGTCGGCACTGGATGGTTAGGAACTCCACGTCAGGGAAGCAGGCACGCGATAGCACTCTGACATCGGAGCACCAACGTGTGTCCTCAGCAGTGTGGTCAGCTCTGTGTACAGTGAAGCCTGGTGGTTGAACGGCGCTGTCAGGGATGTTCGGGTAAAGGCATGTTTCAGTGAAACAAAACACAGAGCACTCTTTGTAGTCTCTCCTCGATGGGGGCGTTATCTTCCATCCAATCTTGATAAATCAAACCTGGTATTTGACTGATCATGGGTCAGCATGACCCATAAACAAAATATAAAAGTTAGAGGCTATAGGTCAAGGTCACAAAAGGGCGAAAGATTTTTTTAAAGTGAGTAAACAGGTCAAGTCATCATTCCAGGTCACAACCTGATGCACAAGTAAAATATAGAAGCATGATAAAACATGGTTTTTCCTCTAGTTTTCCACGCACACACACACACATACACACTTAGTTTGAAGTGTGCAGTCTTTAGCCAGCGTGATGTGAGATATTCTGAAATATGTATTTCAGGAAATGTGATGTGAGAGTAAGTCTATATATTCATTTAATTCTATTTGATTTTATTTCATTTTTATTCTATTTGATTATATATATATATTTTTATGTCACTTAGTCTTGAATCTTATTGTAAAGCGCGGTGAGCCCCATTTGAGATGGGAGTTTGACGCTGTATAAGCCTGCATATTATTAATATAAATGCTTTGTAATGTATTGTTCTATGGTCAAGGTCACATCAATGTGTATATATCCTTTTGCCATAATTATGGTCTACTTTGCAGCGTTTTTCTTCTTCTTTTTTTTATATTCCATTGCTGGATGGAGTGGTATCACAGTTATCAAATCAAATCAAATCAAAAACACTTTATTAATCCACATGGAAATTAAGATGTGCAATCACAGGCTCGTTGTAAACACTGGCATAAAATCATCATGCGCAACATAAGAAGAGATTAAAATTAGTCAAATAAGAATTCCCAATAGCTGACGATTGACTAACACCCCCTCTGCACACACACATACTCATGTTAAGACAATAGGGTATTGCACAACAATATTTACAAAGGAAAACATGCAACAAAAAAAGGGTATAGATTACTAAAAATGACATGCGCGCACGCACGCACGCACGCACGCACGCACACACACACACACACACACGTTAAGACCATAAAGTATTGTACAACAATACATTAATAAAAAAACATCAAGGGAATAAATCGTATATATAAGTAAAATGCACACACACACACACACACACACACACACACACACACAACGTATGCATGCACATAACATATGTCACGCCAATAAAATTACTACATTAAGATACATGAAATGCAAGTAAAATAAGAAAATATTTAAAAATCACTTCCGATCACACACACAGAGAACTGCTTGCCGTGCTCACCCGCTCAGTCCCACCTGCAGGCATAAAGTCACCCCGTCCTGCCCCACTTCTCTACATGAAAAAGAAATGGTACACGGGGACTGACCGGATTGTGGGGGAGGCCCCCCAGCCCCACAGGATGGACACGTGCACGTGGCCGCTCCATTCACCTCCTCACACGTCTCGTACGGCTTGCCGCACACGGCGTCCTCACAGGACGCTGCAACGGAACACACACACACACACACACACACACACACACACACATTTTCAGAATCATTATGTTTATCATAACTATAAAAAGTTCTTTTCTTTTCTGACCCTTCTTTCTGTCATGAGGCAGCAGAATAAACTAGAATTTCTTGTTGCTGTACCGCTGCGAAAGGCACAGTGAATGATTGAATGACTGGACGAATGAATTAATCAATGGACGAATGAGAGAGGGAAAGAGAGAAAAAATGACACAGAAACAGGAAACGACTGAAAGTGGAAAAGCAGCGACAGCAACTGTAACAGCAACAGTACAGAAGCAATCTTCTCTCTGAAGTCTGTGCAGAGTCAAAGGGGCACCGCTCAGCACTGTTCACCAGATTCCCCCAGGAGAGTCAGTCGTGTCAATTTCGGGGTCTCTGCGAATGGTCTTCCTGCCCATTGTATATTGTCAATCAATCATTTATCAGTCCTCTCTGTCTCCCTCCCTCAACACTTTCCTGGGACATTGTTTTGGCAAGGCCAGTCGATGATCTTGTTATGTGGCCATACCACAGTAGTTTTCTTTTCTGAACTGATGTCAGCAGTTTTCGAATGGTCCAAAATGCTTCTTGAAGGTTTGGTGCATTGGTGATGTGATGAGTGTATATGATGTTTAATATCCTGTGGAAACACTTTTTTTTTTTTTTTTTTTTTTAATTACACATACAATACCGTGACCCAGTGGTGCACAACTCCAACACTGAGGAGTCTAATTCCTTGTCCTGTGCAAACTACTTCCCCGCTAAAGGAGAGAAAACAAAGGTAGATGCGGCTAGTTACCTCTCCCCAGCATATCACGCCTCCTGTGTGTCTGCACAGCGCCCTTTTCTGGCAGCCGTATTCGATCCCTGACCTGCACAAAACGCACTTTTCCTCGCCAGCCACCACGCCAAGGGACACAACCACGCTCCCACAACCCCGTGCGGTTTTCGGAGCGGTTACCTCTCTTGGACCGACAAAACCAACCGCAACATTTACCCATGACGGCGGCTTTGACCCTCGCTCACGTGCCCTTCATGCGGCATGCCTCTGCCGTCCTGGACCTAATGCCGGCCATGCCCGTGCAGGGATCCCTCCCGCTGTTCAGGGGGATGGAGGGTCGCCAGGAAACCGTGCAACGCTTACCTCCCTTGGACCTGCCAAGCCAGGCACTCTGCCCTCCCCCCTCCCCTCCCCCCTCCAAAAGGGCTGATGTCTTTGCTGCCCTTTAGAGGATTTCTGGTTTGTATTCTTCACTGCTGATGATGGATCCCAGTTATGTCAACTGTTGAACATGTCCTAGTTTTTGTCCTTGGACAGTTATATTAGCAGTGACAGTGGTACTGTGGCTGGCCATCAATTGTTGACTCACTTGTGTACATAGAGTGAGTCTATGTTTTAACCCGGTGTTCGGTTGTGTGTGTGTGTGTGTGTGTGTGTGTGTGTGTGTGTGTGTGTGTGTGTGTGTGTGTGTGTGTGTGTGTGTGTGTGTGTGTGTGTGTGTGAGCGCGTGTGTGTGTGTGTCGGTGGTAAACTTTAACATTGCCATTTTCTCTGGAAATACTTTGTCTGCCAGTACCAAATTTGGCTTAAACATAGTATGAAAACAAAATCTTCACAGTCATACCAATAATAGGTTGTAAGTCTTCCGAATTAATCAGTATTTCCGTATCCGTTTTATTTCGTTAAGGTGCGTTCCGAAATCCGAAAATTCTAAAAACCGCTTCCCACTGACTTACTGGAAGGTAGGTTGTGTTTGGTGAGAAGACATGACCTCGTTTTTCTTGTTCACAATTAAAAAGAAAGAAATACAAATTCTGGACAGGACACATTCAGTGAAACTAATTACACCATCGATTATCAATACCCTGAAGTGGACACTGAACTAACTGGAATGAACATAAAAGACAAATTGAAGCAATCGTTTCTTCAGCAGTCCGTTGTCGACTGGTTCGTGCAGATCTAGAGATCTGCCATGTGCCGCTGTGAAGCGATGGCAACGTCTCCTTTACCGGCGAAATAAAAGATTAATCGAGATGTAATAAAACACTTTTTAACGAATTCCTAATCTCTTTTGTTTTTCTCCTCATGATTCCGTTACTGGATGAAGCGCGAAGCACAAGTGAGTGATGAGGGCTTTGCCTCTTGTTGTTTTTTCTGGCGCTGATTTCCATGCCATTTCTTGTCGATGTTTCATGCAGTCTTTTAAAAAGCTTGGAGAGTTCTTGCTCTCTGCCGGCCAGGCCATTCATGTCATCTGCGATGCGAAGGTTCACACACACACACACACACACACACACACACACACACACAGAAAACGAGGGAGCGTATCGTGTACCCCCCGAGAAGAAAAAACAGACATACCTGTACAAGGACCCTGGTAGTCGGCCTCGACATGTCGATGTTCTCTGCAGGCAGTGACCACCATGGCTTTGTAGTTAGTGTACGTCTGTCCATCTGTCCCACACACCTACACACACACACACACACACACACACACACACAGAGTCACCACCGTGGTTACCAGAGGTAACGCGTCCACCTAGGAAGCGAGAGAATCTGAGCGCACTGGTTCAAATCACACCTGCAGTCGCCAGTATTTTCTCCCCCTCCACTAGACCTTGAGTGCTAGTCTGGACGCTAGTCATTCAGTCGGGTGAGACGATAAACCGAGGTCCCGTGTGCAGCATGCATTTAGCGCACGTAAAAGAACCTATGGCAACAAAAGGGTTGTCCCTGGCAAAATTATGTAGAAAAATCCACTTCGATTGGAAAATAAATAAAATTGCATGCAGGGGGAAGAAAAAAAAGAAAAGAAAAAAAAGAAGAAGAAGAAGAAGAAAAAGGATGGCGATGTCAGTATAACGACGCGCTCTCCCTGGGGAGAGCAGCCTGAATTTCGCACAGAGAAATCTGTTGTGACAAAAAAAGAGTACTACAAATACAAATAATTTGCCGTCTTCTCCCTCCCCCCCCCCCCCCCCCCCCCCACGCCCCCTCCCCGACCCCCTTCCCCCCACACGCTCTCTCTCTCTCTGTCACTCACGGGCTGAGGGTCACTGCACGGTTTACCGGTACAGGCACAACACTCTTTGCCCGGAGCGCCGTACACTTCGTCCTGACTGACGTCACCTGTCGCACACGTCATAACAAGTCTTACGTCATCCCAAGTCATTACATGTTAGTACCTTGAAGCTGAAGGCATCACAAAACAAACAAAAATGCTAACCGAACTGACGGGCGCAATAGCCGAGTGGTTAAAGCGTTGGACATTGTGCCTGAACCTCCTTCGTGTGTATACACAACCTGAAGAAAAAATACGCACGTTAAAGATCCTGTAATCCACGTCAGCGTTCGGTGGGTTATGGAAACAAGAACATACCCAGCATGCACACCCCCGAAAACGGAGTATGGCTGCCTACGTGGCGAGGTAAAAACGGTCATACACGTAAAAGCCCACGAGTGAACGTGGGAGCTGCAGCCCACGAACGAAGAACAAACAACTAACCGAACAGCCAGGGGAGAAAACTGAACTCCGACAGTCGTCACTCTGTCCTGTGTGAACAGGACCTGACTGGTGAGTGAGGTTCAAGTAGGACAGCAATGGGCGCCGCCTTCCTATGCCGAGCTCTGGACACACTGGATATGGATTCACCGCCCCCATGGCCATGGCCATGTGTGGCCTTCAAAACCCATGCCCCTGTGTTGCGTCACTGTGAGCAAGAGGTACGTCACCGTCAAAAGTATGAATGATGAATGATATGGATAATCATACAGACTGCCTACCTTGGTGGAGCCAGCTGACGGCTACAAAAAGACATGTAATAGTTGAACAGGGAGCAAAAAGACAGGTAATAGTTGAACAGGGAGCAAAAAGACAGGTAATAGTTGAACAGGGAGCAAAAAGACAGGTAATAGTTGAACAGGGAGCAAAAAGACAGGTAATAGTTGAACAGGGAGCAAAAAGACAGGTCATAGTTGAACAGGGAGCAAAAAGACAGGTAATAGTTGAACAGGGAGCAAAAAGACAGGTAATAGTTGAACAGGGAGCAAAAAGACAGGTAATAGTTGAACAGGGAGCAAAAAGACAGGTCAAAGATAAGATAAAGAGAAATGACATCAGGTGCGGCAAAACAAACGTAGACAATTACTCAACACAAAACATTAACCATGACTTAATTAAAAAAAACAACAATAGCATATAAGACATTCATATCAAAAGTACTGTATATATTCACTTCATCAAAATGTTGTAATTAATCATTATCGTAAACATATTGAAATACACCAAGGTAACATTGCATGTATTATATTGCACATAAATTAAGATAAGAATGATTTTATCATCTCATAAAGATAAATTACATCTGGTGCGGTAGCACACACACACACACACACACACACACACACACACACACACCACCGACAAAATGATAAAAATGCCTTAAATGAGCAGGAACAGCAAACATATGTATATTTTTCTTTTCATAAAAACAACAACAAACAAACAAAAACAACA
>NC_134907.1:5376009-5403509 GCF_041734735.1 Babylonia areolata
GTAGTGTTGGGTTTGGGTAGAGATAAGCCTGGGTTTGGGTAGAGGTAGGGCTGGGTTTGGGTTGAGATAGTGTTGGGTTTGGGTAGAGGTAGTGTTGGGTTTGGGTAGAGGTAGTGCTGGGTTTGGGTAGAGGTAGGGTTGGGTTTGGGTAGAGGTAGTGATGGGTTTGGGTAGAGATAGGGCTGGCTTTGGGTAGAGGTAGTGCTGGGTTTGGGTAGAGGTAGTGTTGGGTTTGGGTAGAGGTAGGGTTGGGTTTGGGTAGAGGTAGTGTTGGGTTTGGGTAGAGATAGGGCTGGGTTTGGGTAGAGGTAGTGTTGGGTTTGGGTAGAGGTAGGGCTGGGTTTGGGTAGAGGTAGTGTTGGGTTTGGGTAGAGGTAGGGTTGGGTTTGGGTAGAGGTAGTGTTGGGTTTGGGTAGAGGTAGGGCTGGGTTTGGGTAGAGGTAGTGTTGGGTTTGGGTAGAGGTAGTGTTGGGTTTGGGTAGAGATAGGGCTGGGTTTGGGTAGAGATAGGGCTGGGTTTGGGTTGAGATAGGGTTGGGTTAAGGTAGAGTAGGATAAGGTTCGGGTAGAGTTGAGTTCGGGAAGGGTTGGGTTCGGGTTGGGAATGGCTTGGTTGGGTGTAGTGGGCTGGTGTGGGCTGGATGGGAACCTGGTCGTGCGGGGTCAGGTTGGTTTGGGTTCGGGCAGGGCTGGATTAGGGCAGAGTTTGGGTTGGATTCGAGTAGGATAGTGTGGGGTTCGGTTCGGGTTATGTTCGGGAAAGGCTGCGGGGCTGGAGGTTGAGTACGGTTAGGTTGGGTTGGTTTGGGTTTGATTAGGGTAGTGTACGATAGAGGTAGGGTATGATAGAGGTAGGGAAGTGTATGATAGAGGAAGGGTATGATAGAGGTAGGGAAGTGTATGATAGAGGTATGGAAGTGTATGATAGAGGTATGACAGAGGTAGGGTAGGGTATGACAGAGGTAGGGTCGTGTATGATAGAGGTAGGGATGTGTATGATAGAGGTAGGGTAGGGTATGATAGAGGTAGGGTATGATAAAGGTAGGGAAGTGTATGATAGAGGTAGGGAATGATAGAGGTAGGGAAGTGTATGATAGAGGTAGGGAATGATAGAGGTAGGGTAGTGTATGATAGAGGTAGGGTAGTGTATGATAGAGGTAGGGTATGATAGAGGTAGGGAAGTGTATGATAGAGGTAGGGTATGATAGAGGTAGGGAAGTGTATGATAGAGGTAGAGTATGATAGAGGTAGGGTATGATAGAGGTAGGGAAGTGTATGATAGAGGTAGGGTATGATAGAGGTAGGGAAGTGTATGATAGAGGTAGGGTATGATAGAGGTAGGGAAGTGTATGATAGAGGTAGGGAAGTGTATGATAGAGGTAGGGTATGATAGAGGTAGGGTAGTGTATGATAGAGGTAGGGTATG
Organism: Babylonia areolata; assembly: GCF_041734735.1. Classification (NCBI taxonomy): domain Eukaryota; kingdom Metazoa; phylum Mollusca; class Gastropoda; order Neogastropoda; family Buccinidae; genus Babylonia; species Babylonia areolata. The sequence goes on from NC_134907.1 coordinate 5,377,436, forward strand.
ATAGTGCTGGGGTAGGGTATGATAGAGGTAGGGTATGATAGAGGTAGGGTAGTGTATGATAGAGGTAGGGAAGTGTATGATAGAGGTAGGGTATGATAGAGGTAGGGAAGAGTGTGATAGAGGTAGGGTATGATAGAGGTAGGAAAGTGTATGATAGAGGTAGGGTACGATAGAGATAGGGTAATGTATGATAGAGGTAGGGTAGGGTATGACAGAGGTAGGGTATGATAGAGGTAGGGTGTGACAGAGATAGGGTAGTGTATGATAGAGCTAGGGTAGGGTATGATAAAGGTAGGATATGATAGAGGTAGGGTAGTGTATGATAGAGGTATGGTATGATAGAGGTAGGGTATGACAGAGGTAGGGTAGGGTGTGACAGAGGTAGGGTATGATAGAGGTAGGGTAGGGTATGATAGAGGTAAAGTATGATAGAGGTAAGGAAGTGTATGGTAGAGGTAGGGTATGATAGAGGTAGGGAAGTGTATGGTAGAGGTAGGGTATGATAGAGGTACGGTAGGGTATGATAGAGGTAGAGTATGATATAGGTTGGGTAGGGTATGATAGAGGTAGGGTATGATAAAGGTAGGGAAGTGTATGATAGAGGTAGGGTATGATAGAGGTAGGGTATGATAGAGCTAGGGTAGGGTATGATAAAGGTAGGATATGATAGAGGTAGGGTAGTGTATGATAGAGGTAGGGTATGATAGAGGTAGGGTATGACAGAGGTAGGGTAGGGTGTGACAGAGGTAGGGTATGATAGAGGTAGGGTAGGGTATGATAGAGGTAAAGTATGATAGAGGTAAGGAAGTGTATGGTAGAGGTAGGGTATGATAGAGGTAGGGAAGTGTATGGTAGAGGTAGGGTATGATAGAGGTACGGTAGGGTATGATAGAGGTAGAGTATGATATAGGTTGGGTAGGGTATGATAGAGGTAGGGTATGATAAAGGTAGGGAAGTGTATGATAGAGGTAGGGTATGATAGAGCTAGGGTAGGGTATGATAAAGGTAGGATATGATAGAGGTAGGGTAGTGTATGATAGAGGTAGGGTATGATAGAGGTAAGGCAGGGTGTGACAGAGGTACGGTATGATAGAGGTAGGGTAGGGTATGATAGAGGTAGGGTATGATAGAGGTAAGGTATGGTAGAGGTAGGGTAGGGTATGATAGAGGTAGGGTATACTAGAGGTAGGGTAGGGTATGATAGAGGTAGGGTAGGGTATGATAGAGGTAGGTATGATAGAGGTAGGGTAGGGTATGATAGAGGTAGGGTATGATAGAGGTAGGGAAGGGTATGATAGAGGTAGGGTAGGGTATGATAGAGGTAGTGTATGATAGAGGTAGGGTATGATAGAGGTAGGCAGTGTATGTTAGAGGTAGGGTAGGGTATGATAGAGGTAGGGTATGATAGAGGTAGGGTAGGGTATGATAGAGGTAGGGTAGGGTATGATAGAGGTAGTGTATGATAGAGGTAGGGTATGATAGAGGTAGGGTAGTGTATGTTAGAGGTAGGGTAGGGTATGATACAGGTAGGGTATGATAGAGGTAGGGTAGGATATGGTAGGTAGGGTATGTACTCATTAACATTCATCATGCAACATAGAATTAAAAAAAAAAAAAAAACCCATCTAAAGTGCATGCCCTCCGATGCCCCGTTGACAGGGTGACCCCAGTCTCCATTGCCATGCTTCACTTCCCCTGCACTCACTCCCTGTGTCCCTGTCGGCAGGGGGCTGGGGGTGGGGCAGGGAGGTGGTGGTGGTTTTCACTTCACTCTGTCTAGCTTTACTTCCCACAACAAGGCGGTTACTGCCGTCAGTATGGCGGGGAGAGAGGAGGGGGAGGGTCTTTGGTATCACGTGCATCATCAGTGACACGACTGATAATCACGGAAATGATTCAGCATCCTGGCTCCTCTCATGCATGACCTTGCAGCGACTTATTTATAGCTGCACGTCAACAGCTGGAGCTGGGACTGCGACAGACAAATCTGGGTGTGCATGGGTGGGGACTCACCATCATCATCTTCATGATCATTATTATTATTATTATTATCATCATACACGGTGAAGCCCCCCCCTCCCCCAATCCAATCCTCACTCACGGCAAAGGCGATGACAGCGAACAGCTTGCTGCACTCTTCCTTCACCAGATCCATGGGCGCGTCGCACGTGCTCTCAGGCTCCTCGGGGTCACAGTTCACGGGGCAAGTGTCAAGGTTCAAGGTCCACGAGGTTCCGAACAGCGGCTCCAGCGTCGTCTGTTGGCAGCAATGGCATGGTGAGTGAAAACAGGGGTGGTGGGGGGAGGGGGGGATAAAGGGTGGTGGTGGTGGCTGGAAAACATTGGAGGGGGTGAGGTACCACAGGGTAGTTTGTGCAATGCTGAACAGTACATTATAGTATGGCATAGTACAGCACAGTACACTACTGTGACACGATAGTACTGTATAGTACAGTGCTGAACAGTACATTATAGTATGGCATAGTACAGCACAGTACACTACACCATAGTACTGCATAGTACAGTGCTGCACAGTACATTATAGTAAGACATAGTACAGCACAGTACACTACACCATAGTACTGTATAGTACAGTGTAGAAGAGTACATTATAGTATGGCATAGTACAGCACAGTACATTATAGTATGGCATAGCACAGCACAGTACACTACACCATAGTACTATATAGTACAGTGCAGAACAGTACACTATAGTAAGCCATTGCACAGCACAGTACACTACACCATAGTACTGTATAGTACAGTGCAGAACAGTACATTATAGTAAGGCATAGCACAGCACAGTACACTACACCATAGTACTGTATAGTACAGTGCTGAACAGTATACTATAGTAAGGCACAGCACAGTACACTACACCATAGTACTGTATAGAACAGTGCAGAACAGTACATTATAGTAAGGCATATCACAGCACAGTACATTATAGTATGGCATAGCACAGCACAGTACATTATAGTATGGCATAGTACAGCACAGTATACTACACCATAGTACTGCATAGTACAGTACAGCACAGTACACTATAGTATGTCATAGCACAGCACAGTACACTACACCACAGTACTGCATAGTACAGTACAGAACAGTACACTATAGTAAGGCATAGCACAGCACAGTACACTACACTACAGTACTGTATATACAGTGCTGAGCAGTACACTATAGTAAGGCATAGCACAACACAGTACACTACACCATAGCACTGCATAGTACAGTACAGAACAGTACAGTATAGTAAGGCATAGCACAGCACAGTACACTACGCCATAGTACTGTATAGTACAGTGTTGAACAGTACACTATAGTAAGGCATAGCACAGCACAGTACACTACACCATAGTACTGCATAGTACAGTACAGAACAGTTCACTATGGTATTGCACACACAGACACACACCACACGCACACACACAGACACACAGACACAGACACAGGCACACACACACACACACACACACACACACACACCACACCACACCATACCACACACACCACATGCACCACTCACACACACACACACACACACACACACACACACACACACACACACACACACACCACTCACAATCTGCCCAGCAGTGTCGGGGCAGGCGGGGCCCACAGTCCAGTCATCCTGAGGAAAGCCGTTGAAGTTTCCGCACAGGCCGCACGTGCGGTGCTGGAAGGTGGTGGGGGCGTACACTGTCACCTCGTGATCCCCGTTCCACACCACCTCCAGGCCGAAGTCCGTGTACACCACCTGGCGCCAAGGGGGGTAACCAGGGAGCACATCGTGTCAGGTGAGGTGAGGATAGGTGAGGATAGGTCAGACGTATTGAAGACAAATACAGGTATTCTGTCTAACAGCCGGCAGGGGAGGGAAGGACCCTGATTATTTGTCAACACTGGGTCAGAAGGCAGACTGCCACAATGCCCTCAGATAAGGTATAGTCAAGTCAAGTAAGGTAAGATGAGGTAAGATAGCACGAGACAAATCGACTGTCACAAGCGAAACATGCTGTCTGCAAACTGCTTCACAATCATAACATGCTGTCTGCAAACTGCTTCACAATCATAACATGCTGTCTGCAAACTGCTTCACAATCATAACATGCTGTCTGCAAACTGGTTCATAACATGCTGGTTCATAACATGATGTCTGCAAACTGCTTCATAACATGCTGGTTCATAACATGCTGTCTGCAAACTGCTTCATAACATGCTGGTTCATAACATGCTGTCTGCAAACTGCTTCATAACATGCTGGTTCATAACATGCTGTCTGCAAACTGTTTCATAATCATAACATGCTGTCTGCAAACTGCTTCATAACATGCTGGTTCATAACATGTCTGCAAACTGCTTCATAACATGCTGGTTCATAACATGCTGTCAGCAAACTGCTTCATAACATGCTGGTTCATAACATGCTGTCTGCAAACTGCTTCATAACATGTTGGTTCATAACATGCTGTCTGCAAACTGCTTCATAACATGCTGGTTCATAACATGCTGTCAGCAAACTGCTTCATAACATGCTGGTTCATAACATGCTGTCTGCAAACTGCTTCATAACATGTTGGTTCATAACATGCTGTCTGCAAACTGCTTCATAACATTCTGGTTCATAACATGCTGTCTACAAACTGTTTCATAATCATAACATGCTGTCTGCAAACTGCTTCATAACATGCTGGTTCATAACATGATGTCTGCAAACTGCTTCATAACATGCTGGTTCATAACATACTGTCTGCAAACTGCTTTATAACATGCTGTCTGCAAACTGCTTCATAACATGCTGCTTCATAACATGCTGTCTGCAAACTGGTGGTTCATAACATGATGTCTGCAAACTGCTTCATAACATGCTGGTTCATAACATGATGTCTGCAAACTGGTGGTTCATAACATGATGTCTGCAAACTGCTTCATAACATGCTGGTTCATAACGTGATGTCTGCAAACTGCTTCATAACATGCTGGTTCATAACATACTGTCTGCAAACTGCTTTATAACATGCTGTCTGCAAACTGCTTCATAACATGCTGCTTCATAACATGCTGTCTGCAAACTGCTTCATAACATGTTGTCTGCAAACTGGTTCATAACATGCTGGTTCATAACATGCTGTCTGCAAACTGCTTCATAACATACTGTCTGCAAACTGGTTCATAACATGCTGGTTCATAACATGCTGTCTGCAAACTGCTTCATAACATGCTGGTTCATAACATACTGTCTGCAAACTGTTTCATAATCATAACATGATGTCTGCAAACTGCTTCATAACATGCTGTCTGCAAACTGCTTCATAACATGATGTCTGCAAACTGGTTCATAACATGATGTCTGCAAACTGCTTCATAACATGCTGGTTCATAACATGCTGTCTGCAGACTGGTTCATAACATGCTGGTTCATAACATGCTGTCTGCAAACTGCTTCATAACATGCTGGTTCATAACATGCTGGTTCATAACATGCTGTCTGCAAACTGGTTCATAACATGCTGGTTCATAACATGCTGTCTGCAAACTGCTTCATAACATGCTGTCTGCAGACTGGTTCATAACATGCTGTATGCAAACTTCTTCATAACATGATGTCTGCAAACTGCTTCATAACATGCTGTCTGCAAGCTGCTTCACAACATGCTGTATGCAAACTGCTTCATAACAGCGATGTTACAGATACACACATCCAGACACACACACACACGCACAGACATACACGCACATACAGACTAACACACACAACACATACACACAGCCAGACACAGACATACAGCCACAGCTACACAGCCAACACTGACAAATAGGTAACAAAGATACATAGCCAACACTGACAAATAGGTAACAAAGATACATAGCCAACACTGACAAATAGGTAACAAAGATACATAGCCAACACTGACAAATAGGTAACAAAGATACATAGCCAACACTGACAAATAGGTAACAAAGATACATAGCCAACACTGACAAATAGGTAACAAAGATACATAGCCAACACTGACAAATAGGTAACAAAGATACATAGCCAACACGGACACACCGACAGTTCAGTTCAGTTCCTCAACAAGGCGTCGCTGAGTTGGGACAGGTCCATACAGATGCCTGACCAGCAGCATCACTCAACACGCTCAGTGCGGCCTTCAGTGCATCCATGTTGTATTGTGTAGGTACACCTACGACAGTGGATTCATTTTCTTTCTACACAATTTCGCCAGAGGACAACACTCTCTTTGCCATGGGTTCTCTCTGTAGTGCACCAAGTGTGTGCTGCACACGGGTCCTCGGTTTATCGTCTCACCCGAACGACCAGACCCCCAGTTTGATTTTCCAGTCAAACTTGCCAGAAAGGCTGAGAGCGGGATTCAAACCCAGACCCTTTCGGACTCTCAGTACCGGCAGGTGAGCGTCTTTACCATTCTGCCACTTTCCTCCCACAGACAACACACACACACACACACACACACACACACACACACACACACACACAGGCACGCACGCACACACACACACACACACACACACACACACACACACACACACACACACACCCCCCAATACAGAAACACAGACAGAGACGCACAGAGACAATACGGACATACAGCCAACACACACACACACACACACACACACACACACACACACACACACACACCAATACAGAAACACAAACACAGACGCGCAGAGACAATACGGACATACAGCCCACACACACACACACACACACACACACACACACGGACAACGGACACACAGAGACACACAAACCAATGCACACACACACACACACACACACACACACACACACACACTGACCACGTGGTCTTTCTCGGCGGACACGGACAGGCGGACAGCGGACCTGTCGTCGTTCATCTTCAGATAGATCTTCCTGCTCTGTCCGTCCACACTGATGCTCTTCCCCTGACCCAGCACTATCGTCTGACGGCACACAAATATAAAGGTATCAACCTACACTGACACACAATGACGGCACACAAATATAAAGGTATCACCCTACACTGACACACAATGACGGCACACAAATATAAAGTTATCAACCTACACTGACACACAATGACGGCACACAAATATAAAGGTATCAACCTACACTGACACACAATGACGACACAGACATATAAAGGCATCAGCCTACACTGACACACAATGACGACACAGACATATAAAGGCATCAACCTACACTGACACACAATGACGGCACACAAATATAAAGGCATCAAAACAAAACACAAAATGAAGGCACAGACATATAAAGGCATCAACACACACTGCCACACACAATGACGGCACAGAAACATAAAGGCACCAACACACACAGCAACACATAATGACGGCACAGAAGTAAAAGGCATCACCTACACTGACACACAATGACGACACAGACATATAAAGTATCAACCTACACTGATACACAATGACGGCACACAAATATAAAGGTATCAACCTACACTGACACACAATGACGGCACACAAATATAAAGGCATCAAAACACAACACAAAATGAAGGCACAGACATATAAAGGCATCAACACACACTGCCACACACAATGACGGCACAGAAACATAAAGGCACCAACACACACAGCAACACATAATGACGGCACAGAAGTAAAAGGCATCACCTACACTGACACACAATGACGACACAGACATATAAAGGCATCAAAACACACTGACACACAATGACGACACAGACATATAAAGTATCAACCTACACTGATACACAATGACGGCACACAAATATAAAGGTATCAACCTACACTGACACACAATGACGGCACACAAATATAAAGGTATCAACCTACACTGACACACATGATGACGGCACACAAATATAAAGGCACCAACACACACTGACACACAATGACGGCACAGAAATATAAAGGCATCAACACACACACAACACAAAATGAAGGCACAGAAATATAAAGGCATCAACACACACTGACACACAATGACGGCACAGAAATATAAAGGCATCAACACACACTGACACACAATGACGGCACAGAAATATAAAGGCATCAACACACACAGCCACACAAAATGATGGCACAGAAACATAAAGGCATCAACACACACTGACACATAATGACGACACAGACATATAAAGGCATCAACCTACTCTGACACACAATGACGACACAGACATATATAGGCATCAACCTACTCTGACACACAATGACGACACAGCCATATAAAGGCATCAACCTACTCTGACACACAATGACGACACAGACATATAAAGGCATCAACCTACACTGACACACAATGACGACACAGACATATAAAGGTATCAACCTACACTGACACACAATGACGACACAGACATATAAAGGCATCAACCTACACTGACACACAATGACGACACAGACATATAAAGGCATCAACCTACACTGACACACAATGACGACACAGACATATAAAGGCATCAACCTACTCTGACACACAATGACGACACAGACATATAAAGGCATCAACCTACACTGACACACAATGACGACACAGATATATAAAGGTATCAACCTACACTGACACACAATGACGACACAGACATATAAAGGCATCAACCTACACTGACACACAATGACGACACAGACATATAAAGGTATCAACCTACTCTGACACACAATGACGACACAGACATATAAAGGCATCAACCTACAGCTACACTGACACACAATGACGACACAGACATATAAAGGCATCAACCTACACTGACACACAATGACGACACAGACATCAAAGGCATCAGCACACACAGCAACACAATGGGAGAAGGAAGAACGTCTTTTTTCCAGCTCTTCTTTTTCGGATCTTTCTCGTCCTCCTCCCCCTTCTTGTTCTTTTTGTTTGTTTGTTTTGTTGTTGTTGTGTGTTTGTTTGTTTTTTGGGGGTGGGGGTGGGGTGGGGGGTGGGGTTCTCCTTCTCCTTCTTCAGCTTCCTCTACAACAACAACTACTACCACTATTACTACTTCTACTACTACTACTGCTACTTCACAATACAACACAACATCATACAATACAATGCATCTTTATCCATTCAACTGGAAATACTTGTCCATCCACAAGCTCGTCACTCAGCCCACAGCCGAGTCCAACGTCAAGAAACATGACAAAGGTTGGACCAACACTTCTTCGTTGGCTGCAACTCACACGTTCTCTCGAATCTACGAGCTGGCGTTCATGTCCTGCGGTTGTTTTATTAATTTATTGTGTGTGTGTGTTTTTTTTTCGTTTGTTTTTTGTCGTTTAAAAAAATCAATCTGGCCACTAAAGCAGAATCATTCTGTGTCTGTGGATGTGGATGATGGCCCTGTTTCTGATTCTACAACCTGTGGACTCTGACATGGGGTACGGGGTAAATGTTCTGCATGACACTAGAATGAGTAAACGGATTTATAAACTGAACACAGCACTTCAGGACATGCAAGTGACGTTACAACGCCTATTTAAGATGAATCATTCCATGAAATGAATTCGACTCTTGTAAATACATTCTACATTTTATCAAAAGTTAGCTGAAAAATATTCTCATGTTACTGAAGAAAACATTGTCTACAAATTACGACTACACACTGGGAAGATAGAATGTGTCCTGTAATTGGCATTGTTTCAGCACACCATTTGATATTTCACTGTCCAGATCTCATGACACTACCACTGTTCCTGAACATGTTATTTCACTGCCCAGATCTCATTACGCTACCACTGTTCCTGAACATGTTATTTCACTGTCCAGATCTCATGACACTACCACTGTTCCTGAACATGTTATTTCACTGCCCACCCCATCACACAATACACCCCACACACCTTGCCGTACACGTACACCTGCACCACCACCTCCCTGACCCAGGAGTACTGTCCACCCCCCACATTACACGACACACACCCCTCAGCACCCACCTTGCCGTACACCTCCACCACCACCTCCCTGACCCAGGAGTACTGTCCACCCCCCACATTACACGACACACCCCCCTCAGCACCCACCTTGCCGTACACCTGCACCACCACCTCCCTGACCCAGGAGTACTGTCCAGACCCCACATTACACGACCCCCCCCCCCACATTACACGACACACACCCCTCAGCACCCACCTTGCCGTACACCTCCACCACCACCTCCCTGACCCAGGAGTACTGTCCACCCCCCACATTACACGACACACACACCCCCATCCCCCACATTACACGACACCCCCCCCCCCACATTACACGACACACACCCCTCAGCACCCACCTTGCCGTACACCTCCACCACCACCTCCCTGACCCAGGAGTACTGTCCACCCCCCACATTACACGACACACACACCCCCACCCCCCACATTACACGACACACACTCCTCAGCACCCACCTTGCCGTACACCTCCACCACCACCTCCCTGACCCAGGAGTACTGTCCACCCCCCACATTACACGACACACACTCCTCAGCACCCACCTTGCCGTACACCTCCACCACCACCTCCTTGACCCAGGAGTACTGTCCACCCCCCACATTACACGACACACACTCCTCAGCACCCACCTTGCCGTACACCTCCACCACCACCTCCCTGACCCAGGAGTACTGTCCACCCCCCACATTACACGACACACACCCCTCAGCACCCACCTTGCCGTACACCTGTACCACCACCTCCCTGACCCAGGAGTACTGTCCACCCCCCACATTACACGACACACACTCCTCAGCACCCACCTTGCCGTACACCTCCACCACCACCTCCCTGACCCAGGAGTACTGTCCACCCCCCACATTACACGACACACACCCCTCAGCACCCACCTTGCCGTACACCTGAACCACCACCTCCCTGACCCAGGAGTACTGTCCACCCCCCACATTACACGACACACACTCCTCAGCACCCACCTTGCCGTACACCTCCACCACCACCTCCCTGACCCAGGAGTACTGTCCACCCCCCACATTACACGACACACACTCCTCAGCACCCACCTTGCCATACACCTCCACCACCTCCCTGACCCAGGAGTACTGTCCACCCCCCCACATTACACGACACACACCCCTCAGCACCCACCTTGCCGTACACCTGCACCACCACCTCCCTGACCCAGGAGTACTGTCCACCCCCCACATTACACGACACACACCCCTCAGCACCCACCTTGCCGTACACCTCCACCACCACCTCCCTGACCCAGGAGTACTGTCCACCCCCCACATTACACGACACACACCCCTCAGCACCCACCTTGCCGTACACCTGCACCACCACCTCCCTGACCCAGGAGTACTGTCCACCCCCCACATTACACGACACACACCCCCCAGCACCCACCTTGCCGTACACCTGCACCACCACCTCCCTGACCCAGGAGTACTGTCCACCCCCCACATTACACGACACACACTCCTCAGCACCCACCTTGCCGTACACCTCCACCACCACCTCCCTGACCCAGGAGTACTGTCCACACCCCACATTACACGACACACACTCCTCAGCACCCACCTTGCCATACACCTCCACCACCTCCCTGACCCAGGAGTACTGTCCACCCCCCACATTACACGACACACACTCCTCAGCACCCACCTTGCCGTACACCTGCACCACCACCTCCCTGACCCAGGAGTACTGTCCACCCCCCACATTACACGACACACTCCTCAGCACCCACCTTGCCGTACACCTCCACCACCACCTCCCTGACCCAGGAGTACTGTCCACCCCCCACATTACACGACGCACACTCCTCAGCACCCACCTTGCCGTACACCTCCACCACCACCTCCTTGACCCAGGAGTACTGTCCAGACCCCACATAACCGTGGTCCCAGTTCCACGTGGACACGCGGAAATTAGGCAGCAGGGGGCCTTTGCCGCTGACGTCAGTGAAGTTGGAGCCGCAGTCCGTGGTGGCCATGACGTAAGCGCAGAGGCCTTGGTAGTGGCTCCACCTGCCGTCGAAACTTTCGCAATGCGGATCCCCAAAGCAGCTGCAGAGGCCGACCGCTGTGGACAGAACAGTACTCGTTTGGCCAGTTTATAGCGTCCTGATAAACACGGCGTCAAGTCACAGCGTCCTGAGAAGCAAGGTATCAAGTTATAGCGTCCTAAGAAACACAGCCTCAAGTAAAAGGTCCTGAGAAACACGGCATAGTTATAACGTCCTGAGAAACACGGCATGAAGTTATAACATCCTGAGAAACACGGCTACAAGTTATAACGCCTTGAGAAACACGGCATGAAATTATAACGTCCTGAGAAACACGGCATCAAGTTATAACGCCTTGAGAAACACGGCATAGTTATATCGCCCTGAGAAACAAAACATCGGGTTATAACGTCCTGAGAAACACGGCATAGTTATAACGTTCTGAGAAACACGGCATAGTTATAACGTCTTGAGAAACACGGCATCAAGTTATAACATCCTGAGAAACACGGCATAGTTATAACGTTCTGAGAAACACAGCATAGTTATAACGCCTTGAGAAACACAGCATAGTTATAACATCCTGAGAAACACGGCATCAAGTTATAACGTCCTGAGAAACACGGCATAATTATAACGTCTTGAGAAACATGGCATCCAGTTATAACGCCCTGATAAATACGGCATCAAGTTATAATGTCCTGAGAAACACGGCATAGTTATAACGTCCTGGGAAATACGGCATAGTTATATCGTCCTGAGAAAAACGGCATCAAGTTATAACGTCCTGAGAAACACGGCATCAAGTTATAACGTCCTGAGAAACACGGCTTCAAGTTATAACGTCCTGAGAAACACGGCATCAAGTTATAACGTCCTGGGAAACACGGCATAGTTATAACGCCCTGAGAAACACGGCTTCAAGTTATAACGTCCTGAGAAACACGGCATAGTTATAACGCCCTGATAAATACGGCATCAAGTTATAACGTCCTGGGAAATACGGCATAGTTATAACTTCCTGAGAAACAGGGCATAGTTATAACGCCCTGAGAAACACGGCTTCAAGTTATAACGTCCTGAGAAACACGGCATAGTTATAACGCCCTGAGAAACACGGCATGAAATTATAACGTCCTGAGAAACACGGCATCAAGTTATAACGTCATGAGAAATACGGCATAGTTATAACGCCTTGAGAAACACGGCATGAAATTATAACGTCCTGAGAAACACGGCATCAAGTTATAACGCCTTGAGAAACACGGCATAGTTATTACGTCCCGAGAAACACGGCTTCAAGTTATAACGTCCTGAGAAACACGGCATAGTTATAACGCCTTGAGAAACACGGCATAGTTATTACGTCCCGAGAAACACGGCTTCAAGTTATAACGTCCTGAGAAACACGGCATAGTTATAACGCCTTGAGAAACACGGCAGTAAGTTATAACATCCTGAGAAACACGGCTTCAAATTATAATGCCCTGGGAAACACGGCATAGTTATAACGCCCTGAGAAACACGGCATCAAGTTATAACATCTTGAGAAACACGGCTTCAAGCTATAACGTCCTGAGAAACGCGGCTTCAAGTTATAACGTCTTGAGAAACACGGCATAGTTATAACGTCATGAGAAACACGGCTTCAAGTTATAACGTCCTGAGAAACACGGCATAGTTATAACGCCTTGAGAAACACGGCATCAAGTTATAACGCCCTGAGAAATACGGCATAGTTATAACGCCTTGAGAAACACCGCTTCAAGTTATAACGTCCTGAGAAACACGGCTTCAAGTTAAAACGCCTTGAGAAACACAGCATAGTTATAACGCCTTGAGAAACACGGCATAGTTATAACGCCCTGAGAAACACGGCTTCAAGTTATAACGCCCCGAGAAACACGGCATCAAGTTATAACGCCTCGAGAAACACGTCTTCAAGTTATAACGCCTTGAGAAACACGGCATCAAGTTATAACGCCCTGAGAAACACGGCATCAAGTTATAACGCCTTGAGAAACACGGCTTCAAGTTATAACGTCCTGAGAAACACGGCTTCAAGTTATAACGTCCTGAGAAACACGGCATAGTTATAACGTCCTGAGAAACACGGCATCAAGTTATAACGTCCTGAGAAACACGGCATCAAGTTATAACGTCCTGAGAAACACGGCTTCAAGTTATAACGCCTTGAGAAACACGGCTTCAAGTTATAACGCCTTGAGAAACACGGCTTCAAGTTATAACGCCCCGAGAAACACGGCATCAAGTTATAACGCCTTGAGAAACACGGCTTCAAGTTATAACGCCTTGAGAAACACGGCTTCAAGTTATAACGCCTTGAGAAACACGTTCAGTTCAGTTACTCAAGGAGGCGTCACAAAAGGGGGACAAAAATATTGCTCTGTTCTTTGTTTTGAACAGCGGTGTAAAGACGCAACCCGTCTACGTCTTAGCTTTGACTCGGCCAATGGAAAGGGAATTCCCCGCCTGCATTTTGAGTCAGTTACTTTGAATAGAGAATATCATCCTTCCTCTTGGTTTGGAGGTGATGAATTTCACATCTTGTTTTCAAATGCGATTGTAGTAAAAAGACACTAAGATTCCTTTTTTTTTGGTTCGTTTGAGGTGGAAAAAGTCACTGACTCCTTTTCTTTCTCTTTTTTTTTTTTGTGGCGAAAAGACACTGACCGTGACAGCTTCCCGCGTGGCCGGTTCCCCGATAGCCCTTGTGACAGCGGCACCGGTAACTGCCGTCCGTGTTGATGCAGCGGGCCTTGACGTCACAGTCGTCCATCTCCTCCTCGCACTCGTTCACATCTGTTCCCCGACAGTCAGATCAAATCAAATCAAACCAAACTCCTCGTTCGTCAAATGGGTACCCCCAGCACCAAATCAAATCAAGTCAAATCAAACCATCAGATCAAATCAAGTCAAATCAAATCAAACCAAACCAAACCAACTAGAACAGAAGTCCTACAATGCCTAACCGAGCCTTACGCTGCTGGTCAGGCATCTGCTTGGCAGATGTGGTGTAGCGTATATGGATTTGTCCGAACGCAGTGACGCCTCCTTGAGCTACTGAAACTGAAAACTGAAACTAACCGAGTCTGCCACAGCACATCCTATGAGTGGTCACATGACCTGGTTTTGCTACAGCTCGCAATGACACAGGTGAAATTACCGACCTGTCACATGACCTGGTTTTGCTACAGCTCGCAATGACACAGGTGAAATTACCGACCTGTCACATGACCTGGTTTTGCTACAGCTCGCAATGACACAGGTGAAGTTACCGACCTGTCACATGACCTGGTTTTGCTACAGACACATGTGAAGTTATCCACCTGTGTGCCCGTGTGTGTGTGTGTGTGTGTGTGTGTGTGTGTGTGTGTGTGTGTGTTGTATTGCATTGTATTGTACTATTCTTTTGTCACAACATATTTCTCCGCGTGAAAGTGGGTCTGCTCTCCCCAGGGAGAACGCATCGCTCCACTGAGAGCGCTACCCATTTTTTTGGATCTTTTTTTTTCTCTGTGTGATTTTATTTGTTTTCCTGTCGAAGTGGGTTTTTCAACAGAATATTGCCAGGGACAACCCTTTTGTTGCCGTGGGTTCTTTTACGTGCGCTAAGTGCATACTGCAAACGTGGCCTCGGTCTATCGTCTCATCCGAATGTGTGTGTGTGTGTGTGTGTGTGTGTGTGTGTGTGTGTGTGTGTGTGTGTGTGTGTGTGTGTGTGTGTGTGTGTGTGTGTGTGTGTGTGTGTGTGTGTGTGTGTGTTTGTGATATGCTACTTATTATCCGAATGTGTGTGTGTGTGTGTGTGTTTGTGATATGCTACTTATTATCTCTTTGCATCATACACCATACCACACTACTGTTTTTGGTGTTACTTTTTGTAGTTATTGTAAAGCGCCTTGAGTGTTGGAAGGCACTATGGATTCAATTATCATTATTATTGTTGTTGTTGTTGTTGAAATGCATTTCCGGTTACACAGAAATTACCATATTCAATCATCTCTTTCCTGTGTTCTGTCACAGACAGGGATTTCTATGGCTTGAACTTTTCTTTCTTGCCACGTCAGACAGACAGAAAATACAATTCCTTGAAATGTCGTTCTCCTAAGCGGTCAGACAGAAGTTACAACCCATTGAAATGTCTGTCCTGTGTCTTGCAATCACAAAGCTGCCCCTTCCTGTCTCTGTGGCTGCCTTCACATCTACACTCCATCTCGCTCTCTACGATCGGATTCGGATCCACTCTGTTTACGTATACCCAGATTCAAACACTCCACTGTCGGCCGCCGTTCTTTCTATGTCTCTGGAGCTTGTAATTGGAATGAACGTCCTCTTTCGCTTCGTCAGGTCTCCACACTCAGCTCTTTCAAGTCTGGATTTAAAACCTACCTCTTCACAAGATAGCCTGCCTTCCCTGCCCCCTTCTTTGTTTTTCAGTGTTTTCAGTGTAGAGTTATGCATGCGTGTGAATGACTGGTGTGAACGCGCTTTGATTTGTCTCTGCACAAGATTCAGCGCATACAAATAATAATAATAATAATAATATATATATATATATTATTATTATTATTATTATTAATTGTTATTATTATTATTATTGTAAGGGTCAGACAGAAATGTCTGTCTTGTTTCCTATCACACTCAGAGCAAACAGGTTCCCCAGAAAAGAAAAGGAAAGGGAATGTTTTGTTTTTCGGTCATCGTTGTCAAAGATTAGAACTGATGTGGTAGGAAATTCTCTGTCTCTCTCTGTATCTCTGTCTCTGTCCCCGTCTGTTTGTATTCTTTCTTCTGTATATGTGTATGTATCTGTCCCTGTCTGTCTGTCTCTCTCTCTATATATATATATATATGTGTGTGTGTGTGTGTGTGTGTGTGTGTGTGTGTGTGTGTGTGTGTGTGTGTCCTACCCCTGTATCTATGTCTGTCTCTATTTCTTTGTCCCTCTCCCTCTGTGTCTCTGTATACATGCTGTCTTTCTCTATCACTGTCTCCATGTCTCTCACTCTCTCTTTCTCTTTTTCACTGATAATTATTGCTGACAAACCCCACTCTCCACAAAGCTTCATCAATACATAACACTGAAAGACAAAATGTTTAAAAACAACAACAACAAACACAAAAACTGACAGACAGCGCGTTAAAAGAAACAGACAGCAACAAACAATGAAAGACAACATATGAAAATAACAGTAACAACAAACAATCAAAACAGCCCAACCAACTCACTGAATTAAGCAAACTGAAAAAAAAGAATCTGCTTTACATTACAGAATCGCACTTATGCTGAAGAGAACAACAACGACAACAATGACAACAACAAAAACAACAATCAACTCAAATGCATTACAACACACAATTACACTTGACACTGAAAGAGAAATACAGCAACAACATCAAAACCATGCATCACTTCACAGAATTTCACATGCTTGGTTAGACAAGCCCTAACTCACCGAGGGTTTGAGACCCGTCGGCTACCCTCACCTAGTTTAGCCAACCTGTCAAAGCCGTTGCCCGGGGGTTGGGCGCTGCCGCATGCTAGCAGCTTCTAGGACCCATAGGTGAGAGCTGGGTGCCGGTGGGGACCGACAGAGGACGAACCACTCCCAGAAGAGCGTGACAAGCCCCCCCCCCCATCCCCCTCTAGAGGAACTACCCCTCCCGTGCACCCCCTAACCCCCTAACCCACTTCTCCAGCCGGCCAGGTACCAGTCACACCTGAGTGCAGTGAGGAAAATCGGAGTAAAATACCTTTCCCAAGGACACAACACCATGCCGAAACTGGGACTCGAACACTGATCACTGGTGAACACTGGATCACAGTCCTACACTGCCTGATCGGTCTGCCACAGCATTGCCCACACGGGTCACATCCCTGGTTTTGATACAGCACGCAGGTGAAGTTACCGACCTGTTATATGCCTACAGACACAAGTGAAGTTATCCATCTGTTATATGCCCTTGGTTTGCTACAGACACAAGTGAAGTTATCCATCTGTTATATGCCCTTGTTTTGCTGCAGACACAAGTGAAGTTATCCATCTGTTATATGCCCTTGGTTTGCTACAGACACAAGTGAAGTTATCCATCTGTTATATGCCCTTGGTTTGCTACAGACACAAGTGAAGTTATCCATCTGTTATATGCCCTTGGTTTGCTACAGACGCAGGTGAAGTTATCGACCTGTTACATGCCCTTGTTTTGCTACAGACACAAGTGAAGTTATCCATCTGTTATATGCCCTTGGTTTGCTACAGACACAAGTGAAGTTATCCATCTGTTATATGCCCTTGATTTGCTACAGACGCAGGTGAAGTTATCGACCTGTTACATGCCCTTGATTTGCTACAGACACAAGTGAAGTTATCCATCTGTTATATGCCCTTGGTTTGCTACAGACGCAGGTGAAGTTATCGACCTGTTACATGTCCTTGTTTTGCTACAGACACAAGTGAAGTTATCCATCTGTTATATGCCCTTGGTTTGCTACAGACGCAGGTGAAGTTATCGACCTGTTACATGCCCTTGTTTTGCTACAGACACAAGTGAAGTTATCCATCTGTTATATGCCCTTGGTTTGCTACAGACACAAGTGAAGTTATCCATCTGTTATATGCCCTTGGTTTGCTACAGACACAAGTGAAGTTATCGACCTGTTACATGCCCTGGTTTTGCTACAGCACGTACCGACACAGGTGAAGTCATCCACCTGTCTGTAGCCCGGTTTGCACACACAACGGTAGGAGCCTAGTGTGTTCTCACAGTCCGAGTTGTAGCGACACTGGTTGGACAGGGTGCACTCGTTGTCATCTGGGAAACAACCATGCCATACGTGTTTATTGTTAGTAGTAGTAGTGGTATAATTATCATTATTACTATCATCATTATATATACTTATATAGTTCCTATCCTCGACCAGAGACCAAGCTCCAAGCACTTAACAAACAGTGTTATTTGTACAACAGGGTGCCCACCCGGGTAGAGCCGATTCACAGCAGCTACATTTAGGCGCTCATCATTCGTTTCCTGTGTCGTTCGGTCTGCCTTCAGTCACGTGCATTGTACGCACATGTATAGCAAAGTGGATTTTTCTTCAGAATTTTGCCATGGATAGAAAATTGTTGCCATGAGTTCTATTACGCTAAGTCCGAAAGACTGGTGTCCAGACCACCACTCAAGGTTTCGTGCAGGGGGCGAAAAAAGTGTCGAGGATAGGATTTGATTCCACGCCTTGGATTTGTCGCATCATCGGTGAGTGTGGCTGTGTATGGAGGATTCGGAATGAGAGGTTTGGGAGTAACACCACTGAAACGGTGCAGATGATGGTACAGCGAAAAAACAAAGCATCACCCCCACTACCCCCTCCTCACACACACCACGCCTCACACACATACCTCACCCATCCCCTCAACACATTCACCACACATACCCCTCACTCACACCCCAACACACACCCCTCACTCACACCCCAACACACACCCTCACCCACACCCAACACATCCCACACCCTCATCCACACCCCTCACCCACACCCCTCATCCACACCCGTCATCCACACCCCTCATCCACACCCCTCACCCACACCCCTCACCCACACCCCAACACACACCCCTCACCCACACCCCTCACCCACACCCCAACACACACCCCTCATCCACACCCCAACACACACCCCTCACCCACACCCCTCACCCACACCCCAACACACACCCCTCACCCACACCCCAACACACACCCCTCATCCACACCCCTCACCCACACCCCTCACCCACACCCCAACACACACCCCTCACACACCCCCCAACACACACCCCTCATCCACACCCCAACACACACCCCTCACCCACACCCTTCACCCACACCCCAACACACACCCCTCATCCACACCCCAACACACACCCCTCACCCACACCCCAACACACACCCCTCATCCACACCCCAACACACATCCCTCACCCACACCCCTCATCCACACCCCTCACCCACACCCCTCATCCACACCCGTCATCCACACCCCTCATCCACACCCCTCACCCACACCCCTCCTCCACACCCCTCACCCACACCCCAACACACACCCCTCATCCACACCCCAACACACACCCCTCACCCACACCCCTCACCCACACCCCAACACACACCCCTCATCCACAACCCTCACCCACACCCCTCACCCACACCCCAACACACACCCCTCACACACCCCCCAACACACACCCCTCATCCACACCCCAACACACACCCCTCACCCACACCCTTCACCCACACCCCAACACACACCCCTCATCCACACCCCAACACACACCCCTCATCCACACCCCAACACACACCCCTCACCCACACCCCTCACCCACACCCCAACACACACCCCAACACACACCCCTCACCCACACCCCTCATCCACACCCCAACACACACCCCTCATCCACACCCCTCACCCACACCCCAACACACACCCCTCACATACACCCCAACACACACCCCTCATCCACACCCCAACACACACCCCTCACCCACACCCCTCACCCACACCCCAACACACACCCCTCACCCACACCCCAACACATACCCCTCACCCACACCCCTCACCCACACCCCAACACACACCCCTCACCCACACCCCTCACCCACACCCCTCACCCACACCCCAACACACACCCCTCACCCACACCCCTCACCCACACCCCAACACACACCCCTCACCCACACCCCCAACACACACCCCTCACCCACACCCTAACACACACCCCTCACCCACACCCAAACACACACACACGCCACACCCACAACCACATCCCCACCCACATCCCTCATACCCATACTAATACACCCACACACCCACACCACTCCTCACCCCCATCCTACACCCCTCCTCTCCCCCCACACCCCTAACCAACACCCCCACCCCTACTGACCGATGCACTGTCTGCCGTTGGCCATGGGTCTGTCAGTGTTGGAGGTGGTGGCGACCTTGCCGGTCCAGCCTCGCGGACACTGACACGTGTAGCCCTGATCTCTCTCTCTGCACTCGGCGCTCTCCGCGCAGTCATGGAAACCCGTCTCACATTCATCGAACTCTGCCATACAACAAACAACCTCAACATTAAACCCGTCTCACATTCATCGAACTCTGCCATACAACAAACAACCTCAACATTAAACCCGTCTCACATTCATCCAACTCTGCCATACAGCAAACAACCTCAACATTAAACCCGTCTCACATTCATCCAACTCTGCCATACAGGAAAAACCTCTACCACATGACAGGGCGCCACCTCAGAATCATGGTTTGGGTGTGCGTGCTGGCTGTCTGGGCTTCAGTTCGTGTCTGACTCGTCTTGGCGACGGTCGCTTACTTCTCAGCTCGCGTCATTCGTTTGATGCGAGTTTTCGTTCGCGGAACTGTTTTAAGTTTTAAATCCCTTAATGGGATACCTAATGTGTGATACAATATAAAGTATATCGCAGTTCATTATCTGTGTCCATGGACGTGTGTCTATTACCTGTATTGTTTCCTGGATACCATGGACATGTATTCCTGTGTTTACAAGAGACATTCTATGATAGCTCTGCCATTACTGATAACAAGATTGACGCCATGGTTAAGAGCTTTTGCACATGTCAACCCCTACATAGTGGGTTTGTGCATCATAGATTTTAAACACAGACATTGCTTGATAACTGTGGCGTTGCACCATACCAGACTGGTATAATGTGTGTAGGCTGGATCCCGCTCGGCGAGGATGGTTTCGAGCCTTTGCGTCAACCTCTAGCAAGGATGCTTGTGCAGCATGGACAACGCTGAGCACTTCAGTGGGACACACATCGAACAGGCCATGAAGGAGCCGCTCCCACATATGGAGAGTGTACAACTCACTGCCAGTGCAGGATACAGCAGACATGCCAAGAGGTGTACACCTGGCATTCTGTGCACTCTGTTGTCCAGACACACCCATCTGAGGTGTACACCTGGCAGTTTGTACGCTATTGTCCAGACACACCCATCTGAGGTGTACACCTGGCAGTCTGTACACTCTGTTGTCCAGACACACCCATCTGAGGTGTACACCTGGCAGTCTGTACACTCTGTTGTCCAGACACACCCATTTGAGGTTTACACCTGGCAGTCTGTACACTCTGTTGTCCAGACACACCCATTTGAGGTTTACACCTGGCAGTCTGTACACTCTATTGTCCAGACACACCCATCTGAGGTGTACACCTGGCAGTCTGTACTCTATTGTCCAGACACACCCATCTGAGGTGTACACCTGGCAGTCTGTACACTCTATTGTCCAGACACACCCATCTGAGGTGTACACCTGGCAGTCTGTACACAACAGAACATACTTGCCTCATATATTTAGAAGCACCCACCACATTACATGTAGAATTACACAGGAAACGACCAAATCATTACAGGAAGAATTATATAGGAGACACCCACCAGACTACAAATAGAATTATATAGAAAACAGCAACCACACTACATATATAATTATATAGAAAACAGCAACCACACTACATATATAATTATATAGGAAACACCAACGACACTACACACATAATTATATAGTTACATATACAATTATGATTATATATAAACACCTACAACAGTACAGGTAGAATCATATAAGATACACCCGCCACATTCTCGTAGACAGTACTGAATGAGTCACTGAACAAACGAAAAGATGAAATTAACGAAAGAAGAAATAAATGAAAGAACAAACGAATAAAGAAACGAGCATGTAAATGAATGCATGAATGAATGATTGGATGGATGGATCAAAGTTTGGATGGATAAATGAAGAATGCATCAACGAATGACCGGGCGGACAGACGACCGGATGGAAATGAAAGATAAGATAATGAATACAGATAAAGCGAACGAAGGAATGAATAAAAGAAGTAAAATGGAAGGGAAGAAAGAAGGAAAGAAGGAAAGGATGGATTCATGAATGCAGGTAGGAAGGATGAATGAAAGGAAGACGGGAAAGGAGGTATTGTCGCCGTGAAATGGAAACTTTAGCCTCATGCTCAGTCGACCCCCAACCACTTGCCGCAATGGTCATGTTTGTCCAGTGTATGACACGTCGTTACATGGGTCTGATCTGTCATGTTTGTCCAGTGTATGACACGTCGTTACATAGGTCTGATCTGTCATGTTTGTCCAGTGTATGACACGTCGTTACATGGGTCTGATCCTCCATGTTTGTCCAGTGTATGACACGTCGTTACATAGGTCTGATCCGTCATGTCTGTCTAATGTATGACACGTCGTTACACAGGTCTGATCCGTCATGTTTCTACAGTGTATGACACGTCGTTACATAGGTCTGATCCGTCGTGTCTGTCTAATGTATGACACGTCGTTACACAGGTCTGATCCGTCATGTTTCTACAGTGTATGACACGTCGTTACATAGGTCTGATCCGTCGTGTCTGTCTAATGTATGACACGTCGTTACACAGGTCTGATCCGTCATGTTTCTACAGTGTATGACACGTCGTTACACAGGTCTGATCCGTCATGTTTGTACAGTGTATGACACGTCGTTACATAGGTCTGATCC
The DNA here is from genome assembly GCF_041734735.1 of Babylonia areolata. Lineage (NCBI taxonomy): Eukaryota > Metazoa > Mollusca > Gastropoda > Neogastropoda > Buccinidae > Babylonia > Babylonia areolata. The sequence continues at coordinate 5,401,002 of NC_134907.1, forward strand.
GTCATGTTTGTCCAATGTATGACACGTCGTTACATAGGTCTGATCCTCCATGTTTGTACAGTGTATGACACGTCGTTACATAGGTCTGATCCGTCATGTTTGTACAGTGTATGACACGTCGTTACACAGGTCTGATCCGTCATGTTTGTCCAATGTATGACACGTCGTTACATAGGTCGGATCCTCCATGTTTGTCCAGTGTATGACACGTCGTTACATAGGTCTGATCCTCCATGTTTGTCCAGTGTATGACAGGTTGTTACATAGGTCTGATCCTCCATGTTTGTCCAATGTGTGACACGTCGTTACATAGGTCTGATCCTCCATGTTTGTCCAATGTGTGACACGTCGTTACATAGGTCTGATCCTCCATGTTTGTCCAATGTGTGACACGTCGTTATATAGGTCTGATCCTCCATGTTTGTCCAGTGTATGACAGGTTGTTACATAGGTCTGATCCTCCATGTTTGTCCAGTGTATGACACGTCGTTACATAGGTCTGATCCTCCATGTTTGTCCAGTGTATGACAGGTTGTTACATAGGTCTGATCCTCCATGTTTGTCCAGTGTATGACAGGTTGTTACATAGGTCTGATCCTCCATGTTTGTCCAGTGTATGACACGTCGTTACATAGCTCTGATCCTCCATGTTTGTCCAGTGTATGACACGTCGTTACATGGGTCTGATCTGTCATGTTTGTCCAGTGTATGACACGTCGTTACATGGGTCTGATCTGTCATGTTTGTCCAGTGTATGACACGTCGTTACATAGGTCTGATCCTCCATGTTTGTCCAGTGTATGACAGGTTGTTACATAGGTCTGATCCTCCATGTTTGTCCAGTGTATGACACGTCGTTACACAGGTCTGATCCGTCATGTCTGTCTAATGTATGACACGTCGTTACATAGGTCTGATCCTCCATGTTTGTCCAATGTGTGACACGTCGTTACATAGGTCTGATCCTCCATGTTTGTCCAGTGTATGACAGGTTGTTACATTGGTCTGATCCTCCATGTTTGTCCAATGTGTGACACGTCGTTACACAGGTCTGATCCTCCATTTTTGTCCAGTGTATGACCGGTTGTTACATAGGTCTGATCCTCCATGTTTATCCAATGTGTGACTTAGGTCTGATTCATCATATTCATCCAGTGGATGAAAATGAATTTACATGGCGTTAAAACCTGTGCGGAAACAAAACAGTGGTTTGAGACCCCAACAGAGCACTGACCGATCGGCTTCGGGGCGCAGAAGACGTGTCCTACGGTCAGGTTGAGCTGACCACGGGAAGGGTGAAGCACGTCTTTCGTCAGCAAGGTCCACAGAGGTCCACCTTTCGTGACGTCAAGGATGGCAGCGTCACTCCGTTTGACGTCATCGCCGATGTCACAGTTACAGTTTCTGCAAGCAGTGGGATTAAAAGGGTTAAGTGAAAAGTACCATCGCCTTTCACGGAAAGCTGGGCAGTGAATACACATCCATTGTGTCAAGGGCTTGGCATGGGAATCTGGGCTAAATCCTCTCATTCCGCCGTTTTTTGTTTTAACGTTCCCAAATTAAAGTCAGGTACCCATTCACAGCTGGGTGAAGTGAGGAAAATCAGAGAAAAGTGCCTTTCCCACGGACACACCATTCTGAAACATGGCCTCGATCCCTGACCACTGGTGAACACTGGATCAGAAGTCCAACGGCTGACACACTCTGCCAGGATGTCATGGTCTGTTCCTTCATGCCTGACAAGTTCCTTGTCTGTCTGTCTGTCTGTCTGTCTGTCTCTATTTCTCTCTTTCCTTACTATTCACGTGGAGCAGTGGCACAGCGGTGGCACGCCCGACCAGACAGCCAGTGTCAACGGATTATTTCAAGTTCCATACACGGACTGGGATTTTTCCCTTCCACTGGACCCTGAGTGGTGGTCTGGGTGCTAGTCATTCGGAATGGTCGATAAAGCGAAGTCTCTTGTGCAGCAAGCACTTATCGCATGTAAAAGAACCCACGGCAACAAAAGGCTTGTCAATATCAAAACTCTGAAGAAAAATCAACTTTGGTAGGAAAGAAAAAAAACAAACTTGTAGACAGAAACCAACATGTATGGGTGGCGCTGCACTCTGGCGACGCGCTCCTCCCGGGAAGAGCAGCCCAAAGTTGACACAGAGAAATATGTTGTGACAAAAAAAGACATGCAACACAACACACACCCACACACACATACCCCCACCCACACAGCCCCACCCACACACCCCCACCCACCAACACATTCCCTGCACCCCGCCCCTCACACATGCAACACATACCCCCACCCACCCCGATACACATACCTCACCCACACACATACCCTCCCCCATACCTCATCCCTCCCCCCACACCACACCTCTCCCTCCACATCTTCCCCCTCCCCCACATACTTTGCCCCCCTCACTCCACCCATCCCCCACACCCCTCACTTCTCCACACACATATCCTCCCCCCGACACCCCAACCACCAAACACATATCCTAACCTCAC
>NC_134907.1:5406009-5431009 GCF_041734735.1 Babylonia areolata
CCAGCTCGCAGTCATCGATGTTGATGACTGGTGAGGCTTCTTCACCCTGACCCAAAACTTCCGTCTTCTTCAGGCTGATTGTCCAAAGTCCTTGCACGCCAGGGAGAAGCGGTCCACCAGGGTCTGGCTTTCCTGCTATGTATGAGTTGTGACTGTGGCATCATGTGCAAACAGCACGTCCCTGATCAGAGCCTCCCGTACCTCTGTTTTGTCTTTGAGGCAGACAAGGTTGAATGCCTGCCATCTGATCTTGTGCGAAGGAAGCTTCCCTCTGTTGCAGTGACAAAAGCATGCTTCAGAAGCACAGCAAAGAAGATCCCGAACAGCACAGGGGCGACACACACAATTTCTCCGTTCCCAGAAACACACACACACACACACACACACACACACACACACACACACACACACTCACAGAAGCGGAGATGCAGTCCACTCTGACAGGCTGGTGGCAGTGAAGGGACACGTTGACCACAGCCAGCACCTCCTCCTGACTCAGTCCCTGGTAGCGAACCTGTGGGTCCTCCTGCCCAACGGGGACCGTGTCCGGCTCTGTCGGCTTCATCACCATCACCGCTGTTCGGGGTGGGGTGGGATTAGCGGATCATCATCATCATCATCATCATCATCATCATCATCATCATCATCATCATCATCATCAGCAGTAGCATCGTCATCGTCGGTAGGTCAGTTCCCCGCTCGGCAGTATCTTCTCCCCTCCACTGCACCTTGACTAGTGGTCTGGACGCCAGTCATTCGGATGAGATGGTTAAATCCAGGTGCCATGTGCAGCATGCACTTAGCGCACGTAATAGAACCCTGGGCAACAAAGAGGTCAACCCAGGCAAATTCTGGAGAAAAATCCACTTCGATAGGACAACAGATACCACTTGCAGGCAGAAAAAGGCAACAACAAAAACGTTGCGCTGCACTGTAACGATGAGCTCTCCCTTGGGAGAGCATCCCGAATTTCACACAGAGAAACCTTTCTTGACAATACAATACAATACAATACAATACAATATAATAATAATATAGCATTAAATCTTGTGCCGAGATAAATCAATGCGTTTTCACACCAGTCATTCACACGCATGCATGAATCTGATTCTGAGGGATGAAAAAACAAGGGTATAAACTGATGAAACAGAAAACTGGAGACAGTGTTACCCCACAATGCTCATCTTTAACCCTCACCACACACACACACACACACACACACACACACACACACACACACACACACACAGCACACACACACACACACAGCAACACACACACACACAGCACGCACACACACACACACACACACAGCACACACACACAGCACACACACACACACACACACACACACATTCAGCCATGCACGCACGTACATACAGGCACACATGCTTGCGTTGGCAGTGTATTTGTGTGATATGAGGGAATACAGAATAGAATATGTCTTTATTACCAAGTTTACCGGGGTCACAAGGAATATTGGGGGGTACATAACAAGGTACGAACATAAATCGAAAATCATACACACAGATACAGTAGATATTAGGATACATACAAGTGCAAACAATACAAAAACTTGCACACACACACACACACACACACACACACACACACACACGTTTGACAGAAGCCGCATATTATATGTGAATGGGGCTGATGACTAGATCTTCAGGTAGATGGCTGTTGATTGCACAATTCTATTTATCATACTGGATTTGTTCGAGAGACAGGGCATTGACTGCTTTGGGGAAAAAGCTATTGGCGAAGCGACTGGTTTTCGTCCTTATACTTCTGTACCGTCGACCAGAGGGGACCATCTCGAAAATCCCAAAAGCTGGATGTAATTCGTCCTGGCTGATTGATTTTGCTTTTTGAGTAGCTACTTACAATATATGTCTTCTAGGGAAGGTAGATCAGCCCCGGTAATCTTGGTGGCAGTTTTTACGATTCTGTTAAGGGCTGCAACTTCTGCCTTGGAAATGTTTCCGTACCAAACAGTAATAGCGAAGGTTAGCACACTTTCAATGACTGCTCGGTAGCAATCAACCATGATTTCTTTTTTAATTCCGGACTTTTTGAGGCTCCAAAGAAAGTACAGGCGCTGTTGTGCTTTCTTAACAATGCTTTCCGTATTTTTCTCCCATTTCAAATCGTTGGAAATTATCAATCCGAGAAATTTAAATTCGCTGATGATCTCTACTTGCTTGTCTTTAATGACAAGTGGTAAGGAGTCAGATCTGATCTTCCTGAAATCTAAAATTAATTCTTTTGTTTTTGACACGTTGAGTTCTCAGTTGTTTTGATCACACCAGCTGACAAGTTCTAGTACTTCTTCCCTATATTTTGACTCATCACTGTTCGAAATCAGCCCTTCTGGAGTAGTATCGTCGACAAACTTGACCATGGTGTTACATTCATTACGAGTTGCACAGTCATGTTTGAATAGTGAGTACAACATTGGGGATAGGACACATCCCTGTGGGGTGCCTATGTTGAGAATGCATGTGGAGGAGGTGTGGTCACCAACTTTAACAACTTGCGGTCTGCATCTTAGGAAGTTTAGGATCCATGCACAAATTGATTCAGGCAGCGAGAGGTCTTTCAATTTGAAATATAGTTCTGATGGTATTATTGTGTTGAACGAAGAGCTGTAGGCAATGAAAAGGATCCTGGCATAGTTGTTAGGATTTTCGAGATGTCTGAGGACGTGGTAGAGACCTATGTTAATGGCATCTTCAACTGATCTGTTAGCTCTATAGGCGAACTGAAAGGGATCAAAAGATGGAGAAATGCAGGTTTTTAGGAATTGTAGAATCAAGCGTTCAAATGTTTTCATTTCGACTGATGTTTAGGCTACGGGACGATAATCATTAAGACAACTAGGCTGTGCTTCTTTTTTGGAACAGGAATGATTGTTGATTTCTTAAAGCAGCGTGGCACCACACAAGACTGAAGGGGCATGTTAGATATATCAGTGAAGACACTAGATAGTTGGACTGCACACTTTCTCAAAAGGCCTGGTGAGATGTTGTCAGGGCCAGCGGCTTTTCTTATTTTCAGACGACTGAAGTGGCATCTGACTTCATTCTCTTGGACAATGAAAGGGGGAGTGGTGGTGATTTTGGGTGCAGCCACGTCAGATGTAGACAATGGTTTATGTGAAATGGGGTGGACTTCCCTCACACAGACACACTTACGGTTGCCGGGGTAGGTAGAGAAATCGCAGTAGACAAGGAATGGGGGAAGGGTGTGGGGGGAGGGATTGATGAGAATCTCTCCTGACCGGCTGTAGTCCACGCCGTGTCTCCGCCGCCAACTGTAGGCCTCGTTGCAGTCACGTGGTATGTCTGCACGTGCGTCACGTCACGTTACCTTTTGTTACGTTCTTTTATGATGCGTTACATTGCTGTTGCACTAATGTGTTTGACCTGCATGGCGCTTTTGAAGTGCAGACCTCTTCAAGGTGTTGGGGGCTTCAGCTAGCTGCACTGGATTACATTACGTTCTGTTGTGTTACACTGCGTTATGTTGAATCACATTGCGTTACATTACATTAAATTATGTATAATGGTATGTAAAATTTACGTTACATTGCGTTGTATTTGTTAGAATACATTACATCACATTATGATTACGTTAACTCACATTGCATTACATAATGTTAAATTACATTACGTTACAATACGTTAAATACATTACTTTGTAAGATTACACTACGATGCACTACATTGCAGTACACTATTACCTTATACTACATTACTATGCGTTCGCATGATCTGAAATGCAAAGGTCTGTGTGGGCTCCAACAGCACAGCACTGCATTCCAGCAATGATGTACAACGACATTACGTCATAGTCACGTGGTCGCATTCTTTAAAGTGCAACAGACAGGAAGTGCTTCCACTGCAAAACAAGTAATTGGACACTATCACGATCCATCCATTCCTATCACATTACAAAAGGACATTAGGACTGACGCTCTTTTCTTGTGTCACTCACACTATGAACAATCACTCACACTATACAATCACTCACACCATGAACAATCACTCACACTATGAACAATACTGACGATTCTTTTCTTGTGTCACTTAAACTATGGCCCACAATAGCATTTTCTTATTCTGTCCCTTAAACCATCCACCACAATGACGATCTTTTCTTGGGTCAGTCACACCATGAACACACTGACGGTTCTGTTCCAAACCAACACCTACCAGAAGGTGTCGGAGCACATCTCACATCAGTGACGGTCAGTGTGCCTTTCCCGCCAGGCCCGTAGTGAGCGTCAAAGCCGATGACGGGCAGCACGTGCTTATCGGTGATGAAACCCTGGTCCACCATGCTGCCCTTGCTGTCACAGTTGCACGTGACTCCCTCCGACACGCACGTGCCCAGTACACCACACGCGCACCCCATGACGGCAGAGTCGTCGGCGGTGCCGAAGCTGGTCAGGGATTGGTTGTTGAAGCCGATGAGGGCGGAGTTTGTTAAGGGGGCCTCTTGGCATTCGTATTTCACGCCCTGGATAAGTCAACATGGTACCTGATTAGCTTTGATTGACAACTTTCAGTGGCCAATAAAAAGCCCTTGTAAACAAAGGCAGATGTCCATTGGTCAATAAACATACACACAGACTGGTAACCCACAGACACAACGGTCAATAAACATACACACAGACTGGTAACCCACAGACACAATGGTCAATAAACATACACACAGACTGGTAACCCACAGACACAATGGTCAATAAACATACACACTGATCAGTAACCCACAGACACAATGGTCAATAAACATACACACTGATCAGTAACCCACAGACACAATGGTCAATAAACATACACACTGATCAGTAACCTACAGACACAATGGTCAATAAACATACACACTGATCAGTAACCCACAGACACAATGGTCAATAAACATACACACTGATAACTAACCCACAGACACAATGGTCAATAAACATACACACTGATCAGTAACCCACAGACACAATGGTCAAACATACACACTGATCAGTAACCTACAGACACAATGGTCAATAAACATACACACTGATCAGTAACCCACAGACACAATGGTCAATAAACATACACACTGATAACTAACCCACAGACACAATGGTCAATAAACATACACACTGATCAGTAACCCACAGACACAATGGTCAAACATACACACTGATCAGTAACCTACAGACACAATGGTCAATAAACATACACACTGATCAGTAACCCACAGACACAGTGGTCAATAAACATACACACTGATCAGTAACCCACAGACACAATGGTCAATAAACATACACACTGATCAGTAACCTACAGATACAGTGGTCAATAAACATAGACCAATAACCCACAGGCACTTTGGTCAATAAACATACACACAGACCAGTAACCCACAGGCACAATGTCTTCAATCTCATGTTATTTAACGCCTCCCATTGATGTGTACTGAGGTGAATACAATTTGCCATGAACAACCCCTTTGTTGCCGTTGGTTCTTTTGCATGCGTTAGGTGGGCTGCTGTGCACGGGGCTTCAGTTAATCATCTCCTCTCGTTTTGACACTACCACCATCACCACCATCAACATCACCACAACCATCACCCCCCCCCATCCACCCCACCCCTACCCCATCCACCAGACCTGCCAGCAGAAGTGGGAGCTGGTGACCAGGGAGTGGATCTGTTCCGGGCTGGCCGTGGGGTAGGTGTGTGTGAAGCTGAAGTCCGCCCCGTCCTCTCCCCCTCTCCCACCCACATGTCCCGTCGCCCACTTCGCGTTAGAGGGCACCTGGGGGGGATCATCATAGGTGCGTAAATATACAAGTGCACGTAAGTACACACACACACACACACACGCGCGCGCGCGCGTGAGCACACACACACACACACACACACACACACACACACACACACACACACACACACACACACAGTGACTGAGAAGATGCAGCGACACCGACATACCGCCAGACTGAAACACAAACCGACAGATAGACATATTGTCATGCTGGGTTATGCGGACGAAGGTGGGGGGAAGGCATGGGGGGATGGTGGAAGCCTTTCCTCTATTCTTCACATCCAAAGGGCGAGAGAAGAAAAAACATACAGTGTATCTGAGGAGGATGAAGAACAAGAAAATGACGATGATGACGACGACGACGACGATAATGATGTTGGGGACGACGAAGACGAAGAAGCAGTCACCGTCCATCACGTCCCTTCAGCTGCATCATGTCTTCAAATAAATTAAAATTAGGAAAGGTGTTATCATTATGTTGGTAACAATGTTTGAGTGAACAGAAATTGTCTGTGTCTTCCTGTTTATCATTTTCCTTCGCTAATGTCTGTCTTTGTCGGGGAATTATCTTGTTCCCTGTTCATCATTTTCCTTCGCTAATGTCTGTCTTTGTCGGGGAATTATCTTGTTCCCTGTTTATCATTTTCCTTCGTTAATGTCTGTCTTTGTCGGGGAATTATCTTGTTCCCTGTTCATCATTTTCCTTCGCTAATGTCTGTCTTTGTCGGGGAATTATCTTGTTCTCTGTTCATCATTTTCCTTCGCTAATGTCTGTCTTTGTCGGGGAATTATCTTCATCCCTGTTTATCATTTTCCTTCGCTAATGTCTGTCTTTGTCGGGGAATTATCTTGTTCCCTGTTCATCATTTTCCTTCGCTAATGTCTGTCTTTGTCGGGGAATTATCTTCATCCCTGTTTATCATTTTCTTTGCCGATGTTGAAAGAAATTGTTTCTTGAAAGAATTCGTCTTGTGCCCCGTGTACAAAGTGAATTAAGATGCCGGATGGTGATGTGTTGGGAGAGGAGTGGATAGAGTTGGGGTGAGATGACAGGAGGTAAAAATGTGAAAAAAAATGACAGTGAGAAAGTCAGTCAGTCAGTCAGTCAGTCAGTCAGTCAGTCAACTATCGATACAGAATACTTTATCTCCCATTAGGGACAAATTGATACCAATCAATCAGTCAATCACTTTATTGTCTGATACAGAGAACAGAAATTCGCCTTCAGGCTCGTCGTAAAGAAAATAAACTCTTATTCCAACTTTTAGAAATGAAGATATTCACTCCATCATTTCAAATCAAAACATGCACACGAACATGGCGGGAAACATGGGGGTGAGGGATGGAAAGGCGTTGCACCATCAACATCACTGCAGGTTTTTCAACAATTATAAGTATGAAAGTTCGTCATACAAATACATTAGTTAAAAAAAAAGTCTTAGTCCTAAAATTAGACCTTGTTATATATATAACAAGGAAACCTTTATACACAGTCACACACACACCAACACACAAACACGCACGCGCGCGCGCACACACACACACACGTACACAAACACACACACATTTGGTACATTGTTTAAGGATTAAAGGGACTGAGGTAAGTTTTTGCTGGGTGACTTCTCATGTGGACATTCATGGCAATGAAGCTGCTGATAAAGCAGCTAAAACAGGAACACAAGATCCAGAAAAATCGACAAAAATGCATGTCCGTCTTTCCGTAAAAGAGGCATACACTTTGTTAGAAAAATCAGCATGGGGTCGATTTCATAACCGATGGAAGGAAACGTTTTTAAAACATAAAGGAACATTATTCCCCAAGAATATTATTAAAGAAAAGATACCGAATCCATCAGCTTGCTATACAAGATTAATAACCTCTACTTTCTTCCGTATAAAACTTGATGCACTGAAGACAAAGTATAGAAAAATGTTACATGCATCTGTGGTAAGCAGTTCAGCTTGCATCATTGTTTGTTTCACTGTCAGCAGTTACGTACCTTCTTGCCCAAGTATTTCAAAGAGAATAATTATTCTGCAGATGATTTTTGGAAAGTTATTTCTGACGAGGTTCTTATGGTCGAACTTTCACAGGCATTAGTTCATAGCCCTATTTCTACATTCCTTTAATGTACTTCAGAATAGTTAATGGTTTCTGATTGTTATAATTATTATTATTGAATTGTTACTGTTAAATGTAATTGTATGTTAGTTATGCTTTTTTTGGGTAGTTTTCTAGTTTTCTACCTTTTCTGTTTTCCTCCGTTTATCCGTTTCGTTTCAAGTGGCATTTTATATCGCCGACCAGAGGGAAGCATTTCAAAACATGGGTAGGCCACAGGGGGTGAGAGCAGTCAGTTGTAATCTGGACAGCCTTCTGCCTCACTGCCTGCTGTTAAAGACCATCTAAGGACAGTTGTTTAGTTCCGGTAATTTTGCCAGACATGTTCACAGTTCGAGCAAGCCGTCCACTGTTTTTCATACTGGTACTTCCATGCCAAGAAAGAACGTTAAAGATTAAAATGCTTTCGATAAGACTTCTGTATATGTTCTGAAGTATATTTGGACTAACATCAAAAGCTCTAAGCTTCCTCAACAGATATAGATATACACGTGGTGCAAACACACACACACACACACACACACACACACACACACACACACACACACACACACACACACACAATGTCACGAAGGATGAGAGAGACACACATCACAGCGGCTTGCCCCAGTGATAACGATAACAACAATAATGATGATGAAGACGACGATCACATTTCCAGGCAAGGATCTTGTGACGTTCACAATAAACGTCATACACACAAACACACAGGCAAGGAGCTTGTGACGTTCACAATAAACGTCATACACACAACACACAGGCAAGGAGCTTGTGACGTTCACAATAAACGTCATACACACAACACACAGGCAAGGAGCTTGTGACGTTCACAATAAACGTCATACACACAAACACACAGGCAAGGAGCTTGTGACGTTCACAATAAACGTCATACACACAAACACACAGGCAAGGAGCTTGTGACGTTCACAATAAACGTCATACACACAAACACACAGGCAAGGAGCTTGTGACGTTCACAATAAACGTCATACACACAAACACACAGGCAAGGAGCTTGTGACGTTCACAATAAACGTCATACACACACACACACACGTCAAGCACACCAGGCACGAAGAAGCGCGTGCACACAAAAACAAACAAACCCACCCCACGCTCTCACATGGCAAGAGGTTAAAGAAGCTCATTCGTCCTTAAAATGATAGGTAGTTGTGTATTGGTTGTATTGTGTTGTACTGATTTAGGGTGGGAAAGAGAGAGACTGACTAGTGAATCGAAACACACACACACACACACACACACACACACACACACGCCGTCCCATCCCCGACCCCCACACCCACATCCCCCAGCCACTGACCACAGTGACGGCACCACCGGCTGAGTGGAAGTTGCAGAGCACTTTGAAAGGCGGCAGGGGCCCAGTCTGGTCGGGGTCCACCAGGAAGTAGCCGTCATCCAGCACATAGCGCTTCTCCTTGTGGGCCCTCGCGATGGCCTCACAGTCCTTCTCCACGTCTGGGGGCCAGGCAAGGCAAGGCATGGCAAGGCATGGCAAGGCAAGGTATGGCATGGCAAGGCAAGGCATGGCAAGGCAAGGTATGGCAAGGCAAGGCAAGGCAAGGCAAGGCATGGTATGGCATGACATGGCAAGGTAAGGCATGGTATGGCATGACATGGCAAGGCAAGGCATGGCAAGGCAAGGCATGGCAAGGCAAGGCATGGTATGGCATGGCATGGTATGGCATGGCATGGCAAGGCAAGGAAAGGCAAGGCATAAATTAGTGGTTGAGTGTTTGGTTGGCTGTCTGTACAGGGTTATGCACGTAAGGTTTTCATTTTAATGTCTAAATGCATGTCTAAAACGTTGGTTTTTACATTGTACCTATGCATGTTTTGCATGGAAAGGCGCTTTATAAATGAGATTGTCATAATCAGTAAGAAGGCTACACGTCCAGGCCGTGAACAACAACAACTATGATACTACTATTAGTACTACTACTACGACGACTTTTACTTCTAACAGCAGCACCCACAAGAATATGAATCATTAGTGCTTTCCATGTAAAACATATTCAATTGCGCTGTACATTGAAAAAAGAAAAGAAAAATAGTAAAACGTGCATTATAACAGGACGAGTAACAAACATATCCTTCATAGACATCCAAGCAAACGCTGATGTATGTACACACATACATAACCATTACGCACAACAGTCAACATTCATATCACAATACCTAAATGACAAAATCCAATCACCACTCCAGTATCACAATATTGGTGGGTATTGACACGCAATGCTGTTTTTTTACCTTGGTGTAAGAGTGTGTGTGTATTTGTTTTTGTGTTTGCTCGCGCGCGCGCGCGTGTGTGTGTTTGTAAGTATATACATATTCGGTCACGAGTCCACTCCGTCTGTGTTGAAGTATGGGGTGCCACAAGGTTCAGTCTTGGGTCTAGTTTTATTTACTATGTGCACACATCCTCTCAGAGCTGTCATTCATCGGTCAGGTCACTCATACCACTTCTTTGCAGACGATTCACAGCGCCACAACTCTTCTGTTCCCCAAGAGTTTTCAACTCTGTGTGTGTGTGTGTGTGTGTGTGTGTGTGTGTGTGTGTGTGTGTGTGTGTGTGTGTGTGTGTTTATGTGCACAACATTTGTGCTTGAATGTTTAGCTGGCTGACTGTATTTTCCATTTTGATGTTTAAATAGATGTTTTAAACGCCAGTGTTTACATTGTGCAACGCAACTGAGCATGTTTCACATGGAAAGGCGCTTTTTGAATTAAATCATTATTAAACACACACACACACACACAGACACACACACACACACACACACACACACACACACACACGCATTCTCCCCACCGCGGCCTACCCTCACCCCCATCCCTTCCACACATAACACACACACAACAAAAACCCGCTGATACCCACAAGAGCAGGCCACGTCATCGACAGCCACGTGGGCAGAAGATTTCCAGTGGAGGCGCAGTGACGTCACAGGCAGCCTGGCCTTGTTGGTGACCACAACGTGTTGGCGAGGGCGTCCACACCTGGCACACACCTCGCTGAAACGCTCGTCACCGCACACCGCGTCTGCTCCTGGAACCGTCAGCTTGGCATCTTTCTAAACATGGACACTGTGTAACGGTCAGCTCTCTTCATACCAAACACGGACACTGTGTAACGGTCAGCTCTCTTCATACCAAACACGGACACTGTGTAACGGTCAGCTCTCTTCATACCAAACACGGACACTGTGTAACGGTCAGCTCTCTTCATACCAAACACGGACACTGTGTAACGGTCAGCTCTCTTCACACCAAACACGGACATTGTGTAACGGTCAGCTCTCTTCATACCAAACATAGACATTGTGTAACGGTCAGCTCTCTTCATACCAAACACGGACACTGTGTAACGGTCAGCTCTCTTCATACCAAACATTGACATCGTGTAACGGTCAGCTCTCTTCATACCAAACATAGACACTGTGCAACGGTCAGCTCTCTTCATACCAAACATTGACATCGTGTAACGGTCAGCTCTCTTCATACCAAACATTGACATCGTGTAACGGTCAGCTCTCTTCATACCAAACACGGACACTGTGTAACGGTCAGCTCTCTTCATACCAAACATTGACATCGTGTAACGGTCAGCTCTCTTCATACCAAACACGGACACTGTGTAACGGTCAGCTCTCTTCATACCAAACATTGACATCGTGTAACGGTCAGCTCTCTTCATACCAAACACGGACACTGTGTAACGGTCAGCTCTCTTCATACCAAACACGGACATTGTGTAACGGTCAGCTCTCTTCACACCAAACACGGACACTGTGTAACGGTCAGCTCTCTTCATACCAAACACGGACACTGTGTAACGGTCAGCTCTCTTCATACCAAACATTGACATCGTGCACGGCAATGGTGACACTCAGCCACGGACCCTCCCGTTTCGGGCAGGAATTCCCCCCCCCCCCCCCCCCCCCCCCCCTGCAAGCGGAGAAGGTGTCACACAAAGGGACATAAGCGGGGGATCGGCACCAAGGGTCGCAACTCTGCTGTGAGAACCCACGGCGGTTAGTGCAACGCTGACCTCCCTTGGATCTGCCCAGCAAGGCACTCCCGCCCGCTCCGGCCTCCGCCCCCCGCCCCTCCACCCAACAGGCAGCCAGGGGTGGTTCTTTCTCTTTTACATTGGGCCTTCCTTTCTCTGTTTCTCAGGCATGCGCCATTCAACAAATTTGGGGCCACACCCCCACTCCTGAAGACATACACTCTTCTGCAGGGAACCAACCCACTTGTAATTCATATTGATATGAAGTCTTTTTTTTTTTATAAACTTATAAACTTATAAATCAAAATAATAATATAAACTGAATCAATCAATAGAATAAAGAAATAACTAAGAAAAAGAAAGACAATATATATATATATATATATATGTGTGTGTGTGTGTGTGTGTGTGTGTGTGTGTGTGTGTGTGTTGGCTTGTAATTGTGCGTCCATGTACATGTATGCATGCATATACAGACACGTGCGAATACATACATACATGCTATTACATTTTCTCTCCTAATCACTCTTCTGTCTGGTGTCCATCTATCTATGTATATTCATACACACTGATGTGCCCAGTACACAGACATTTTTTGTGGAGCACTGTCTTGCCTATTTTCTACATTCCTCCGGCCTCACTCTGACCGCTTCATGCATCTACACGCCTCATATGTATATACCTATATGTGTGTGTCTACCCACATACATTATGTGCAGGTATGTGTATATGTATGTGTGTATATACATGGACACAATCACATTTTCTGACACATTCATTCCGGTTTCATGACTGAATGCTTCTATGTGTACACATACTATAGTCATAGGTACACTTCTCTTTTGGGAGGTCCGCCTCACGCACAGACACATTCCGTGCCAGGCGGGACGTGTCTCTCACAGCCTGCTCTCTGCAGCAGCAGAACACACTGTGTGCCAGGCGGGACGTGTCTCACCCTGCTCTCTGCAGCAGTAGAACACACTGTGTGCCAGGCGGGACGTGTCTCTCACACCCTGCTCTCTGCAGCAGTAGAACACACTGTGTGCCAGGCGGGACGTGTCTCTCACACCCTGCTCTCTGCAGCAGTAGAACACACTGTGTGCCAGGCGGGACGTGTCACACCCTGCTCTCTGCAGCAGTAGAACACACTGTGTGCCAGGCGGGACGTGTCTCACCCTGCTCTCTGCAGCAGCAGAACACACTGTGTGCCAGGCGGGACGTGTCTCACCCTGCTCTCTGCAGCAGCAGAACACACTGTGTGCCAGGCGGGACGTGTCTCTCTAACCCTGCTCTCTGCAGCAGCAGAACGGGCCCGGACGCGGTCTCTCCCCACCTTCACGGCAAAGGATTGCCTCACTCCGTACCTGGAGGGAGGAGGCAGGCAAGGTTCTGTGTGCCACTGAGGACATCAACCTTTCGCTCTCCTCACCACAGCCCAGGAAACCAACTGCCATACTTGCAAGGCATTCATACTTTCCTCCCTTGCCTCAAGCAACCCCTGAGCTTGTACCTGCAGTTGTAACAACAGCAGCACACGGGGTCTACATCGGCCAACAAAACAAGGGAAGTCAGTCTTCACCTCCAAAATTATCAGGTCCCAATGGGCAAGGGGGTGGGGGTGGGCCTCACGCATGGCATGGTGCAAACTACTGACTGTCCTCACCCCTCCTACCCCTCCACACCCCAGCAATGGCCTTCAGGGGACCACGTGCACCTTTCCCTCACAACATCGGAAGGAAGACCCTCCTCCATGAAAGAGAGAGGAAGGCATTACAGAATTTGCATCTCACACACCACAACGAACTCCTCGCCACAGAGGAACACTTTTATTCCCTCTCTAACTGACGCGGCCCTACACTCTACTTGAACATGAATGCAGCCAGGTCTTCTCACACTGACGGTGGAGGAAAATGCATCCCTCTGTGTGGTCTGCTCTGTGTGGTCTGCTCTGTGTGGTCTGCTCTGTCTGGCCCTTTCAGCCTTGACACAACGACTGCTGTGGTCACAGAACGACATGCCTCTCATGGGCCTCTCCAACAGGTCCGGCAGTTACAATGATCGTTGGCCATGTGGCAGGACAGCCCCCAAGCTACTCAGTTTCTTGGCTCTGCACCGTTCCAATCACACAACTTGCCTCTACTCTCTCAGGGCTTCCACTGTCCACGCTCCTGGCTGCCACACACTCCCACGGTCAGCTTTCACTCCACAGTCTGCAGCCCAGCACCACTGTGGCCATCCCCCCAATTGCCTCACAGATAGAACGGCACAGACAGATCTCCCGCTACAGGCACTGTCACCAACGAGACATGCCCTGGTTTCTGGGCCAGCATGGAGCCATGGACTTCAGGGCCGGTCCAGTGATGACGCTCTAGTCGCCGCGGAAGCAAGCACCTTGTCCTTCGGGCACATGGCTGCCCCACTACACCTGGTTGCCACTGTTTGACGTTGGATAGGTCACGTCCATCCGGCTTCCTGTCCCGTCAGCAGGACATGCTCTGCGGCAGCCATCTCCCGTCAGGCCTCAACACCTGTTTCCTGACCCCCATGCTGACCAGTGCCCTTCAACGGACACAGCAGCAGATCTGAGGTCAGTCCATCTCGGATGCCCCTCCCAGCTCTATCACAGACTTCCTGGGCATCGCATATGGTCAGAGGCCAGTTCAGAATCAGGTCCTCGTTCTCTACAAGGACCTTCAGTACAAACTTTCCCCCATGGAGACCCTCTTCCGTCAGGAACTGCACCAAAGAGGGAGACTGGACAGGCTTGATGACCTGAAGTGCACTTACACACCATGATCCAACCCAGGAATTGTTGGTGGCTCCCACAATCAATACATTTGTCCAGCATGCCGAACCCAGTGGGAAAAGCCACCAAATGTCCTTTTCTGCCCTTCTTGAGCCAGTATCCGTCTTGACCATTGCACAGCCTCGTCCAAGAGACTGCTGCCATTGCCCATGAGGTCTTTCTGACTTGAGTGGCCAAAAGCCAGCTACACAGTGCACAGGCAACACGCTAGTGCTACTT
Source organism: Babylonia areolata (assembly GCF_041734735.1). Taxonomy (NCBI): domain Eukaryota; kingdom Metazoa; phylum Mollusca; class Gastropoda; order Neogastropoda; family Buccinidae; genus Babylonia; species Babylonia areolata. The sequence continues at coordinate 5,421,009 of NC_134907.1, forward strand.
ATTTCTATCGGGCAGAGGGGCAATCCCATCACCTGTCGGTTCGTGTAGAGTATCTCATGCTTCGGGGAACAGATGGAGAGTCCTCCATATCTGCCTGCCACGCCCCAGGCAAACCCACCATCTTGGCGGTCTGTCTCTGTCTGATCCCAAACAGAAGTATCTCTCTCCCATTCCACCATCAACTGATGTGGGAATCAACACCACAGGGTATGCGTTTCCACCCTTCCCCACTGTCGGACACGCCCGAAACATAGCAGCGTCCAACACGCTGTCTGGATCATCATTGCACAGACATAGCAGCGTCAAAACACACTGTCTGGATCATCATTGCACAGACATAGCAGCGTCACAACACACTGTCTGGATCATCATTGCAGACATAGCAGCGTCACAACACACTGTCTGGATCATCATTGCACAGACATAGCAGTGTCACAACACACTGTCTGGATCATCATTGCACAGACATAGCAGCGTCACAACACACTGTCTGGATCATCATTGCACAGACACAGCAGTGTCAAAACACACTGTCTGGATCATCATTGCACAGACATAGCTATCGACATGGCGCATCTGTCTCCCTCTGAGTCCTCCAGGACTTATTGGCCACAACCCAAACCCAAGAGACACCATCTCCTGTCACTGTCATCACACCTCTACCCTCCACCCTCACCCCATTGCCATCACACCTCTACCCTCCACCCTCACCCCATTGCCATCACACCTCTACCCTCCACCCTCACCCCATTGCCATCACACCTATACCCTCCACCCTCACCCCATTGCCATCACACCTCTACCCTCCACCCTCACCCCATTGCCATCACACCTCTACCCTCCACCCTCACCCCATTGCCATCACACCTCTACCCTCCACCCTCACCCCAGACATCACACCTCTACCCTCCACCCTCACCCCATTGTCATCACACCTCTACCTTCCACCCTCACCCCATTGCCATCAAACCTCTACCCTCACCCCATTGCCATCACACCTCTACCCTCCACCCTCACCCCATTGCCATCACACCTCTACCCTCCACCCTCACCCCAGACATCACACCTCTACCCTCCACCCTCACCCCAGACATCACACCTCTACCCTCCACCCTCACCCCATTGCCATCACACCTCTACCCTCCACCCTCACCCCATTGCCATCACAACTCTACCCTCCACCCTCACCCAGACATCACACCTCTACCCTCCACCCTCACCCCATTGCCATCACACCTCTACCCTCCACCCTCACCCCATTGCCATCACACCTCTACCCCCCACCCTCACCCCATTGCCTTCACACCTCTACCCCCCACCCTCACCCCAGACATCACACCTCTACCCCCCACCCTCACCCCATTGTCATCACACCTCTACCCTCCACCCTCACCCCATTGCCATCACACCTCTACCCCCCACCCTCACCCCATTGCCATCACACCTCTACCCCCCACCCTCACCCCATTGCCTTCACACCTCTACCCCCCCATCCTCACCCCATTGCCATCACACCTGTACCCTCCACCCTCACCCAAGACATCACACCTCTACCCTCCACCCTCACCCCATTGCCATCACACCTCTACCCTCCACCCTCACCCCATTGCCATCACACCTCTACCCCCCACCCTCACCCCATTGCCTTCACACCTCTACCCCCCATCCTCAACCCATTGCCATCACACCTGTACCCTCCACCCTCACCCCATTGCCATCACACCTCTACCCTCCACCATCACCCCATTGTCATCACACCTCTACCCTCCACCCTCACCCCAGACATCACACCTCTACCCTCCACCCTCACCCCATTGCCATCACACCTCTACCCTCCACCCTCACCCCATTGCCATCACACCTCTACCCTCCACCCTCACCCCAGACATCACACCTCTACCCTCCACCCTCACCCCATTGCCATCACACCTCTACCCCCCACCCTCACCCCATTGCCATCACACCTCTACCCCCCACCCTCACCCCATTGCCATCACACCTCTACCCTCCACCCTCACCCGAGAATGTTGAGTGTTCTGGGTGGTACTGTTTGCTTGGCCCCAGCAGGAGGATGAGGTCTCCTTCTTCGTCGCATGTGCATGCGGAATTTCCTTGTCCGACCACCGGTTGCTTGGGGTGGGCCCCTTTGAGGCATAGGGCCTGGTGCCCGGTCTCCGAAGGTCAAGCGCCACATCGAGATTCTGTGGACTGCATCATTATGGAAGCGTGGATGCGTGGTATTGTGGTTTTAATTGCGCCAGTGGCCAGATACAGCTGGAATTTTCTTTCGGGGTGCGTCACCCTTAGCTCATGGTCCGTACGTTCTGCCCTGTGAGCACAGGGGGGATTGCTTCTCCGAGGGTCCCACTCCGGGGCTAGAGGTTATAACGCGCGTCTTGACCGCATGATGAACCCGTCATAGGACACATGGGGTATTTCAGTAAGGACAACAGTGCCACCTCTTGACCCACCCCGTCCTGGTAGGAACATCGCCAGTTGGTCCGGGACTGCTTATTCGGCCAGGCAAGCCTGACTTATATCGCATCTAAGGGCCGTTCCCCTATCCGCCACCCGGGGACCCGCCGGATTGGGGATGGTTGCCCCGCTACTGAATTGGAAGCAGCCTGGTCCCGTGATGTCTGTGCTGTGCTTGGTATCAATTATGTCTGTGGATGTTCATGTTTGGTATCAACACAGCCTGTCCTTCCACTGGTTCTGTCTGTCTGTCTGTCTGTGTCGTCGTTATTATCACCACCACCCACCACCACTACCACCACCACCACCACCACCACCACCACCATCATCATCATCATCAACATCACCAACACCAACACCATCATCATCACCACCACCACCATCATCAACACCACCACCACCATCACCACCACCATCATGGCATCATCATCACCGCCATAGCACTCACCTTCAGATGTAAGATCTCTGATCTCGTAATCTGAAGACCGGAGACGATTTTTGCGAGAGAAGAGTCCGAATCTGCCAGAAAGTCTGGGAATTTTCTCAGCACAGAAAAAGAGGATATGTTGTGTGCAGTAGGTGGACGATCTGGTTACTTGTCTAAAAGCGATGATCGGGAATCCCCGGTAGATGACGTTGACTCTACCTTTCTGATAGTTGGGGTCGCCTGGTTCGTAGACAGGAACCTCTGGACGAATGATCTGCACATTGCAGTCATGTGGTTGTGAGTCACAGAGAGAGAGAGAGAGAAGACAAGACAAGACAAGGCAAATTCTTTATTTCAAGGCTAAAAAACACTGGTGTGCTATTTGCATCCAGTCCCCGTCCTGAATAGGGTCTACACTACACAATGCTAAATAAAACAGAAGCATGAAAGCATGGTGTTAGTAGAGATACATAACAGAGGAGAATTTTTTGTTTTTAAATCATAAAAAGAAAGAAAGAAAGAAACAAACAAACCACCACCACCACCACCACCACCACCACCACCACCAGCAGCAGCAGCAGCAGCAGCAGCAGCAGCAGCAGCAGCAGCAGCAGCATCAACAACAACAACAACAACAACAACAACAACAACAACAACAACACACACACACACACACACACACACACACACACACACACACACACACACACACACACACAGGTACAAGCATGGTGTTAGTTGGAGAAAAAAAAGAAACAAACACACACACACACACACACACACTCTCTCTCTCTCTCTCTCACACACACACACACACACACACACACACACACACACACACATGGCATACAGGTACAAGCAGGGTGTTAGCTGGGAAAAAAATGAACAAAATGAAAGAAACAAACACACACAACACACACGACACTACAGACCAGAGTGGGGGATGGAGGGTGAAGGAGATTAAGAGAGAGACAGAGACAGAGGCACAGAGAGAGAGAGAGAGAGGGGGGGGGGGAGGGGGGGTGGGCGGGGGGGACAGAGACAGACAAACAACAACTGCACAAAAACAACAAACAACAACAGCGGCAAAAACACAACACCACGTTTCAGTTTCAGTTTCAGTAGCTCAAGGAGGCGTCACTGCGTTCGGACAAATCCATATACGCTACACCACATCTGCCAAGCAGATGCCTGACCAGCAGCGTAACCCAACGCGCTTAGTCAGGCCTTGAGAAAAAAAAGGTGAATAAATAATAGATAAATACATTAAAAAAAAACTACTACCACTACTAATAATATGTATAAGGCGCAAAAACCTGATGAAGTCAACTATAAGCGTACATAAATAAATAAATAAATAATAATTATAATATAAAAAAGTAGTAATAATAATAATAATAATAATAATAATACAATAAAAAGGCAACAATGATAAATAAGCAAATAAATGTAAAACATGGAGACACACATTCACACATACACCCACATATGCATAACAAATATGCACCAAACATTCAGTTTCACAGATATGAAAGCACAGTCAAATAATACACATAAACGTACATGAGCCCCAACACACACACACACACACACACACACACACACACACACACACACACACACACACCACGAAGAACCCAAACGGTGTACCATTTCGCCAACAGGCGGGTTGGGTTTGAACCGACAACCCACAATGATAGGTTTATGGATGGTGTTCATCCAGATGTCCCTCTGTGTCTCCTCCCTCTCTTCTTGGAACCGACTCTCCTGTCTGTGAAGCTGACAATTGCGTTTGAGGCCTGAAAACAGATGGCATCAGGTTTAAAGAATATATAAATATAAATTACATACGAGATTTAAGGAAAGCTGAAGGCCGGGCTCTCTCTGCTGTTGTTAACTCACTCAGTACGGCCAGTCCTCTGTTCCCCTCTACACAGACACCTCGGATGTCCAGTGCGTGTCTCAATGACCCAACCTTTAGCTTCCGTCGTCAGAATTGTGGTATTCTTTGTCAATATTCACCTCTTCAGTGTAAGAGCCTTCCGCTTGTAATTTTTTGATGGTGGTAATTGGGGTGAAACGCTGTTAACGTCGTCTCTTTTGCCGTTCGTATGGAGAGAGTTAATCCTCACATTCAAGAAAGTACCCAGATCACCTCCGGGTATACATAGATTGTTCAGTAACTGATTACCAGCAGGCGGGGGCAGCATTTATAATTCCACCATTAAAAGTAGAGAAGTATCATATTGGTACAGATTTTTCAATATTCACACGAGAACTTAATACATTTAATCAATCTTCCTATTACTATATTCCAGGTGATGTTTTGTGTCCATTCTAAATCTATGTTACAAGCATAAAAATCATTTAATTTGTAAACAAGAGGAGAATTCCTAACAAAAATTCGTCATGTAATACTTTTTGACCATTCGTGGTACAGAGATTATTTTTTGTTGTACCAAGACGGGAATGTTGGAAATGAATGTGAGGTCGTTGTGGAAGAAAATGTGAGGTCGTTGTGCAAGAAAATGTGAGGTCGTTGTGCGAGAAAATGCGGAACAAATATTCACGATGCTATCGAAATTCGTGTTTCATTTCGTAACAAGGTTATATTCAGCTGGAGAAAACCTGCTGGAACCATGTCAATAAACTGAGTGTGGGATCTGACCCTGTCGGAGAAAATGCTAACTACAGCTCGCGCAAAACTTATCATACCTTTGCTTCCAAAACAAAAGGGCATTACAGTAGCAAGTTAAGCAGTGTAATATGGTCTGCGAAACTAACACACCAAAGTGACTTGCAATAGTGATAACGCAATTACCCCCCATATATACCATTTGTGGATGTGAACAGCTGAAAACATTTTTTTACCTCTTCCATTAAAAAACTTGGAAACGTTTCACATGAGAATCAGCTTATGTTTGAAACAGTCCAGAGATTAATTAGGAGCCCAATAAGCTCTCTGTTGTAATTTCACTGGTTGAGTAGTTACTTTGTTATTTCATTCTGTTCATACATATTTTTTTTGTGTGTGATGCAAACTGAGGAGAGAGAAAGAGGGAAAACAGTGAGGACATGAGACATGGTGGGGTGGTTTGTACAGGTTGGATTTTTGTCTAAAATCAGCATTGTGGATAGACGTTAAACAAAAGAACGACTCACTCTCTCTCTCTCTCTCTCTACACACACACACACACACACACACACATACACACACACACACACACACATCCATGGGTTTTCATTGTGAACCCTAATTCGTGGTGTTACCAGTCTGGTTTGTTGTCGTCGTGGTTACACATGATCACTGAGATACAGACAGACAGACAGAGAGAGAGAGAGAGAGAGAGAGAGAGAGAGAGAGAGAGATGTACACAGACAACTGAAGGAATATTTAGAACATGATAGATTTACGAAGTAGAAGACATCATGTAAAACGTCAGAAAGATGACGTAAAAATTACATTACGTCACCTGTTATAAGTGTAGTCTGTGACCAAGCTGCCGGCTGGCAGCGAAAATTCAGATTTTTTTTCTTTTTTCTCTCTTTTTTTTGTTTAACAAATAGGTGTCAGTTTTCAACTTTGTTTTATTTTTATTTATTACACACACACACACACACACACACACGTTTGGGAATTGCTGAAAATAGTTTCGATGTACAAACTTTCCTGTAAAACTGAATGAAACAAAATCCCATTGAAGCTACAACAGCACCGTAACAGCAATGTAACTCCGAAGTGATAGCATTGTAACAGCAATAGAACATTGATGAAACAGCACTGCAACGGTTTCAGTTTCAACAAAATGTCCAAATGTGCGGATAAATTCATATACGTTACATCACGTGTAACGGCACTGTAGCAGCAACAAAGCAGCAACGTCAAAGCAAAACAACGTGATGTGTTACAGCAATATGACAGCATTGTGATAACAACAAAACAACAACGTGGCAGCAATGTATCAGTAACAGCAACGTGACAGTATTGTAACAGCAACATGGCAGCATTGTAACAGCATTGTAACAGCAACATGGCAGCATTGTAACAGCATTGTAACAGCAACATGACAGCAACGTGACAGCATTGTAACAGCAACATGGCAGCATTGTAACAGCAACATGGCAGCATTGTAACAGCATTGTAACAGCAACATGACAGCAACGTGACAGCAATGTAACAGCAACGTGACAGCAATGTAACAGCAATGTAACAGCAACATGACAGCAACGTGACAGCAATGTAACAGCAACGTGACAGCAATGTAATAGCATTGTAACAGCAACATGGCAGCATTGTAACAGCAACATGGCAGCATTGTAACAGCAATGTAACACCAACGTGACAGCATTGTAACAGCAACATGACAGCAACGTGACAGCATTGTAACAGCAACGCGACAGCATTGTAACAGCAGCATGGTAGCATTGTAACAGCAACGCGACAGCATTGTAACAGCAACGTGACAGCATTGTAACAGCAACGTGACTGCAATGTAACAGCATCGTGACAGCATTGTAACAGCAACGCGACAGCATTGTAACAGCAACGTGACAGTATTGTAACAGCAACATGACAGTATTGTAACAGCAACGTAACAGCAACGTGACAGTATTGTAACAGCAACGTGACAGTATTGTAACAGCAACGTAACAGCAACGTGACAGTATTGTAACAGCAACGTGACAGCATTGTAACAGCAACGTGACAGCATTGTAACAGCAGCATGGTAGCATTGTAACAGCAACGTGACAGCATTGTAACAGCAACGTGACAGCATTGTAACAGCAACATGGCAGCATTGTAACAGCAACATGGCAGCATTGTAACAGCAACGTGACAGCATTGTAACAGCAACGTGACAGCATTGTAACAACAACGTGACAGCATGTAACAACAACGTGACAGCAATGTAACAGGAACATGGCAGCATTGTAACAGCAATGTGACAGCAATGTAACAGCGCTGTAACAGCACGTGCTGACCTTGTTTCTTCCCACAACGGAGCTCCGACACGTCAAACTTGATGAGGCGGGTCTCCGGCACACCTGATCCGCCACCCGGGGTGTCCGGGAGCTTCAGGCAAACCTGGGACACACACACACACACACACACACACACACAGAGGAAGACAGACTGGAAAGTCAGACAGCTAAAAGACATAATCATCATCATCACTGTCATCACCGTCATCATCCTTATCATCATCACTCTTATCACCAACACCACCATCATCACCACCATCATCACTATCACCCTCATTACCATCACTGTCATCATTATCATCACACTCATCACCCTCATAACCATCATCCTCATAACCATTACCTTCATCACCATCGCCCTCATTATCATCACACTCATCACCATCGCCCTCATCACCTCATCATCATCACTCATCACTCTCAACCATCACCTTCATTATTATCGTCACCCTCATCACTGTCAGCACACTCATCACCATCGCCCTCATCACCTCATCATCATCACTCATCACTCTCAACCATCACCTTCATTATTATCGTCACCCTCATCACTGTCAGCACACTCATCACCATCGCCCTCATCACGGCAGAGAAAGAAGGGCCCACCTCACACACGGGCAGTCTGTCATTGGCGATGATCCAGTTGACGTCCATCGTCTCACTGTCCCCGCTGCTGTCGCAGTTACACCCCTCGTCAGGACCCCCGACGCACGTGCCCGAGGCCCCGCATGCGCAAGTGGCGTCCACCTCGCTGGACACAAAGCCTGCACACCACGATGACACAAAGCCTGCATACCACGATGACAAAAAGCCTGAACACGGTATGACACAAAGCCTGCTCACGGTATGACACAAAGCCTGCTCACGGTATGACAAAGCCTGCACACCACGATGACACAAAGCCTGCACACCACGATGACACAAAGCCTGCACACCACGATGACACAAAGATGACACAAAGCCTGCACACCATGATGACACAAAGATGACACAAAGCCTGCACACCACGATGACACAAAGATTACACAAAGCCTGCACGCCATGATGACACAAAGCCTGTACACGGTATGACAAAAAGCCTGCACACCATATTGACACAAAGCCTGCACACCATATGACACAAAGCCTGCACACCACGATGACACAAAGCCTGCACACCACGATGACACAAAGATGACACAAAGCCTGCACACCATGATGACACAAAGCCTGCACACCAAGATGACACAAAGCCTGCACACCATGATGACACAAAGCCTGCACACGGTATGACACAAAGCCTGCACACCATGATGACACAAAGCCTGCACACCATGACACAAAGCCTGCACACCAAGATCACACAAAGATGACACAAAGCCTGCACACCATGACACAAAGCCTGCACACCACGATGACACAAAGCCTGCACACCATGACACAAAGCCTGCACACCATGATGACACAAAGATGACACAAAGCCTGCACACCATGATGACACAAAGCCTGCACACCATGACACAAAGCCTGCACACCATGATGACACAAAGCCTGCACACCATGATGACACAAAGATGACACAAAGCCTGCACACCATGATGACACAAAGATGACACAAAGCCTGCACACCATGATGATACAAAGCCTGCACACCATGATGACACAAAGATGACACAAAGCCTGCAAGCCATGATGACACAAAGCCTGCACACCATGATGACACAAAGATGACACAAAGCCTGCACACCATAATGACACAAAGCCTGCACACGGTATGACACAAAGCCTGCACACGGTATGACACAAAGCCTGCACACCACGATGACACAAAGCCTGCACACCACGATGACACAAAGCCTGCACACGGTATGACACAAAGCCTGCACACGGTATGACACAAATCCTGCACACCACGATGACACAAAGCCTGCACATGGTGTGACACAAAGCCTGCACACCATGACACAAAGCCTGCACACGGTATGACACAAAGCCTGCACACGTTATGACACAAAGATGACACAAAGCCTGCACACCATGATGACACAAAGACTGTACATGGTTTGATGACACAAAGCCTGCACACCACGATGACACAAAGCCTGCACACGGTATGACACAAAGCCTGCACACGGTA
>NC_134907.1:5438509-5446009 GCF_041734735.1 Babylonia areolata
ATTGAATCTGAATTGTTCGATGCCGCTTCCTTGGCACAAAAATCGGCCATTTCGTTGCCACGAAGATTAGAATGTCCAGGAACCCACAAGAGTGAAATGTCGGAGCCTCGCATAATTAACTGGTGGATTAAATACAAAATTTCGTACATAATATCTGCTCGTTCAGATGAAGATTGATTATTTAAAGCCATCAATGCTGATTTTGAATCAGACAGTATAAGGATTTTTGCAGGCACAAGAGGCATATCACTAAAAAAAGGTGAAAGCCATCAGAATTGCAAACAATTCAGCAGTAAAAATTGAACAACCTTTAGTTAAGTGGAATCTCTTTTTAATGTTAAGCTCGGGGATTACAAAAGCGGCTCCAACTTCAGAGTTACTACTAATTGATCCATCTGTGAAAACACGGAGGTAATATTTGAAACGTGTATTAATTAGTTCTTTGGCCCGAGAGGCAATAATGAGTGGACTGTCACTCTTTTTTAATTGTCCATATGTAAAAATAATATTTGCTTGCTCAGTCAGCCAAGGCGGATGAAAACAATGCGGAATTTTCGCAATCTGGGAAAGAGGCAGACTGCAACTCTCAAAGACTGACTTAGTAAAATCGAACAAGGACGTGTATACAGCTTTGTTACGAATTTCTCTACAGATGTACGTTTCTTCATCAATTTCAGAGACAACCGAATTTGGAACAGCTCTAGCCCTTACCATGTAGTTACAGGCACATAATTTCCTGTGTTCAGGTAATGGCAAAACACCAGCTTCTTTGTATGTTTTGTCGATTGAAGCCCATCGCGGTAACCCAAGTGCAATCTTAAAAGCTAAGGAATCAATACTTGTCAGTTTATGAAGATCAGAGTTTGAAGCAGTGAAATAGATTTCCTGACCATATGATATAATTGAGCGGACTAGTCCCATTGCAGCATTGATCAGATTATTGCCACAATTTATAACAGGGATTCCAGAAAGCACACGTAATAGAGCTATTTTCTTCCTCGCTTTCTCAATAAGGTAGTTTATATGCTTAGTCCAAAAAAGTTTATAATGGAAGATAACACCGAGAAATTTCACCTCTTTATTCGGATATATGATAGTATCATTTACCTGTATTTTAATAGCATCCCTACCTTCAAATTCAATCAACTTTTTAGTAAATATGACGAAAACAGTCTTTTCAGCAGACAGGAGAAAACCACTTTCTTTCATATATTCCACAATGTTGTCGATGGCATCTTGAAAATGCTTAATAATTTTATTTCGTTTTGATGTATTTTTTGTAATATTACAGTTTACATTCTTCCAGAGAGCTATGTCATCTGCATAAGCTACTAATGTGGCACCATTTGTGTTGATATTTTTCATATCATAAAGCATTAGTGAAAACAGAGTGGGAGAAATCACACTTCCCTGGGGAACACCCATATTGACGGACCTTGATCTGGATAATATACCCCCTAATCTCACCTGGAATGTCCTCTGGGATAAGAATGACTTAAGAAATTTTAGAAATCGACCTCCCAACCCTACTGTATTTGCTTTATGAATCAATTTATAGTGCCACACAGAGTCATAGGCTCTATGAATATCAAAGAAAGTTGCGACCGTGGAGTGACGCTTTGCGAGTGCCTTCTTAACATGAGAAGTTAGATGGACGACATGATCAGTAACACCCCTACCTCTTCTAAAACCAGCCTGGAAAGTAGGTAAAATTCCTTTCTTCTCCAGAAAGTGTTCTAATCTAGTTTTCAAAATTCTCTCAAAAACCTTCCCAAGATGGGGAGTTAACGAAACAGGTCGGTAACTGGAAGGGTTAGATTTAGGTTTTCCTTGTTTGTGAATAGGTACTATGGTTGCTTTCTTCCAATCAGTTGGAAGGATACCAGAATTCCAGCAAATCTGAAAAAAATCTAACACTCTTTTTAAAAAGATATTTGGAAAATGTCTGATCATGTTGTACGATATTGGATCTGAGCCTGTCGCAACTTTCCCTGACTTAACAGCATTGAGAGCACGGTATAGATCCCCCAGCGTTAGGTCTGCATTAATGTAAGATGCACTGCTATCATTCTTATCCATTTCACAGGGGCAGTTCATATCTTCAAACTGTTTCCTTCTCTTTTGCTCATAGGATGGCAAGTATTCTGTCTGACTCATTTTTGCGAATGTATCCGCAAATAACTCGGCTTTCTCTTCCCTAGTTTTATACACAATATCATTTTCATACAAAGGAGGATCAGGAAGATTATAGACACCCTTTATTTGCTTTATTTCTCCCCACAGTTTTGAAGAGGCAGTTGGGTTGCTAGTACAGTCGTTAATCAGATTTGTGTAGTACATCTTTTTGGCAGCAGCCACTGTTTTATTACTAAAACTATTAGCCTGTTTATACTTGTTGTGCAGTTCTGATACTCTTTCTTTGGATTCGATTTTTCGATACCTATGCCAGTTTTTGAAAGCCTCTGTTTTCTTATTGACTGCTATTTCACACGAGCTGTTCCACCAAGGATTACCAGACCGTTTTGGATTGGCTATATACTTTACTTTTGGAATTGAACCATCAGCAGCCTTCAGAATAACATTCCTTAGAGACCGATAACAAATTTCTAAATCTTCTTGTGATGTAACATCAGTGTTGAAATTTAAATCAGCAGAGTAATAAGCCAGCATATTACCAAACAGATCCCAGTTTGCTTTCTTTTCATTATATTTCAACCCCATATTATCTTTAATTATGATCTCATGTTTTACAGATAATACCATTTCAACTGGAAGGTGGTCACTCCCCAGTGGTGTTTTGAGAACTTGCCATTCACAGTATGGATTTATATCAGTCGACACCAAAGAGATGTCTATTGAAGAATTTTTTTGATCTGCCCGATCAGCGATTCTTGTTATTGAACCATCATTTAATATAGTTAAGTTAGAATGAACTATGGTATTCGCTAGATATTCATTGTTGGTTGTGAATTCGCAATTTTTGTCCGACTACAAGGCATGGTGCGCATTAAAATCCCCTAGAATTATCCAGCTATGGGATAAATCTAAATCCATTAACCAGTCAGCTTCACCTCTTGAAACTCCATCAGGGTAGTAACAGTTAACTACAATTAATGTTTTATCTAAGACAGAAAGCTCTATAGTTGAAGAATACAAACGTTTGTCTATACTATAACATGGTGGTTTTCTAGCTTTATATATGATTGAATCTGAAATATAGGTTGCAACTTTAACTTTTCCTTTGCGCTCTGTTTCATCAATAACTGGAGGGTAGAAGTAACCCTCTAACTTAGGGAGATTGCTTTTATAACAATTGAGGGACTGGAGGGCAATTATATGATAGTTGTGATCTTGCAGAAAATGGATCAGATAGTCAAAATTACATTTACTTCTACAGTTCCATTGCAAAAAACGAAATAGGCCTGCGCCACACCCATCATCATTACATCCTGCTGTCTGCATAAGTGAATAGATACATAGAATAAAGAGTATCTGTCTAATGTACTTCAGGAAAAGAAAAAATAAAGACACATTTACCTTACATACATTCATTTGGAATTCACACGGCAATTTGACAATATTGATTTCAGTTCAGAGATTGAGGACGTCATGACGCCCGTTATGTTTTTCATGATGCTGACAAACTGATAAGAAAGGTTTTCCAAAAACGTGATTATACTTCCAAGTACAAAATCAGAAGGATCGGAGATTGCAGACACTGGTGAGATTGATTCTTTTCTCTGATTGGGGTTGGTCTTCACAAATGTTGGTTGACGTGTATTGACAGGGGTTTTGCAGGATGGTGTTGATTGTTCTGAACAGCTTGATGTTTGATCAGATGCAGACTGCTGTGAGCTGATATGTTTCCGTAATGGTGTTGACTGTTCTGAACAGCTAGATGATTTGCCAGATTTGTTATTTTCTTGTGTGTTGTCAGTTCTATCTTCCAATGTAAACCTGTCCTTGTCTGTCTTGTCTGTCTTCAACGGGTGTTTGGACCCATGTAGTAATTTTCCATGCACGTTCTTGGCAGTTACAGTTGGCGGGATATCCCTGACTGGAGATTTAGTGGTGCCATTTCTTAGTGCTAATGCATATGACTTTGGATTATTAGTGGTAGGTTTAATTGTTTCCTCGCCCGCTAGAGACCGGCTGTCTACGTCTTGGTTCACTGACTGTGCCCGGGCTAGAGCGATGGCTTCAACATATGGCATATGACTGGATGATTTTATTTTACCGGCAAGTACTCTGATTTTATACTCGGGGCAGCCAGGGAAAGAAGCTGCATGATTCCCTTGACAATTCACACATTTTTTGGAATGCGCACAGGTGTGAGCATCATGGCCAGGGAGACCACATCTTCCGCATACACACACACACACACACACACACACACACACACACACACACACACACACACACACACACACGGCAGACATGCAGAGACAGTGAATGTAAGGCAGTGCCAGGAAGGCAATGACAGATGGACAAACACACAAATAACCATCCAGACAGACAGAAAGATGGACAGACAGACAGATAGAATACAAGATTCAAGATAGTTTGATTAACAGGCTTTGGCGCTTTACAAGAGAAGTGAATGCCTATACAGGAACTCCACTTCCTTTCATGCCCAAAGCTTTGTGTACAAAGTTAGCAACATTCATCACAATTGTAATGGTTTCTTTTCTGCAACCATCAGTCACGCAGTTTCAAACATAAATGGATGCATGTGATATTTAACAAGAATAAATGCATTCTTTGATTCACTGTATTATGGACATCCAAACAAAACAAAGACAAGAGAGGCAAGGCCTTCAAGACTCACTTGTGATACACTTTAAAAAAAAAATCTAACATTAAAATGTGTTCTGTATTTGTTATTATCAAGTTTCAGGTTAAAAAAAAAAGTCCTGACGGCAGATTCGAAACCCGCGTGTTCGGGTGAGAAGAAACTGTCTTACCCAATACACTATCGTGGCTCCTTAACTGATGTTCAAAAATTTAACATTTAAACATGCTTTTTTAAGGGCGATAAATCGATTGCGGTATTCGCAGTGAGAACACTGTATAAATCATATTATTCTGGTGTATCTTGGGCATTCAAAAAATCTTTAAGGGCAATTAAAAATTCTTTTTAAGTCCGCGGTAAAGGAGACGTGGCTATCGCCGCAATCACAAATCACACTGCAACATTTAGCCGTTTTCTCTGGATCTAGATAGATGTACAAGTTTAGTTACACCCGCCGGGAATGTACGACACTGTCGATTCAATTTCTCTTTTATGTTCATTCTAGTTTTATAGTTTTAAAGTTGATATGAAAATTGAACATTTTGTTAAACTAATAACATGCAGAGCCAAGGACAAGTACTTCTAAACGTCGTATGAAGTGAAAAGGACTTCATTTTGAGAAAAGTCAAGACTGAAAATTTTTAAGTTTCATCAAGGGTATTAACTCTCATGGTTTATTATTTTAAACTGTGAATTCCAACTGATTTTGTTGATATTTTTATGGCAGTTTGGGGCATAATCCAGTAAGTGATGAGGCGTTCACAAATCTTTCTCTGAATAAATATTTAACGATCTCCTTCTCCAACTTTCCATCACATGTCATCGTGTATTGTCGATTGAATATAGGACTGAACGGGCAGGTCAACAACTTGAAACAAAATGGCGTTCTTCGCGTTCGCGAGGAATATGAGCACTCGCTTTGAATATGTATAAATATGTGTACGCAATTGATTTTGCCCATGACCTTCAGGGCTTAGCCAATAGATCTATAAAGTCCACTCATAGTACTGATTTTAGTATTTTCCGAAAAAGACCACTTGGGCGAATGAACATAGTGAAAGCCCTGTACACTGAGAGTAACACACACAAGCTTTTATGTACTGAGCATAATTTCAAAATGTAATGTTTAAGATGAGAAAGATCAGTTTAAAGCAAATTAACCCCCCTAGCATTAATTACAGATTAATTTCCCCTTTTTTACTATCTGCACCAAAGACATGCACCAGAAATATAACTTCCATGCTTAGCAAAAGAAGTTCCTGTTTAAACAAAAAATGATAATAATGACTGCTCTTGTTGTTGTATCAGAATATCAGATCAAAGTGCCAAGTTTAGAGAATAAAAAGTATAAATATAACAGTAAATTCAGTTTGCATTTAATTTGGCTTTTTTCTTCTTTTTTGTGCCCATCCCAGAGGTGCAATATTGGTTTAAACAAGATGACTGGAAAAAACTGAATTTATCCTATTTTTATGCCAAATTTGGTGTCAAATGACAAAGTATTTGCAGAGAAAATGGCAATGTTAAAGTTTACCACGGACACACAGACACACACGCACACACACAGACAACCGAACACCGGGTTAAAACATAGACTCCCTTTGTTTACACAAGTGAATCAAAAAGCACTTCAGGAACATTTTTACAGAAAGGGCAAGAAGATGTTTTGTATTTGTTTGGCTGTCAAATTAGAAGGAATCACCACTGAAAGATGTTATTCCAGTTCTAAATCTAACCAAAGTTCCTCTTACAGAAATATTATTTACGTAACTTAAATACACAGCACGCGACAGTATATGTTGCAGATACATTGTAAAAAGCTTTGTACCCAAAGCGGAGAACTAATCTTGTTTAAACTGTCTACCGTTACCATTATAATTAATGAAAATGTCAAATACGTTTTTGAAATATTGATACCAACCATCTTCCGTTATACTACATGCTTCAGCCTCTGTAGGATGAACTTGTCTAATGGTATCCCAGAATTTCTTAGAATAGTGTAAGTGATTTTGACGGTAACTGTTTGTGTTCAGTCAAAGGATCTGGCCCCAAGTATCTTTCTGAACTCATCCATATCTATACCCCGTCTCGCCAGCTTCGTTCTTCCTCTGATACTTGACTTCTCAGGATACCTCACATCAGAAGTAAGACCTATGAACACAGATCGTTTTCTTTTCAATCGCCAAAGACGTGGAACAAGCTCCCTGATAACCTCCGTCATTCTCGCATCTTTTAAATCTCGTCTCAAAACTCACCTTTTCCCTCAGCAGTAAGTTCAATTGTGGCATGTCTACTTCCTTTGCGTTAGCTGTGCTGGACTATGTGTGTATACATATGTATGTGTACATAACTACATGCATGTATATAAATGTGTATTGTGTGTGCGTGCGTTTATGTAAGTTTGTGCCTGCCTATGTGTGCGTATGTGTTAGGGTAACTGTTAGATACACATGTATGTTAAAATGTATGTATGCAGTGTGTGTGTGTGTGTGTGTGTGTGTGTGTGTGTGTGTGTGTGTGTCTGCGTGCGTGCGTGCGTGCGTGCGTGCGTGCGTGTGTGTGTGTGTGTGTGTGTGTGTGGTGTATGTAACATAGATGTAATGTTTTATGTTAACAAAGCGTTTTTGTAAAGCACCTAGAGCAGATTTTTGGATAGTGTGCTATATAAGTATCCTTATTATTATTATTCTACTTTTTTGCACATTCTC
>NC_134907.1:5451009-5483509 GCF_041734735.1 Babylonia areolata
CCCTTCCGAGACACATGCCTCAAGACTTCCTCAAGACTTCTCCCTGACACATGCCTCAAGACTTCTCCCTGACACATGCCTCAAGACTTCTCCCTGACACATGCCTCAAGACTTCAAGACTTCTCCCAGACACATGCCTCAAGACTTCTCCCTGACACATGCCTCAAGACTTCTCCCTGACACATGCCTCAAGACTTCTCCCTAACACATGCCTGAAGACTTCTCCCTAACACATGCCTAAAGACTTCTCCTTGACACATGCCTCAAGACTTCTCCCTGACACATGCCTCAAGACTTCTCCCTGACACATGCCTCCAGACTTCTCCCAGACACATGCCTCAAGACGTCTCCCAGACACATGCCTCAAGACTTCTCCCTGACACATGCCTCAAGACTTCCTCAAGACTTCTCCCAGACACATGACTTCAAGACTTCTCCCAGACACATGCCTCAAGACTTCCTCAAGACTTCTCCCAGACACATGACTTCAAGACTTTTCCCAGACACATGCCTCAAGACTTCCTCAAGACTTCTCCCAGACACATGACTTCAAGACTTCTCCCAGACACATGCCTCAAGACTTCTCCCTGACACATGACTTCAAGACTTCTCCCAGACACATGCCTCAAGACTTCCTCAAGACTTCTCCCAGACACATGACTTCAAGACTTCTCCCAGACACATGCCTCAAGACTTCTCCCAGACACATGCCTCAAGACTTCTCCCAGACACATGCCTCAAGACTTCCTCAAGACTTCTCCCAGACACATGCCTCAAGACTTCCTCAAGACTTCTCCCAGACACATGCTTCAAGACTTCTCCCAGACACATGCCTCAAGACTTCCTCAAGACTTCTCCCAGACACATGCCTCAAGACTTCTCCCAGACACATGCTTCAAGACTTCTCCCAGACACATGCCTGAAGACTTCAAGACTTGTCCCAGACACATGCCTCAAGACTTCCTCAAGACTTCTCCCAGACACATGCCTCAAGACTTCTCCCAGACACATGCCTCAAGACGTCCTCAAGACTTCTCCCAGACACATGCCTCAAGACTTCCTCAAGACTTCTCCCAGACACATGCCTCAAGACTTCCTCAGGACTTCTCCCAGACACATGCCTCAAGACTTCTCCCAGACACATGCCTCAAGACTTCAAGACTTCTCCCAGACACATGCCTCAAGACTTCTCCCTGACACATGCCTCAAGACTTCTCCCAGACACATGCCTCAAGACTTCTCCCAGACACATGCCTCAAGACTTCTCCCAGACACATACCTGAAGACTTCTCCCAGACACATACCTGAAGACTTCTCCCTGACACATGCCTCAAGACTTCTCCCAGACACATGCCTCAAGACTTCTCCCTGACACATGCCTCAAGACTTCTCCCTGACACATGCCTCAAGACTTCTCCCAGACACATGCCTCAAGACTTCTCCCAGACACATGCCTGAAGACTTCCTCAAGACACATAAGTCTACTGTATAGCACAACACCACAACATAATACAACACAATCAGAACTCACCGATGTTGATGTGGTTCCCCAGGCCACAGTCGAAGACCACGTTCTGGACACAGACAGTGGAGCGGACCTTGAGCATGGCCAGCTGGATGGGGGTAGTCTGGGGGTAAGTGATGGTCACCGTGCGCCCCTCCTCCACGTCAAACTGACGTCACCCAACACAAACACGCGCGTCATAAAGCTTGACGTCATTCTTATGGTGAGTGAAAACTCGCTCAAGTACAAGGTACAAGTGTTGCAGATGTTTTTTGGGTTTCTTTTCAGAACATGTTCCTTCCAAGGTTAAAAAAAAAAAGAAAGAAAAAAGAATGCTTCTTTGGTATCAATGATGTGGCTTCACGGGATTCATAAGAAGTGCTGGTTCTGGAAATTTAGATAACTGGTAGCGTTACTTCTGCGACTGTAAAAGAAATGTTATTTCCTGGTTTGCAAAGGAAGAGGAGAGTTCCCTCCCTTGAGAGAAATCAAGGAAAAAACAAACAAATTATAATGGAATAGGGCAAGGAATAGGCTACAGGTCCAGTGCAAAATTAAGATAATCAGTAAAAGAAACACACACACACACACACACACACACACACACACACACACACACACACACATATATATATATATATACACACACGCGCGCGCGCACACACACACACACACACAACACCACAACTACCAGCATCAAAATACAACCATAATATCCATCATCAGTGAAAGTAGGAAAACTTTGTTCAGTGGTTTCGTTACGATCTCTTTCTCTCTCTCCCTCTCCCTCAGTGACCCGCCAGACGCCTCACGTAAACATTGTGGCTGAAATCGTTGTTGACAACTGTCACGCCCTGGTTTGCGTCCATTTCGCACTCCACCAGGAAGGGGACCACTGGGCCTGAAGGACAACACCGTGATGTGAGTACATTGTCAGCATCGTCGTCATCATCATTACCACCACCATCATCGTCGTCGTCGTCGTCATCATCATTACCACCACCATCATCGTCGTCGTCGTCGTCATCATCATTACCACCACCATCACCGTCGTCGTCGTCATCATCATCACCATCATCAATATGACAAGAATAATGCACATAACACACACAAACACAGACACACACACACAGAGATATATATATATATATATATATATATATATATATATATATATATATATATATATATATATCCTCACCTTTAGGACCATCGGGGTCAATCAGGTAAGTGTAGTTCCTCGTGATACCATCCTGACGGTATTTTTCGCAGTTTGGTTCAATGCCTGTCACACACACACACACACACACACACACACACACACTTCACATCAGTTTCCTTTCAAATTAATTTCTAACACAACTATACTCGGCTTGCCCCTCCACACCCCTCACCTGTTCTGGCAACATCAAACTCTGCAGTGACCACCCCACCCACACCCTTCACCTGTTCTGGCAACATCAAACTCTGCAGTGACCACCCCACCCACACCCCTCACCTGTTCTGGCAACATCAAACTCTGCAGTGACCACCCCACCCACACCCGTCACCTCTCCTGGCAACATCAAACTCTGCAGTGACCACCCCACCCACACCCGTCACCTGTCCTGGCAACATCAAACTCTGCAGTGACCACCCCACCCACACCCCTCACCTGTTCTGGCAACATCAAACTCTGCAGTGACCACCCCACCCACACCCCTCACCTGTTCTGGCAACATCAAACTCTGCAGTGACCACCTCACCCACACCCCTCACCTGTTCTGGCAACATCAAACTCTGCAGTGACCACCCCACCCACACCCTTCACCTGTTCTGGCAACATCAAACTCTGCAGTGACCACCCCACCCACACCCCTCACCTGTCCTGGCAACATCAAACTCTGCAGTGACCACCCCACCCTTCTCTGTCAATTTCACTCTCCTCATGTGAACTGACACCATTTTGCCACATCTTGCACTAAATTCACAGCTTCTGAAACATCCTGGGTCACAAGACCTCAAACGTTTCCTCCCAGGTTTCTCCTGTTTCAAGGTCCTTGGGCCATTGCAGGTTGTGGTTCTGAAGGCATCGTGTGAATGTCTCAGCGGGGTCCTACCGTGATGTCATGGAATAACCACACAACGTGAATGGCTGCCGCTTTCTGTGAATGATTAAAGCAGACAGCTTAAGCTTTCCTGCTAATGCCTTTCGGATACATATACCAGAAAAGGAAATGGGCAATTTAATAGTTGTACAAACATTAATCATAATATTTTGAAATAAGATTTTTGATTCACTGTATTCAAATGAGAGGAACTAATATTGAAATGTGCTGGATTCACTCACACTGTGGGCTTATTTCTAATGAATGTGCAGCTAAAAACGCTTTAAATGCAACTGAACTTCCTCATCGTTTATCATCATCTGAAATGTGTAATATTGTTGAAAGAAATAAGTTAAATTCCTTTCTGTCTTTAGAAGTTAACACTTCTGCCTTATCAACTGCTAAAAGAACTGGCAGGGCTGTTAAGAGCATGGCATTTAGGTTATTACTAAATACCCCATATACAAAAAATTATGAAAATATTGAATGTATTTGCAAGGGTCGTTTAACGGTACAACATGTTTTAGAAATGAAACCTTTTTTGCCTCCAGAAATTACTTAACACGTGTTACCAGTTTCAAACCTTAATCTTTTTTTTGAAAAAGTTATGTATTTCAAAATTTTCCTTATCAAAGTTAGCTAGTTATGTGTTAGATAGTCCAGTTGGTTGTTTATTGTAGGTTCCCACATCATCCTCTTTCGAAATAATAATCCATAGAAGTATTGCATATTGATTTATTTTCTGTTCCAATCCCGCTTCCCACATTCCCCCTCTCACACACACTCTTCCAATATTATGGTATTCTTTCTCCAATCACTGACACACCCTCTCTATTTTACATTTTTTTACTCTATCTTTTCCACATTCTGTTCTCTCTCTCTCTTTTCATTCCTCAATCCCCTCCCCCTCGCCCCCCCTCTCCACCTCAACCGCCCCCTTTTCAGTTGGATATTTCTTCCCCTGCCACTGATTTTCACAAATGATGATTTCTAATTAATGCTAATAATAATCACCATTATGATAGAAAAAATAATAATACAAATAATAGTAATAATGATAATATTATTTATTTTCAGTTTAATATCATCATCTTAGATGAACAGACTATAAATGAATAAACGAACGGGAAATTTTATGAGGTAGCGGAGACCGCAAGACCCTAGTGATTTTTGTTTGTTTTTAGACATTCTCATTCCACTTCAGTGTGCCTTCCGTACCACATCCCAGCAACCGCCTCCAAAACCACGCCTACCACCACCACAACCACTACAACGACAACAATCACAAACCACGCCTACCACCACCACAACCACTACAACGACAACAATCACAAACCACGCCTACCACCACCACAACCACTACGACAACAATCACAAACCACGCCTACCACCACCACAACCACTACAACGACAACAATCACAAACCACGCCTACCACCACCACAACCACTACAACAATCACAAACCACGCCTACCACCACCACAACCACTACAACAATCACAAACCACGCCTACCACCACCACAACCACTACAACGACAACAATCACAAACCACGCCTACCACCACCACAACCACTACAACGACAACAATCACAAACCACGCCTACCACCACCACAACCACTACAATGACAACAATCACAAACCACCACCACCAACCAACCACAAAACACCCCCCTTCCCGTGTATGACGAAGGCAGTTGTGCCTTGTCACCGTTTTTAGTTTTCTTGTCCAGTGCAGTTTAAGCATGGGCACGAGTTTGCGTGTGTACCGTGGGAAGGTGGTGGTTCCTGATGCACGGATTTTTTACCTGTTGCCGAGTTGCATATCTGTGTTGGCCGGTTGAGAATTTTTGGTAGTCAGTCCGCTCAGATATCCAGAGAGGAAGGAGTGCACCAGGTTGAGCTCTCTGAAGAGCGACTACTAAATTTGGGCTGCTGTATGATAGCAGGTTCGTACTTGTTAATTGTTTAGTTGTTTTTTTTCTGAAGAGCTGTTTTGATATATATCTATATCTATATATATATATGTGTGTGTGTGTGTGTGTGTGTATATATATATGTTAACCAGAGAGTTGTGTTGTCTCAGGTTGAGTCTTGTCACCACCAGACTGCGGGAGAGACAGGTATTTATGTTTATGACATACGTGACTGGACAATAGGTGGACGTTACCAATTCGTTTTGTAAACAGTTTTGAACAAAAACTGGAATAATGAAGAGAATTTTGTGGGAAAAATGGAGAAAAGAGAGAAAAGAATAATGTGCATGAATAAAAGTTTTGAATTGGGAATTAATTCATGAAAGATTTTGGGGTCGAATTAAAGTATTATTAAATTAAAGAAACAATACTTTAAGTCATACAAGGAGTTGTGAAAAAGGAACTAATCTTTCTGTTGAAGTGAAAGCAAGATAATGGATAAAGTGTTTCAGTGAGACATGACGTCGTTAGCTACTGGACAGTAACGAAAGTGGTGAAAACAGAGTCTGAAATGGAGACTTAAAAAAGGTATGTTTTTCCAGCATCAAAGTACGGACGTTGGTTCGCGCCTGCGTACGGGCGTTGAGCGTGAAGGTCTGTGTGGACTGCAGTGGGTCCCTGGACATGGGGAGATGATTTGAAAAGCGCCGCGGGATCAGCAGTGCTCTCCCGTCTGATTAATTTGCAGATAAGTCTGTGCTCCGCCCTTGTGTGGTTTCTGATGTGCAAGGAAATGTCTCCATGGTGATGAAAAATTGGACAACAGAAGAAATTGATTGATATTCAGCTGATTGTGTGAATTGACATTGCTCAGCTGATTGTGTGAACTTGATATTGTTCAGCTGATTGTGTGAATTGATATTGTTATGAATTGGTTTTTTTTGTTGTTGTTTTTTAGGTATAATTAATAATTATAGTAGTTGTTACCTGATAATGGTTTGAAGACTTATTTTTGTCTGTGTTGCGTTTGCGTATGTATGCGTTGATTGGAGAAAACTGAAGGGTGAATGAACATGCACTAAGTGAGATATAAAAGAAAATGCGCATTAGCATAACAAAAACGTACCACCCAACCACCACCACCACTACAATGACAACAATCACAAACCACCACCACTACAACAACAATCACATACCACCATTACCACACAACCACTACAACAACAATCACAAACCACCGCCACAACCCCTACAACGACAACAATCGCAAACCACCACCACCACCACAACCCCTACAGCAATCACAAACCACCACCACCACCAACCCTACAACGACAACAATCACAAACTACCACCACCACTATAACGACAACAATCACAAACCACCACAACCACTACACAACACACAAACCACACACCACAACCACTCACAACACACAATCACAAACCACCACCACAAACCCTACAACGACAACAATCACAAACTACCACAACCACTATAACAACAATCACAAACCACCACCACCACCACAACCACTACAACAACAATCACAAACCACCACCACAACCACTACAACGACAACAGTTACAAGCCACCACCACCACTACAACGACATCACAAACTACCACCACCACCAACCACAAAACACCCCCCTTCCCGTACCTCTCACTCACCAAACTGTTTGTCGCTGCACTGCAAAGGGCCCAATGTGAAGGCGTAATTAGCGCCAGAGGTGGATCTCACGCTGAGCACAGGAAGCTGAGACTTGTCTACGATCAGTCCGAAGTCTCTGCGCATGCCGCCCTCTTCTACGTCACAGTTACAATTGACCTTTGGCTTGGAGCACGAGTTGGTGAGACCGCATGGGCAGCTTCCCTGGTAAAGATGAGGGGGGGTGGGGGTTTAGAGGAAATGGGGGGTACAGAACTAAAACAAAAAGAGATACTAATGAAACACATGAATAGAATACAAGACATACCATATGAGACACGAGCAATAAATAACCAAACAATTGATAGAGAACTGTCAACATACGAAACACGGACAATTCGCAGCAATGAAACACATTAGCACAGATCTATTAGCAATACATGCCTCATTTAAAGAGAACTATCGAACTCTAACAATACTCACCAATGAAACTCATTTATACAAAACTGTTAACAAGACAGATGCCATATCAAACACGAACATACATGACAATGAAGACCAATGGAAAACATAAATACAGAACTATTTACAATACAGACAACTATTGTAAACAAGAGCAATACATACCATTGAATCACATCATTGCAAAACGATTAACAAAGCAGATACCATATGAAGCACGTAAAATGCATACGCAAGAAGTGCATAGGAAACAGGGAGGATCGAAACATACTGGTACAGAACTAATAGAATACACCAATATACCAAGGTACAGAACTATTAGAATACACCAATATACCAAGGTACAGAACTATTAGAATACACCAATATACCAAGGTACAGAACTAATAGAACACACCAATATACCAAGGTACAGAACTATTAGAATACACCAATATACCAAGGTACAGAACTATTAGAATACACCAATATACCAAGGTACAGAACTATTAGAATACACCAATATACCAAGGTACAGAACTAATAGAATACAGCAATATACCAAGGTACACAACTAATAGAATACACCAATATACCAAGGTACAGAACTATTAGAATACACCAATATACCAAGGTACAGAACTAATAGAATACACCAATATACCAAGGTGCATAACTAACAGAATACACCAATATACCAAGGTACAGAACTATTAGAATACACCAATATACCAAGGTACAGAACTAATAGAATACACCAATATACCAAGGTACAGAACTATTAGAATACACCAATATACCAAGGTACAGAACTAATAGAATACACCAATATACCAAGGTACAGAACTATTAGAATACACCAATATACCAAGGTACAGAACTAATAGAATAGACCAATATACCAAGGTGCATAACTAACAGAATACACCAATATACCAAGGTACAGAACTAATAGAATACACCAATATACCAAGGTACAGAACTAATAGAACACACCAATATACCAAGGTACAGAACTAATAGAATACACCAATATACCAAGGTACAGAACTAATAGAACACACCAACATACCAAAGTACAGAACTAATAGAACACACCAACATACCACGGTACAGAACTAATAGAATACACCGATATACCAAGGTACAGAACTAATAGAATACACCAATATACCAAGGTACAGAACTAATAGAACACACCAACATACCAAAGTACAGAACTAATAGAATACACCAATATACCAAGGTACAGAACTAATAGAACACACCAATATACCAAGGTACAGAACTAATAGAATACACCAATATACCACGGTACAGAACTAACAGAATACAACAACATACCACGGTACAGAACTAATAGAATACACCAATATACCAAGGTACAGAACTAATAGAATACACCAATATACCAAAAGAAACATCAATGCACAAGAAAGAAAAAAGTGAAACAAATTCATACCAATGAAACTCATCAGTACAATACATATAAACGAAGCACAAAGAAACATAAGACTATTAACAACACTGACATCATATGAAACGCGAGCAATACATGTCAATGAAAAACAGTACAGAATTATTATCAAGGCAGATACTATGAGACATACCAGCAATATGGAACCATACCAATGAAAAACAAGAAAGATTCCAAATGAAATTCGAACAATACATTCGGAATGAAATGTAGTATCTCTGTTGATAGATGACTATTTGTCACATCTCATGACAAATCAGTTATGCGTGCTTAACCCCCTCCTTGTTCACCCACCCCATCCAGCTAGACAGCAGTGTTGGTTGTGCTGATTGCACGTAATTTTCGAGTCTCAGTCTCAGTTCAGGCTGTCACTGAACTGAGATCAGCCTCTTCTTTGCTGGGCAGTGACAGGAATCAGGGCTTTTCACCCGCGACTGTCATAAGGGGCAGTCGTGCCAGTCTTAGGTGTGCTTCAGGGCTGTTTGCCTGTCTTGACGCTCGTCAGTGGGGATCAGTTTCCTGCGAGTGGTTGTGTGCTCTTCGTCCTTGGTGTTCTGTGTTCTTCCAGCCTTGTGGCAGTAGTACCTCTTCTGGAAGGTAAGAGGAGACTGTAGAGACAGTTCTGACCTGTGTTCTGTCTGTTCGTCTTGTGTTCATGTACGGGAATAAGAGAAAGAGAAGGGGTGGGGGTTGTGTGAATGATATCTAATACAAGATTTTGCTGTTTTATGTGCATGTGTAGGATGTGTATGCATTTTAAACATAAATTTTATAAGAATGTGATAACATAATTGTTACGTGTGTTGAAAGGGTTCAACCGTAAAAATCTAGATTTAAGTTGTCTTTGTGAACCCCCTCAGTTGTTTATTAGTTCTATGTGTGTGTGTGTGTGTGTGTGTGTGTAGTCGTATTATATATGATACTTGAGCTAAGGTATCCAAACTACCCCCCCCCCCCCCCTTTATCCTTTTCCGTCATGTATCTTTGCTTCCTGGGTGTGGCTTCATTGCCAGTCTTTGAAACTTTGATTCAGAGTAAGACATTTTCTATATATCAAACCTTTTCTGTAATAAATTAACTAGCCAAAATTGCAATGTTCTAGTCCTGGTTTTGGAAGGGGTAATTGTCCGCAGATTTGTTTTTTTATAAATTCTTGGCTGTGTACACTTATTTTGTTTGGGGGGTCAAGAGTGAATCCTGCCAGTGGATAATACATTATTTACAGCGTTTACAGCATTCCTACTTCCCTGTCCATCCACTGACTTCCCTGCCCTTCCACCGAGCATCCATTGTCTTCCCTTGACCTGCCTTTGACCTCCCTGGGTTTGGCGTCGTTGGTTACCACCGCCTTCTACTCTTCCTCCACGGCCAGTGTCCGCTGGCCTGGCTGAGTCCCAGCAAGGGGTTCTACGCTTGTCCTAGTCTTCGTCGTCATCACTTACTGTTGTTCGTTGCCGTCACTCACTGTTCTTCGTCCTCGTCGACGTCACTTCATCATCGTCGTCTCTCTCCTACTCGTCTTCATCGTCGTCGTACTTTGGTTCTGTTCCAGTCTCGTCTTCATCTCCTACCCACTTCATCGTCCTCGTCCTTGTGCATTGCTTTAGTGCCTCCATCGTCATCAGCGTAGTGTCTGTGTCTGTGTTTCCTGCAGTTTTTCCTTCGAATGGATTAGTTTGTTTATTTTATTCGGGACACCATCTGCCTCCTCTTGGAGGAAAGTGATCATTTTTCTGGCGCCTCTTGTCATGTTATACATTGATTTATTGATGCATACTTCTGTGTTATAGTTGTTGGTTTACTTGATCTTCAGGGTTATCTCTGTATTGGTTTATAAATGTGCTGATTAAATATATATATATACATTTATTCTGTTATAGTCTGTGTTTGTGTTGTCGGGGTGTTAGTGCTGGGTTGGATGGGGGTTTCTAGTCCGTTCTCCTATAGAGCGTGACACTATTGACAAAGCGAAAGTAAAAAAATCAAAAATATTTTAATGTCTCAGCCTCTGGCCCATAACATGAGTGATGACATGTTCTCTGTACAGGGGAATGTCTACATTTTTGTAGCTTGCATCCGCACATACACTGCTATGTGAACAGAGCTTAACTAAAACAGATTCATTAGTACTATACATAAGTAAACAGAATCTAAACATACATGGCTTTCGAGACTGCTTCGGCGGAATGAATTCACTTATTTCATCATACTTGGGACATAGTAAGTAAAAAGTGAAGTTCTGATTCTAGCGTGTTCTTGCAAAAAACACCATTTGTTTCTGTCCAGGTCGGGTTTATATTGTGAAAAAAAAGAAAAAAAAAGTTAATTTAGAGGTGACACCAATTCTAAATTTTGAAAATGTTTCCGCTTTTGGACCTTCTTAACAAGATACAAAAAAAGGGCTAGCTCGTCGTTCCGACATTAGCCTGGTTGCCTGACCAGCACAGGTGACTTTTTTTTTTTTTATAGTGAAGAGTTGTGCAGTCCCTTCCCCACTCTCTCGCCTACCGACGCTCAAAGTCCCACAGGTGCAGATACTGCCACGTGTAGAACGGTTTCGACTGGTGCAGGGGTTTTTTTTTCTTCGGAGTACCGTCTCCTAGGAGGACTTCCAGCCAATGATTAGAGCTCCCCCTGCCCTTTGGTCATCCTCTTCCGCCTTCACAGCCGTTGGGAAAGGTTTCCTCCTCCACCTGGTCCGTCGTTGGGAGACTTCACATGCGGCAGGTAGTACTGGGTTACATGGTACCAGTAGCAAGAGCTATGCCCCTGACCTCACCATACATACATACATATATACATACATACACACATCGTTTGGGTATGTTTGAACTGAAAATAAACGTAATAGAAATCATAGGACTACAGCGAATCGTGTCAACTTTAAGCAAAACTATAAGCCTTTGACAAACATATGAAAGTTATAAATGCGCTGTGCTTCTCAAACCACCCAAAGCCATGTGTATATAAAATATTGCGAATTTTACACACCCATGTGATGTAGATTTTATTTTGCAGACAGGAGCATGTTATAAACTTCTTTTTTTTTTTTTTTTTTATTTAGGATATCTTTCATTCATCGAAACCAATCGAAACCAAACCCTGATGCATCTTATGTGCGTTTCTATATATAGAATAGAATAGAATAGAATATGTCTTTATTACCAAGTGTACCTGGGTCACAAGGAATACTGAATATATTGGGAATGTACCTGTTTCTCCAAATACAAGATGTCTAGGAGACCTTGGGTTAACACCAAAAAAATCTCTTTAAAGCTCTTCTGAACCACATGTGACAATGGACTGTATTTGACAATCAAACATTTTGAAAAATATACATAGAAAGTTTTCTCCAACAGACCACAGCAATTTCATGATAACTGACGCTCCCTAACGGGCTCGGTCAGGAAGGTCTTGTCACGCTGGTTGGACAGACAGCCTTGTTGTTAAGAATATACCAAAGTATTTATAGATGGTAACAATTATTAGATTTTCATTTCCATAATACCACATTTCGTTATAAGCAAAACCACCATTTCAATATTAAACATTAGACTTTTCTAAGTTTACCAGCAAGTCAAGACGTTTGGATGTATCATACAGAATATTGATTTGTGTTTGGAAAGCAAGGAAAATTGTTTGACATCTTCAGCAAATAACAATATCAACAATTCTATGAAATCAGGAGGCAGCTGAATATAATGATGCCTACCATAGCCTCCCTTGCTTGCCCTTCCTTGTCTTCAGTTTCTACAGTTTAAGAGTTATGCATGCGTGTGAATGACTGGTGCGAAAGCGCTTTGATTTGTCTCTGCACAAGATTCAGCGCTATATAAATACCATTATTATTATAGTTTTAAACATCTCTGGTCGGTTCATTGGTCGGTTGGTTGTGATGCAGCGTTTACGGATTTGTCCGAACGCAGTGACGACTCCTTGAGTAAATGAACTGAACTCTCGCAGCTGTTGTTTCCTTTCCATCACCGTCATCATCACAACAACAAGATCATCAACAACACCAACACCACCACCAACAACAGCACACAAGACTTACTGGTTTGTCGTTGCTCCCTCCAGGAAAGTAGGTCATCAGTCCACTGCGTGTCGTCACCTGGACCCTCGCCTTCGTCAGTGTGTCACTCTGCACGTGAAGCACACAACACAATGTGTCACTCTGCACGTGAAGCACACAACACAATGTGTCACTCTGCACGTGAAGCAAACAGTGCGTCACCCTGCACGTGAATCACACAACGCAGTGTGTCACTCTGCATGTGAAGCACACAACACAGTGTGTCACTCTGCACGCGAAGCACACAACACAATGTGTCACTCTGCACGTGAAGCAAACAGTGCGTCACCCTGCACGTGAAGCAAACAGTGCGTCACCCTGCACGTGAAGTACACAACACAGTGTGTCACTCTGCACGTGAAACACACAACACAGTGTGTCACTCTGCACGTGAGGCACACAACACAGTGTGTCACTCTGCACGTGAAGCACACAACAGAGTGTGTCACTCTGCACGTGAAGGAAACAGTGCGTCACCCTGCACGTGAATCACACAACACAGTGTGTCACTCTGCACGTGAAGCACACAACACAGTGTGTCACTCTGCACGTGAAGCACACAACAGAGTGTGTCACTCTGCACGTGAAGGAAACAGTGCGTCACCCTGCACGTGAATCACACAACACAGTGTGTCACTCTGCACGTGAAGCACACAACACAGTGTGTCACTCTGCACGTGAAGCACACAACACAGTGTGTCACTCTGCACGTGAGGCACACAGCGCGTCAATCTGCACGTGAATCACACAACGCAGTGTGTCACTCTGCATGTGAAGCACACAACACAGTGTGTCACTCTGCACGCGAATCACACAGCGCGTCAATCTGCACGTGAAGCACACGTCGCTGTGTGACACTCTGCACGTGAGGATAAGAAAATATAAGAATAAATAAATACACAAGTAAATTAATCGCGCGCGCACACACACACACACACACACACACACAGGCACAATAGATATGCAACAATTTGCAGTCTCACAAACATGAAAGCCACAGACCCAACTCTACATATAGAAGCAAACTAGTTCCAACGCAAAATTAAAAAAAAAAAAAAAAAATCACACACATATACACGCGCGCGCATGCGCACACAGACACAAAGACACACATATACACAAACATACACACATATGCATGCACACACAAACACAAACACACAAACACATCAACATTACCACATTACCCGAATGCAAACGCGCGCGCGCGCACACACACACACACACACACACACACGCACACACACGAACAGAAACACACACAGATACACACACACGCGCACGCACTCACACATATCACACACATAAACATGCAAGCGCATGCGCGCACACAGACGCACAGACACACACACACACAATCTTTCATTCCGCAGCTCCCAGAATACGCACGACAGATAGAACACAGAAATCCACACCTCAACAAAACACAGGCGGCCAGTGAGACGCACAGACAGTAGACAGGCAGGCAGGCAGGCAGACGTACAGGCAGACGATCGGATAGATATTTGACACACAAGCGACGAACAGACAGATAGGCGGAGAGACAGATAGGCAGACAGAGAAATAGGCAGGCAAGTAGGTAGACGGACACACAGATAGATAGACAGACAGACCGACCGACCCACCGACTGACCTGGCATCTGTATTGGACACGCTGTGAACAGAAGAGAGATCCGTGGATGAGGGCGGTGACGTTGTGTGCAGGTAACGTGTAGGTCAGGACCCGCCCCCTCCTGCCCGTCTTCCCGATCCGCAGCCTGTTGGAGGCACACTGACTGCGTGACTGATGGTTGACTGACAGGGTGATGACTGACTGGATGACTGACTGGATGACTGATGACTGACTGGGTGATTGGCTGACTGGGTGATTGGCTGACTGGGTGACTGACTGAATGAGTGGATGACCGATGACTGACTGACTGGATGACTGACTGACTGACTGACTGATGACTGACTGCCCGGATGACTGACTGACTGACTGGATGACTGACTGACCGGATGACTGACTGATGACTGACTGACCGACTGACCGGATGACTGACTGATGACTGACTGACCGACTGACTGGATGACTGACTGGATGACTGATGACTGACTGGGTGATTGGCTGACTGGGTGATTGGCTGACTGGGTGATTGGCTGACTGGGTGATTGGCTGACTGGGTGATGACTGACTGGATGACTGACTGACTCACCGGATGACTTATGACTGACTGAATGACTGACTGACTGATGACTGACTGGATGACTGACTGCCCGGATGACTGACTGACTGACCGAATGGCTGATGACTGACTGACTGACTGACTGACTGACCGAATGGCTGATGACTGACTGACTGACTGACTGACTGACCGACTGACTGACTGACTGACTGACTGACTGACTGACTGACCGGATGACTGACCGACTGACTGACCGGATGACTGACTGACCGGATGACTGACTGACCGGATGACTGACTGACTGACTGACTGACCGGATGACTGACTGACCGGATGACTGACTGACTGACCGAATGGCTGATGACTGACTGACTGACTGACCGGATGACTGATGACTGACTGACTGACCGGATGACTGACTGACTGACTGACCGGATGACTGACTGACTGACTGACCGAATGACTGACTGACCGGATGACTGACCGGATGACTGACTGACTGACTGGATGACTGACTGACTGACTGACTGACTCACAGGATGACTGACTGACTGACTGGATGACTGACTGACTGACTGACCGAATGACTGACTGACCGGATGACTGACCGGATGACTGACTGACTGACTGACTGAATGACTGGATGACTGACTGACTGACTGACTGAATGACGTACTCAGTGGATGACTGACTGACTGACTCACCGGATGACTGACTGACTGACTGACTGGATGACTGACCGGATGACTGACTGACTGACCGGATGACTGATGACTGATGACCGATGACTGACTGACCGGATAACTGATGACTGACTGACCGGATGACTGACTGACCGGATAACTGATGACTGACTGACTGACTGACCGGATGACTGACTGACTGACCGGATAACTGATGACTGACTGACCGGATGACTGACTGACCGGATAACTGATGACTGTCTGTCTGACTGGGTGACCATCTTACTGACTGATGGACTGATATGATAATCCCTCATTCACATTCATCACAACAAATATAAAAACATTTCCTTTGAAGTGATCTGTTACATAACTGAGTCACCCAACTCCGTACCTTGTATCATTTCGATCAACACCTATTTCATACATGCATGTGTGTTTGTAAAGGGTAAGACATTATCTTTTTTTTCATTTTTTTTGTTGTTTTTGGTTGTGTATGTTTGTTATTTTTGTTGTTTGCTCACTGTTTGGTTTCTGTTTTTATTTTCTGGATTTTCCCTCTCGGACGCGCGAACACGTAAAAGAATGGCGAGAATCACAAACCACCACGAGACTTGTCCCTGATAGGTTTCTACAGAAAAAAAAACAAACTACTTTGATCGTAAAACAAATACACTTTGCAGACAGAAGAAAAGGTGTCGCTGCAATGCAGAGAGAGCAGCCCAAATTTCACACAGAGAAGTCTGTTGTGATGAAATGTAACACAACACAACACAACACACTTCACATCGCAATACAACGCAACATAACGCAACACTACAACACACCCACGTGGCTGACTTACTGGTCATGGGATCTCAATGATCCCCAAGTGGCTGACTTACCGGTCAGGGCATCTCAATGATCCCAAGTGGCTGACTTACCGGTCAGCAGGGGATCTCAGTGATCCACACATGGCTGACTTACTGGTCATGGGATCTCAATGATCCCCATGTGGCTGACTTACTGGTCATGGGATCTCAATGATCCCCATGTGGCTGACTTACCGGTCAGCAGGGGATCTCAATGATCCCAAGTGGCTGACTTACCGGTCAGGGGATCTCAATGATCCCCATGTGGCTGACTTACCGGTCAGGGGATCTCAATGATCCCCATGTGGCTGACTTACCGGTCAGGGGATCTCAATGATCCCCATGTGGCTGACTTACCGGTCAGCAGGGCATCTCAATGATCCACTTGTGGCTGACTTACCGGTCAGGGGATCTCAATGATCCCCATGTGGCTGACTTACCGGTCAGCAGGGCATCTCAATGATCCCCATGTGGCTAACTTACCGGTCAGGGGGATCTCAATGATCACCACGTGGCTAACGTACCGGTCAGGGGGATCTCAATGATCACCACGTGGCTAACTTACCGGTCAGGGGGATCTCAATGATCACCACGTGGCTAACTTACCGGTCAGGGGGATCTCAATGATCACCACGTGGCTAACTTACCGGTCAGGGGGATCTCAATGATCCCCACGTGGCTGACTTACCGGTCAGGGGGGATCTCAATGATCCCCACGTGGCTGAAGGCCTCCTGGTTGCAGAACACCAGGACTGGCTCCAGGGGCCCCGGCCCATCTATGTCAATGAGGAGAGGCGTGTTCTGCTTCAGACCCAGCTGGAACTTGGCTTCCTGACAGTTCCTGGGCACGTCTGTCATGGCGGCATGCATGGACCGTGTCATGTAGGCACTGACGGTGTTAGGGTCAGCAGGCCATCCGTTCATCC
Organism: Babylonia areolata; assembly: GCF_041734735.1. Lineage (NCBI taxonomy): Eukaryota > Metazoa > Mollusca > Gastropoda > Neogastropoda > Buccinidae > Babylonia > Babylonia areolata. The sequence continues at coordinate 5,468,783 of NC_134907.1, forward strand.
ATCCGTCCATCCAGTCGGTCAGTCGGTCGGTCGGTCGGTCGGTCATAAAACTTAAAATAGCTGGTAGAAGAACTTTCAACGACACTTCAGTGATAATAGATCTATTTGAAATGGCTGGGTTAAACTCTTTAAAATGTACTTAAACGATAATTATATTATCTTTAAAAAATATTTTAAAAAAAATGAAATGACTGGGTAAGAAGCACTGTTGACGACACTTGAACAGCTGACCACTGACCAAAACTCTGGGGTCCACAGCGAAGCCTGCCCACGTAGTACGTGCCCGGACTGCCGCCCCGCGAGGAGGGCGGGAGGATGACTCTGGAGAGGGGTAGGGCCTCCTTCCTGATGATCACACCCCCGTCCTCTCCCCCGTCACCGTGGCCACAGTTACACCCCTTCGGGCACTGCCCCACCTCGCCGCACGCGCATTTCTGGTAGGCAGCGAGAGGTGGGGAAGAGGGGGTGGGGGTGGTGAGTAGCGGTGATCTGGGGTGGGTGGGTGGTGGTGATGATGATGGTAGGTGGCTGAGGTTTGTTAATTTTGCTGTTCGTGATGATGATGATGATGATGATGATGATGATGTCTGCGGTGATAATGTTGATGATAACGACAATGATGATGACGATGATGGTGACAATGGCGATGATCAAATGGCAGTGTCAAAAACAGCGACAAGTTAACGAAGATACATACAACTATCGATGAAAGATGGTGGCAATTACAACCATAATGATGACATGGACAACATGACGACAAACTGGAAGGTACTGTGAGAGACTGTGCATTGTTGTATTCAATATGACACCATGGTATCAAAGACGTAACATAGACACCATGGTATCAAAGACGTAACATAGACACAATGGTATCAAAGACGTGACATGGACACAATGGTATCAAAGACGTAACATGGACACAATGGTATCAAAGATGTAACATGGACACCATGGAATCAAAGGCGTAACGTAGACACAATGGTATCAAAGATGTGTCATGGACACAATGGTATCAAAGACGTATCATGGACACAATGGTATCAAAGACGTAACATGGACACAATGGTATCAAAGACGTAACATAGACACAATGGTATCAAAGACGTAACATAGACACAACATAGACACCATGGTATCAAAGATGTGTCATGGACACAATGGTATCAAAGACGTATCATGGACACAATGGTATCAAAGACGTAACATGGACACAATGGTATCAAAGACGTAACATGGACACAATGGTATCAAAGACGTAACATGGACACAATGGTATCAAAGACGTAACATAGACACCATGGTATCAAAGACGTAACATAGACACAATGGTATCAAAGATGTGTCATGGACACAATGGTATCAAAGACGTAACATGGACACAATGGTATCAAAGACGTAACATAGACACAATGGTATCAAAGACGTAACATGGACGCAATGGTGTCAAAGACGTAACATGGACACAATGGTGTCAAAGACGTAACATGGACACAATGGTGTCAAGGACGTAACATGGACACAATGGTATCTAGGACTGACCTTGGAGGTAGTGGTGCCTCCCCAGCCCGTGTGCCTCGTGCCCCGGGCGTCCTCCCACTGGATGGGGCCTCCGTCATAGTCACTACTACACCGCATCCTGCACACACACACACACACACACACACACACACACACACACACACACACACACACACACACACACACACACACACACACACACACACACACACACACACACACACACACACACACACACACACACCAATGGTCCCAAAAATGACAAAAAATGAAGAAAGCAAACACCTGGAGTAACATGACAGTAGTCCAAGCTAAAAAAATTAAAAGATTTTTGGTCACCATTTTGTTTACAAGAAATTTCAGATGAGAGAGACTTTCAAATAGTTTGGACAAAAATGACACACACACACACACACACACACACACACACACACACACACACACACACAAAAGAAAAAGGAAAAAGGTTACCAAGTTCCCCAATATCAAATGACCCACGAAACAAATAGTAAAGAGTGGTAACTCTCTCCATTACACAAGGTACACAACCTCAAGTCAGTGATGCTTACGCTACCGATTCATCTAGCACACAGGTAAATAAAAGGTACATTGAAACAAACCCAGACACTTCCTCAAAAAAGGAGGCGCCGGGCCTTTCCTTATACCAATCATTTGACATGTGCACACAGCAACAAAGACAGAAGAAATGTGCAAACACAAATTAGTTTTTATTCAAGACTGGCATAGCCTCTTTAATCCTGAATAAACCACACAAAACAAATTTCTACCAAGTCAAGTAAAGGCAGAAATCATTGTTGAAATGCTCGCGCAAAATAGCAATTACGAAGGCTTGTCACCTGAGTGTAAAACATACAGAGACTGGGAAGAAAACAGTCCTTCATACAGTGATCCCACTTCGCAAAATGACTTGTGGTTTAATACTCCTATTACATATGAGGAGTTACAAGCGGCAATATCCTCCATTAACAATAACAATCAAACAAAAACAACAACAAACAAACAAAACAACAACAACAACCAGTTGGTCTCGCTGTAATATTTAATGAGATGTTAAAACACATTCCAGAGAAATGTATCACTTTCTTACACAAAATGTATAAGAAATGCTGAATATCTGAATATGTACCACAGATATTGAAAATATCGATAGTTGCATCAGTTTTAAAAGCAGGGAAACCTAAACGTAATAAAAATAGCTATAGGGCTGTTGCTTTGACATTGATTCATCTTTCCACGGCCCTTGTGAGATCTGACATCACGAATGCACAAGAAATATTTTTCAGTGCACCTAAATATCTGATACAAAAGATTCAAAGTGTAAACTGTAAGGCTATCAAAATTGCCCTCGGAGTGCCCTCTCATGCAACCAACCAGGAAACATACAAAACAGCTGGAATTCTTCGCCTAAATGAACATCGTGAGTTAGCAGCAGCAAAAGCTGTAAGGTATACTTCATTGACAGAAATTTTAATTGCTGATGAAATGACAGTAAGATCTGACATTGATTTTCCTGAAAGAGCTAAAGCCATTTCATCACAACTGTGTCAGTTGCAACTTACATTTCAAATTTGTTAAAAGAATCTGGTGTTAACATGAAAAAGTAAGCTGTAATACCACCTTATACCCCTATTCCTTTATGGGAAATGTTGAAAGCAGATTTTGATATTTATTATTTTGAATCAAAAAGAAAGAAAATATCAATACCACGACTATTACTGCTAGAATACACATAACAGAATTATCTCCATATTTTTACAGATGGATCGATTCTTGATGACAAAAACGCTGGCGCGGCTGTTTTTGTTCCTGCTTTTAAAGTTGCAAAATCTTACTTTGATGGCAAGAATCCTTCCATATTTACGGCTGAGCTTATTGCTATCGTACAAGCCCTGAACTAATTGATGAGCCATCAAATGGGTTTTTTTCTTCTTAAATAGTATTGTTTGTTGATTTCAAATCAGTACTTTATGCAAAAGAATCATTTAGTATTGAAACAAGACCTGACTAAGTTATTGAGGCAAATCATTTGGTACATTGTTTGAGGATTACAGGTACTGATGTCAGTTTTTGTTGGGTGTCTTCTCAAGCAGGCATCTATGGCAATGAAACTGCTGGAAAAAAAAAAAAAAAAAAAAAAGCACAATATTAAGAAAAATCGACAAAAATACACGTCCGTCTTTTTGTAAAAGAGGCATACACACTGTTGGAAAAAATCAGCATGGGGTCGATTTCATAGTCGATGTAAGGAAAAGTTTTAAAAACAGAGAGGGACATTATTCCCGAAGCATCTTATTAAAGAAAAGATACCGAATCCATCAGCTTGCTATAAAAAAACAAACAAACAACAACAACAACAACAACAACCAACAAAAAAGCCCTCTACTTTCTTCCGTATAAATCTTGACGCGCTGAAGACAAAATATAGTAAAAATGTTAAATGCATCTGTGGGAAGCAGTTCGGCTTGGATGGTTTGTTCCACTGTCAGCAATTACTTACCTTCTTGTCCAAGTATTTCACAGAGAATAATTATTCTATGGACGATTTTGGAAAGTTATTTGTAACGAAGTTCTTGCGGCCGAACTTTAATGCACTTCAGAATTGTGTTCATGGTTTTAGCTATTATTATCATTATTGAATTGTTAGGTTTAAATGCAATTGCATGTTAGTTATGCATTTCTGAGTAGTTTTGTACCTTTTCTGTTTTCATGACTTCTCTTCCCGTTGGCAGAGATTGTAGTTTTGGGGCACCTCACTGTTCCTTTTCTCCCGTTTTTATGCTTATCTTTTATTCGTTTCCCAGTGATTATGATATTATTACAACACAAAAATAAAATTAGGTTAACTGTGCAGAAAATAAAAGATATTATGACGGTCGTTGAATCCAGAGATGTTGAAAGACAGAAACAATCGATACAACTGTCTGCTTTTTACACCCTGCCTTCATTCTGGTCTGCTCTCCCAGTGTTATTCTGGTCTGCTCTCCCAGTGTTATTCTGGTCTGCTCTCCCAGTGTTATTCTGGTCTGCTCTCCCAGTGTTATTCTGGTCTGCTCTCCCAATGTCATTCTGGTCTGCTCTCCCAATGTTATTCTGCTCTGCTCTCCCAGTGTTATTCTGCTCTGCTCTCCCAATGTCATTCTGGTCTGCTATCCCAATGTTATTCTGGTCTGCTCTGCTCTCCCAATGTTATTCTGGTCTGCTCTCCCAGTGTTATTCTGCTCTGCTCTCCCAATGTTATTCTGGTCTGCTCTGCTCTCCCAATGTTATTCTGGTCTGCTCTCCCAATGTTATTCTGCTCTGCTCTCCCAATGTTATTCTGCTCTGCTCTCCCAATGTTATTCTGGTCTGCTCTCCCAGTGTCATTCTGGTCTGCTCTCCCAATGTCATTCTGGTCTGCTCTCCCAATGTTATTCTGGTCTGCTCTCCCAGTGTCATTCTGGTCTGCTCTCCCAGTGTCATTCTGCTCTGCTCTCCCAGTGTCATTCTGGTCTGCTCTCCCAATGTCATTCTGGTCTGCTCTCCCAGTGTCATTCTGGTCTGCTCTCCCAGTGTCATTCTGGTCTGCTCTCCCAGTGTCATTCTGGTCTGCTCTCCCAATGTTATTCTGGTCTGCTCTGCTCTCCCAATGTTATTCTGGTCTGCTCTCCCAGTGTCATTCTGGTCTGCTCTCCCAGTGTCATTCTGGTCTGCTGTTCCAGTGTTATTCTGGTCTGCTCTCCCAATGTTATTCTAGTCTGCTCTCCCAGTGTCATTCTGGTCTGCTGTTCCAGTGTTATTCTGGTCTGCTCTCCCAATGTTATTCTAGTCTGCTCTCCCAGTGTCATTCTGGTCTGCTGTTCCAGTGTTATTCTGCTCTGGTCTCCCAATGTTATTCTTCTCTGCTCTCCCAATGTCATTCTGGTCTGCTCTCCCAGTGTCATTCTGGTCTGCTCTCCCAGTGTCATTCTGTTCTGCTCTCCCAATGTTATTCTAGTCTGCTCTCCCAGTGTCATTCTGGTCTGCTGTTCCAGTGTTATTCTGCTCTGGTCTCCCAATGTTATTCTTCTCTGCTCTCCCAGTGTCATTCTGGTCTGCTCTCCCAGTGTCATTCTGGTCTGCTCTCCCAGTGTCATTCTGGTCTGCTGTTCCAGTGTCATTCTGGTCTGCTCTCCCAATGTTATTCTAGTCTGCTCTCCCAATGTTATTCTGGTCTGCTGTTCCAGTGTTATTCTGGTCTGCTCTCCCAATGTTATTCTGGTCTGCTCTCCCAATGTTATTCTGCTCTGCTCTCCCAATGTTATTCTGGTCTGCTCTCCCAGTGTTATTTTGCTCTGCTCTCCCAATGTTATTCTGCTCTGCTCTCCCAATGTTATTCTGGTCTGCTCTCCCAGTGTTATTTTGCTCTGCTCTCCCAATGTTATTCTGCTCTGCTCTCCCCATGTTATTCTGCTCTGCTCTCCCAGTGTCATTCTGGTCTGCTCTCCCAATGTTATTCTGGTCTTCTTTCCCAATGTTATTCTGGTCTGCTCTCCCAATGTTATTCTGCTCTGCTCTCCCAATGTTATTCTGGTCTGCTCTCCCAATGTTATTCTGGTCTGCTGTTCCAGTGTTATTCTGGTCTGCTGTTCTAGTGTTATTCTGCTCTGCTCTCCCAATGCTATTCTAGTCTGCTATCCCAATGTTATTCTGGTCTGCTGTTCCAGTGTTATTCTGCTCTGCTCTCCCAATGTTATTCTAGTCTGCTCTCCCAATGTTATTCTGGTCTGCTCTCCCAATGTTATTCTAGTCTGCTATCCCAATGTTATTCTGGTCTACTATCCCAATGCTATTCTAGTCTGCTATCCCAATGTTATTCTGGTCTGCTATCCCAATGCTATTCTAGTCTGCTATCCCAATGTTATTCTGGTCTGCTCTCCCAATGCTATTCTAGTCTGCTATCCCAATGTTATTCTGGTCTGCTATCCCAATGCTATTCTAGTCTGCTATCCCAATGTTATTCTAGTCTGCTATCCCAATGTTATTCTGGTCTACTATCCCAATCCTATTCTAGTCTGCTATCCCAATGTTATTCTGGTCTGCTATCCCAATGCTATTCTAGACTGCTATCCCAATGATATTCTGGTCTGCTCTCCCAGTGTCATTCTGCTCTGCTCTCCCAATGTTATTCTGGTCTGCTCTCCCAATGTCATTCTGGTCTGCTCTCCCAGTGTTATTCTGCTCTGGTCTCCCAGTGTTATTCTGGTCTGCTCTCCCAATGTTATTCTGGTCTGCTCTGCTCTCCCAATGTCATTCTGGTCTGCTCTCCCAGTGTTATTCTGGTCTGCTCTCCCAATGTTATTCTGGTCTGCTCTGCTCTCCCAATGTCATTCTGGTCTGCTCTCCCAATGTTATTCTGGTCTGCTCTCCCAGTGTTATTCTGCTCTGGTCTCCCAGTGTTATTCTGCTCTGCTCTCCTAATGTTATTCTGCTCTGGTCTGCTCTCCCAATGTTATTTTGGTCTGCTCTCCCAGTGTCATTCTGGTCTGCTCTCCCAATGTTATTCTGCTCTGGTCTGCTCTCCCAGTGTTATTCTGGTCTGCTCTCCCAGTGTTATTTTGGTCTGCTCTCCCAATGTTATTCTGGTCTGCTCTCCCAGTGTTATTCTGGTCTGCTCTCCCAGTGTTATTCTGGTCTGCTCTCCCAATGTTATTCTGGTCTGCTCTCCCAATGTTATTCTGGTCTGCTCTCCCAGTGTCATTCTGGTCTGCTCTCCCAATGTTATTCTGGTCTGCTCTCCCAGTGTCATTCTGGTCTGCTCTCCCAATGTTATTCTGGTCTGCTCTGCTCTCCCAGTGTTATTCTGCTCTGCTCTCCCAATGTTATTCTGGTCTGCTCTCCCAATGTTATTCTGGTCTGCTGTTCCAGTGTTATTCTGGTCTGCTCTCCCAGTGTTATTCTGGTCTGCTCTCCCAATGTTATTCTGGTCTGCTCTCCCAATGTTATTCTGGACTGCTGTTCCAGTGTTATTCTGGTCTGCTCTCCCAGTGTTATTCTGGTCTGCTCTCCCAATGTTATTCTAGTCTGCTATCCCAATGTTATTCTGGTCTGCTCTCCCAGTGTTATCCTGGTCTGCTCTCCCGATGTTATTCTGGTCTGCTCTCCCAATGTTATTCTGGTCTGCTCTCCCAATGTTATTCTGGTCTGCTCTCCCAATGTTATTCTGCTCTGCTCTGCTCTCCCAGTGTTATTCTGGTCTGCTCTCCCAATGTTATTCTGCTCTGCTCTCCCAATGTCATTCTGGTCTGCTCTCCCAGTGTTATTCTGGTCTGCTATCCCAATGCTATTCTAGTCTGCTATCCCAATGTTATTCTGTTCTGCTCTCCCAATGTTATTCTGGTCTGCTCTCCCAATGTTATTCTGCTCTGCTCTCCCAATGTTATTCTGGTCTGCTCTCCCAATGTTATTCTGGTCTGCTCTCCCAATGTTATTCTGGTCTGCTCTCCCAGTGTTATTCTGGTCTGCTCTCCCAATGTTATTCTGGTCTGCTCTCCCAATGTTATTCTAGTCTGCTGTTCCAGTGTTATTCTGGTCTGCTGTTCCAGTGTTATTCTGGTCTGCTCTCCCAATGTTATTCTGCTCTGCTCTCCCAGTGTTATTCTGGTCTGCTCTCCCAGTGTTATTCTGCTCTGCTCTCCCAGTGTTATTCTGCTCTGCTCTCCCAATGTTATTCTGGTCTGCTCTCCCAGTGTTATCTTGGTCTGCTCTCCCAATGTTATTCTGGTCTTCTCTCCCAGTGTTATTCTGGTCTGCTCTGCTCTCCCAGTGTTATTCTGCTCTGCTCTCCCAATGTTATTCTGGTCTGCTCTCCCAGTGTTATCTTGGTCTGCTCTCCCAGTGTTATTCTAGTCTGCTCTCCCAGTGTTATTCTGGTCTGCTCTCCCAATGTTATTCTGGTCTGCTCTCCCAATGTCATTCTGGTCTGCTCTCCCAGTGTTATTCTGGTCTGCTCTCCCAATGTTATTCTGGTCTGCTCTCCCAGTGTTATTCTGGTCTGCTCTCCCAATGTTATTCTAGTGTGCTCTCCCAATGTTATTCTGGTCTGCTCTCCCAATGTTATTCTAGTCTGCTATCCCAATGTTATTCTGGTCTACTATCTCAATGCTATTCTAGTCTGCTATCCCAATGTTATTCTGGTCTGCTATCCCAATGCTATTCTAGTCTGCTATCCCAATGTTATTCTGGTCTGCTCTCCCAGTGTTATTCTGGTCTGCTATCCCAGTGTTATTCTGGTCTGCTATCCCAATGTTATTCTGGTCTACTATCTCAATGCTATTCTAGTCTGCTATCCCAATGTTATTCTGGTCTGCTATCCCAATGCTATTCTAGTCTGCTATCCCAATGTTATTCTGGTCTGCTCTCCCAGTGTTATTCTGGTCTGCTATCCCAATGTTATTCTGGTCTACTATCTCAATGCTATTCTAGTCTGCTATCCCAATGTTATTCTGGTCTGCTGTTCCAGTGTTATTCTGCTCTGCTCTCCCAATGTTATTCTGGTCTGCTCTCCCAGTGTTATTCTGGTCTGCTCTCCCAATGTTATTCTGCTCTGCTCTCCCAGTGTTATTCTGGTCTGCTCTCCCAATGTTATTCTGGTCTGCTCTCCCAGTGTTATTTTGCTCTGCTCTCCCCATGTTATTCTGGTCTGCTCTCCCAGTGTTATTTTGCTCTGCTCTCCCAATGATATTCTGGTCTGCTCTCCCAATGTTATTCTGCTCTGCTCTCCCAGTGTTATTCTGGTCTGCTCTGCTCTCCCAGTGTTATTCTGGTCTGCTCTCCCAATGTTTTTCTGGTCTGCTCTTCGAATGTTATTCTGCTCTGCTCTCCCAATGCTATTCTAGTCTGCTATCCCAATAATATTCTGGTCTGCTCTCCCAGTGTTATTCTGGTCTGCTCTCCCAATGTTATTCTGCTCTGCTCTCCCAATGTTATTCTGGTCTGCTCTCCCAATGTCATTCTGGTCTGCTCTCCCAATGTCATTCTAGTCTGCTCTCCCAATGTTATTCTGCTCTGCTCTCCCAATGTTATTCTGGTCTGCTCTCCCAATGTTATTCTGCTCTGCTCTCCCAATGTTATTCTGGTCTGCTGTTCCAGTGTTATTCTGGTCTGCTGTTCCAGTGTTATTCTGCTCTGCTCTCCCAATGTTATTCTGGTCTGCTCTCCCAGTGTTATTCTGGTCTGCTATCCCAATGTTATTCTAGTCTGCTCTCCCAATGTTATTCTGGTCTGCTCTCCCAATGTTATTCTAGTCTGCTATCCCAATGTTATTCTGGTCTACTATCCCAATCCTATTCTAGTTTGCTATCCCAATGTTATTCTGGTCTGCTATCCCAATGCTATTCTAGACTGCTATCCCAATGTTATTCTGGTCTGCTCTCCCAGTGTTATTCTGCTCTGCTCTCCCAATGTTATTCTGCTCTGCTCTCCCAGTGTTATTCTGGTCTGCTCTCCCAGTGTTATTCTGGTCTGCTCTCCCAATGTTATTCTGGTCTGCTCTCCCAATGTTATTCTGGTCTGCTCTCCCAATGTCATTCTGGTCTGCTCTCCCAGTGTTATTCTGGTCTGCTATCCCAATGCTATTCTAGTCTGCTATCCCAATGTCATTCTGGTCTGCTCTCCCAGTGTTATTCTGGTCTGCTCTCCCAATGTTATTCTGCTCTGCTCTGCTCTCCCAGTGTTATTCTGGTCTGCTCTCCCAATGTTATTCTGGTCTGCTCTGCTCTCCCAATGTTATTCTGGTCTGCTCTCCCAATGTCATTCTGGTCTGCTCTCCCAGTGTTATTCTGGTCTGCTCTCCCAATGTTATTCTGCTCTGCTCTCCCAATGTCATTCTGGTCTGCTCTCCCAATGTCATTCTAGTCTGCTCTCCCAATGTTATTCTGCTCTGCTCTCCCAATGTCATTCTGGTCTGCTCTCCCAATGTCATTCTGGTCTGCTCTCCCAATGTTATTCTGGTCTGCTCTCCCAATGTCATTCTGGTCTGCTCTCCCAATGTTATTCTGGTCTGCTGTTCCAGTGTTATTCTGGTCTGCTCTCCCAGTGTTATTCTGGTCTGCTCTCCCAATGTTATTCTGCTCTGCTGTTCCAGTGTTATTCTGGTCTGCTCTCCCAATGTCATTCTGCTCTGCTGTTCCAGTGTCATTCTGGTCTGCTGTTCCAGTGTTATCCTGGTATGTTCTCCCAATGTTATTGTTGTGCGTTCAGCGCTCATGTCATCAGTTTCTTCCCTTCTCTTTCCTCCCGACGTTTTCTGTCGTTCAGCTCTCAAGAAATTAGGTGTTTCTTCCCGTTGTTATGTCAGCGTGCTCTTTACCATGGTAATGATTAAAGTGCATTCATATAGCGCTTACACGCGTCTCAAAGCACTGCACAATTATTCGTCAGTCAGAAACAAACCACAAATATTGGTGTGTGTGTGTGTGTGTGTGTGTGTGTGTGTGTGTGTGTGTGTGTGTGTTTCTTTACCAGACTTCCTGTGAGCAGAAGCGGGAGTTGTCCACCAAGGGCGTGGTGTCTGTCGGGTAGAGGACGGGTACCTCATCCCCCTGGCTGGGTATGGGGAGGGGGAAGGTGGGGGTGGGCGTCACCTCCGTGATGGCAAAGTTGGCCTTCAGCACACACGTCACCTGACAAGATCAAATCAAATGACGGGCGCAATAGCCGAGTGGTGAAAGCGTTGGGCTTTCAATCTGAGGGTCCCGGGTTCAAATCTCGGTGACGGCGCTTGGTGACTAAAGGGTGGAGATTTTTCCATCTCCCAGGTCAACATATGTTGACCTGCTAGTGCCTGAACCCCCTTCGTGTGTATACGCACACAGAAGATCAGATACGCACGTTAAAGATCCTGTAATCCATGTCAGTGTTCGGTGGGTGATGGAAACAAGAACATACCCAGCATGCACACCCCCGAAAACGGAGTATGGCTGCCTACATGGCGGGGTAAATAAACAAAACGATCACACACGTAAAATGTCACATGTCTGTCTATGTCTGCGTGACTGAAATCTGATTGAATGACACAGGAAACGAATGATGAGCACCCAGTGGCAGCCGTCAGTCGGCTCTACCCAGGTAGGCAGCCTGCTGTGCAAATGACCCGTGTTTGTAAAGCGCTCAGAGCCTGGTCTCCGACCGAGGACAGGAGCTATATAAGTATCAATATCATTCAATCAGTCATTCAGGAGGCTGTACACTGGTAGAGTCAGGCCAGTGCTGGAGTATGGCATGACTGCATTGGGCACTACGGCCAAGTCCAACTTTGAACGGATCAGCAAGGTTCAGAATCACGCTACCCGTATCATCACAGGGGCCATGAAGTCTACGCCAATTCAGGAGCTTGAAACCATCACAGAGCTCCAGCCCCTTGAGGACCGCAGAAACGCCAAATTCCTGACCCAGGCTGCCAAGAGCAGGATCCTAGAACGGCAACATCAGGATATCCTTGACCATGCCCACAAAGTGATACCCCGGTTTTTGCCGTCCCTACCTGGAGCGAAGGAACCCCTCCCCTCATCCAGTGCAGCATCCCTGGTGTTGGCCCCAAAGATTCCCAAAGCGGCCCTGAAAGAAATTCCCTCACCCTTGAACACCTCCACACCCAGTTCCCCAAAGAGTTCTGGACTCATGTCTACACTGACGGCTCTACGACAGATGCCATTCGGAACGGAGGGGCAGGAGCCTATGTTCAGTATCCAGAAGGCAGAGAAGAAAAGATCTGCCTCGCTACCGGCCTGTTCTCCACCAATTACAGAAGCCTTGAAAACAGCAGCAGCCACATCGAGGCCAGCCCCTACGCCAGCCACAACGTTGTCTTCCTGACCGATGCCCTGTCCATCTTGCAGGCCCTTTGGTCCAACAGAGATCCAGAACAACGATCTGTCCTCCTCTCTCGCCTCCCTCTGCACAAGTCACACAGGCACACTGCAGTGGATTCCCTCCCACTGCAACGTGCTTGGCAACGAGACTGCTGACTCCTTGGCAAAGGAAGGCACTACGAAAGAACAAATGGACAGGTCTACCAGCTACTCTGAATCCAGGACCATCATTAAGGCCAAGCTGCAGAACAAGTGGAAGCAGCAGCATCCATGCCACAACAGAGCAGACCCATACTACCTGCTGACTCGTCGAGAGCAGGTTGCTATTTTCAGGGTCAGGACAGGCCACAACCGCCTGAAACACCACTTATACACGAAACTCCGTATTGGTGACATAGAGCAGTGCCCCTGCAAAACAGGCAGCCAGACAACAGAACATCTGCTGCAGTCCTGCCCGCTCCACCAAGCGCTCCGAGAGAAAACCTGGCCGACCCAATCCCAGCGGCCCGGAAGCTCTACGGACTGGAGGACCTGCGACGTACTGCCGCCTTCGTCGAGGAGACGGGGGAATCCATCTGATAAATGACGAACGAGACAACAACAGCAACAACAATTCAATCAATAAATCAATCAAGAAGCCTTGGGCCGGATCAATGAAGAGATCAAGTCACAGTGTAATAATAATCATAGAAATGATGATGATGATAACAACAACAATAACAACGATAAGAATAAGAATAAGAAAAAGAATGACAATAATAAGAATGACAATGATAATGATAATAAAGTAGAAGATGATGATAAATTAAGCATCATCATCATCATAAACATAATCATAACAGCAGTCCTTGTAAATGTCAGTTTAATCAGTCCTAGAGTGCCTTCACACGAACAGAGAAAAGTGTCAGAATACCCTCTTTCACCCCCATGTGTGACTTGTCAGTTCATTAAATAATGTCGAAAAAACGTAAAACTGGGAAACAGCGAGCATAAAGTTTTGATAGCTACAAGGAAAAAGAATAAGTTTTGACCAAAGTGGCTAATCATACAACACCAAGTAAGCCATACTACGGGGCATGGCCACGGACTTACATGAGATTCTGTAGAAGACCGTTGTCGTGGCACACACCACTGCTCTAAAAATAGCGGACCAGACACGCTGGCCACGGGTTATGGTTACCTTCACTGAACAAAGTGTAAAAAGCGGGAACTGTTTTTTTCATATATTTAGTTATTTTTCTACCAAACCCGACAATTTCTTCCTCCACGTTTTGGACATGTGATTGCACATGAATCAAGCTACGTCACTGTCGCGTTAGAAATTTTAATCGAATTTGTTCAAGATTAAACCAAACTGTGATCAAACTAGGGTGACAGCTGGAAGTGCAGTGAACAATGACCCTGTACCCTCGACCCCTGTGTGGTTCTCCCCTCAGTGTGGGGAGCAGTGCTGGGTGTGGTTCTCCCCTCAGTGTGGGGAGCAGTGCTGGGTGTGGTTCTCCCCTCAGTGTGGGGAGCAGTGCTGGGTGTGGTTCTCCCCTCAGTGTGGGGAGCAGTGCTGGGTGTGGTTCTCCCCTCAGTGCGGGGTGTGGTTCTCCCCTCAGTGCTGGTGTGGTTCTCCCCTCAGTGTGGGGAGCAGTGCTGGGTGTGGTTCTCCCCTCAGTGTGGGGAGCAGTGCTGGGTGTGGTTCTCCCCTCAGTGTGGGGAGCAGTGCTGGGTGTGGTTCTCCCCTCAGTGTGGGGAGCAGTGCTGGGTGTGGTTCTCCCCTGAGTGCTGGGTGTGGTTCTCCCCTGAGTGCTGGGTGTGGTTCTCCCCTCAGTGTGGGGAGCAGTGCTGGGTGTGGTTCTCCCCTCAGTGCGGGGAGCAGTGCTGGGTGTGGTTCTCCCCTCAGTGCGGGGAGCAGTGCTGGGTGTGGTTCTCCCCTCAGTGCGGGGAGCAGTGCTGGGTGTGGTTCTCCCCTCAGTGTGGGGAGCAGTGCTGGGTCGGCTGCTTCACCCGGAAGGGGAAGGGGAGCTGGCATGAGGGGTGCCCGCCAGTTTAGTGATGGTGCTGAGTCCCATGACTCCCCAAGGCAGCTGAGGAGTCACGCGTTCAGTGCATCAGACCACAGGCCCGGGGAGCTGATCAACCAGTGTTGTTCTCTCAGGGTGGGGGTCACTGTAGTGGTGATGGAGAGAAAGGTGCTGAATGAGGGTCAGACCAAGGTCCAGTGTGCGGCAATAAAGGATCCACGGGAACGCTGGAGTCAGGTTTTGAACCAGACACTGGCACTGCCGTTGATGGTAATGAACCCCAGCCTTCACGCAGCAGTGATTTCTTTTGCCTCCTACAACACTGGGAATATGGCGCGTTATGAATGAGC
>NC_134907.1:5488509-5551009 GCF_041734735.1 Babylonia areolata
TCCTGCGTGCAGTTTTATTTGTTTTTCCTATTGAAGTGGATTTTTCTACCGAATTTTGCCAGGAACAACCCTTCTGTTGCCGTGGGTTCTTTTACGTGCGCTAAGTGCATGCGGCACACAGGACCTCGGTTTTTCGTCTCATCCGAATGACTAGCGTCCAGACCACCACTCAAGGTCTAGTGGAGGAGGAGAAAATATCGGCGGCTGAGCCGTGATTCGAACCAGCGCGCTCAGATTCTCTCGCTTCCTAGCCGGACGCTTTACCTCTAGGCCATCACTCCACTATGCTATGCTATGCTATGCTATACTATACTATACAACACCACATGAAAACAACGATATATTATACAACACCAAACACACAACAGCTTACTACACCCTCCCACACTATTCATACTATGCATACCTGTGCACAACCTGCCGTCTCCAAGGTAACCAGGGTCACACTGGCACTTTCCGTCCTCACAGCGAGCATGGACGTCACAGTTTCGATGGTTGTAACACACCCCTGTTCACACACACACACACACACACACACACACACACACACGAACACACATACGAACACACACACACACACACACACACACACACACCGCCACAGTGATTTTAAAGTGTTGCTAAAGCTTCACTCACACGGTTGAGACACGAACCCACCCCAAGTAGTTTTTGTTTCTTCCTTTTTTTTTCGCTGTTTAATTCCCCTTTTTTCTTTTGCTTATGACTGTAATTTATTCCCAATATTGTTTCTTATATTACTGATAGCTTATGAAATGTGCTATCTCTCCGCTCCCATGTGATGCTCGGTTCATCTTTCATCATTTTTGTCATGTCATCTTTTTATGTATGTTTAAAATGTTAGCTCTCTTCTCTTTCCTCTGCTCTCTCTTCTCTGTCTGTCTGTCTGTCTGGCTCTCTCTTTTTACCCCCCCCTCTCTCTCTCTCTCTCTCCCCCCCCCCGCCCCCCCGACCCCCTCTCCGTCACGCTCCCTTTCCCTGCCTCTCCTTTCTCCCTTTTCCTTCTTTTCTATAAGGTTTTCTTTCTTGGTTTTTTTCTTTTAAATTCAGGGCTGGGTGGGGAAAAAATCATCTTGTTAGTATACTTATGTCAGTACCCTGGATTTTTTTTTTTTTTTTTTTTGTGGAGGGAGGGGGGGGAGGACCGGGGGGAGGGGGGAGGGGTTACCGGGAAGTGATCACAAGACTTTCATTATCTCTGATAACGGAAGTGAAAACGAGATCGGCTTCTTCATTGTTACGCGTCGCGTTGCCATGGTGAACTGATCGTGTTCTCTCCATTACTTACTCCTTTGTGTGGAGGGACATTGAACAAATATCCTCCTCCTCTTCCTCCTCCTCCTCCGCCCCCTCGTAGATAGTTTAAACTGTTGTTAAAGCCCCATTCACACGTGTTACTTTAAACTGTTGTTAAAGCCCCATTCACACGGATAAGACACGAACCCGCCCCCTCGTTGTCAGTTTGGACTGTGGTTAAAGCCCCACTCACACGAAGCCGTCCCCTCGTTGTCAGTTTGGACTGTGGTTAAAGCCCCACTCACACGAACCCGTCCCCTCGTTGTCAGTTTGGACTGTGGTTAAAGCCCCACTCACACGAACCCGTCCCCTCGTTGTCAGTTTGGACTGTGGTTAAAGCCCCACTCACACGAACAAGAGTCGAAGCCGTCCCCCTCGTAGTTGTTGCTGGAGTCACAGTGACAGTGGTAGGACCCCGGGGACTCGGTGCAGTTGGCGTTCAGGGCGCACGGGTCCTGGTCACACTCCTTCACGTCTGTGCCACGTCAAATCACAATCATTAATCAAGGAACCAGTGCTTTGATGGCTGTTGTAGTAGTAGTAGTAGTAGTAGTAGTAGTGTAGTTTTTGACTCACTTGTATAAACAAAGTGAGTCTATGTTTTAATCTGGTGTTCGGTTGTGTGTGTGTGTGTGTGTGTGTGTGTGTGTGTGTGTGTGTGTGTGTGTGTGTGTGTGTGTGTGTGTGTGTGTGTGTGTGTGTGTGTGTGTGTGTGTCCATGGTAAACTTTAACATTGACATTTTCTCTGCAAATACTTTGTCAGGTGACACCAAATTTGGCATAAAAATAGTAACAATTCAGGTCTTTCCAGTCATCTTCTTTAAAACAATATTGCACCTCTGGGATGGGCACAAAACAACTGGAATGAACATAACAGAGAAATTGAATCGGCCGTGCCAACCGGGTGTAACTAAACTTGTACATCTATCTAGATCCAGAGAAAACGGCTAAATGTTGCAGTGTGATTGCGGCGATAGCCACGTCTCCTTTACCGTGGACTTAAAAAGAATTTTTAATTGCCCTTAAAGATTTTAGAATGCCCAAGATACACCAGAATAATATGATTTAAACAGCGTTCTCACTGCGAATACCGCAATCGATTTATCGCCCTTTAAAAAAAGCATGTTTAAATTTGATATTTTTGAACGTCAGTTAAGGAGCCACGATAGTGTAATGGGTAAGACAGTTTCTTCTTAACCGAACACTCGGGGTTCGAACCTGCCTTCGGGACTTTTTTTTCTTCTTTTTTCTTGTTCTTTTAACCCGAAACTTTATGATAACAAATACAGAACACATTTTAACGATCCTCCACGTTTTCCTTTCTTTTTTGTGGGGCCTCCATCCTCGACCTTTTTCTTTCTTTTTTTGTGGGGCCTCCACTTTTTTCTTTCTTTTTTGTGGGGCCTCCATCCTCCACTTTTTTTCTTTCTTTTTTGTGGGGCCTCCATCCTCCACTTTTTTTCTTTCTTTTTTGTGGGGCCTCCACTTTTTTCTTTCTTTTTTGTGGGGCCTCCACTTTTTTCTTTCTTTTTTGTGGGGCCTCCATCCTCCACTTTTTTTCTTTCTTTTTTGTGGGGCCTCCACTTTTTTCTTTCTTTTTTGTGGGGCCTCCATCCTCCACTTTTTTTCTTTCTTTTTTGTGGGGCCTCCATCCTCCACTTTTTTTCTTTCTTTTTTGTGGGGCCTCCACTTTTTTCTTTCTTTTTTGTGGGGCCTCCACTTTTTTCTTTCTTTTTTGTGGGGCCTCCATCCCCCACTTTTTTCTTTCTTTTTTTGTGGGGCCTCAACTTTTTTCTTTCTTTTTTGTGGGGCCTCCATCCTCCACTTTTTTCTTTCTTTTTTTGTGGGGCCTCCACTTTTTTCTTTCTTTTTTGTGGGGCCTCCATCCCCCACTTTTTTCTTTCTTTTTTTGTGGGGCCTCAACTTTTTTCTTTCTTTTTTGTGGGGCCTCCATCCTCCACTTTTTTTCTTTCTTTTTTGTGGGGCCTCCACTTTTTTCTTTCTTTTTTGTGGGGCCTCCACTTTTTTCTTTCTTTTTTGTGGGGCCTCCATCCCCCACTTTTTTCTTTCTTTTTTTGTGGGGCCTCAACTTTTTTCTTTCTTTTTTGTGGGGCCTCCATCCTCCACTTTTTTCTTTCTTTTTTTGTGGGGCCTCCATCCTCCACTTTTTTCTTTCTTTTTTTGTGGGGCCTCAACTTTTTTCTTTCTTTTTTGTGGGGCCTCCACTTTTCCCCTTTCTTTTTTGTGGGGCCTCCATCCTCCACTGTTCCCACTGTTTAGATTTGATTTTGACGGCCAGTCATTCTTTGTCACATGTCATTTTTGTTTTTAAATGCCAGTATCATATTGATCTTTCATGAGAGCACACACACACACACACACACACACACACACACACACACACACACACACACACACACACACACACACACACATTTACTCATAGTAGTAATCGTAGTAATAGTAGCAGTAGTAGTAGAAGTAGTAATGTATGTATTGTATTGAATTGTATTACTCTTTTGTCGCAACAGATTTCTCAGTGTGAAACTGGGGCTGATCACCCCAGGAAGATCGTGTCGCTACACTGAGAGCGCCACCCTTAGTTTTCTGTTTGCAGGTGTATTTATTTACCTATCACAGATGATTTTCGAACGGATTTAGCCAGGGACAAGCCTTATGTTACCGTGTGTTCTTTTAAATGTTTGCTGCAAAAAGGACCTCGGTTTATCGTCTCATCTGAGTGACTAGCGTCCAGACCACCACTCAAGGTCTAGCGGAGGGGGATAAAGGACTGGCGTGGAACCAGTGCGCTCAGATTCTCTCGCTTCCTATGCGGACGCTATCCCTCTAGGCTAATACTCCACTATGCAGAAATATTACGCAGCAGCAGCTGTCGTAGTAGTAGTAATAGTAGTAGTAGTAGTTGGGAAAAGAACAGGAGGAGGAGTGGTAAAAAATAATAACAGATGATATAAGATCAAAGGTATCTTAGGATAATGAGAAATGAGTCGCAGGCTCTTTTTCAAGTGCAGACAAGTGTTGGCCGGCAACAGTAGTGTGTTGGAGGTGAGCTGGTGAATTGAAATCACCTTCAACAGACTTCTGTGCCAACACTTATCTGCACTTCACAATAGATTCTTCGACTCGAAACGCCGTCTTCTCATCATCTTAAGCCACCTTTGATCCTACTATTCTATTTTTTACTTTGTTTTAAAAGGTTTAGCAGTCATTAAGTAATCGTGGAAGTTGTTATTTTTGTTGTTATAGCAACTGTTGTTGTTGTTGTTTTTATCAGTATGCATCAGATACTGCACCAACAGCAGCAGCAGTACTGGCAGCAGCAGCAGCAACAGCAGCAGCAGCAGCAGCAGCAGTAGTAGTAGTAGTAGTAGTAGTAGTAGATTCTCATTGTGCGTCAGTCATTAACGTCACTAACTGACTGCAGTATTCAGCAGCAGCAGTAGTTGAAGTGTCGGAAATAGCAGCATTAAACCTAATACTAGTAATAGCATTAAACTTAGAAACAACAGAAAAAGCAGCAGTCGACACAGCAGCAGCAGCAGCAGGAGGAAAAGCACCTGTTGCTGTTGTCGTTACTATGAAATTTTGGTGCCATATACATCTACCACATTGACAGACCAGGATGACGTGGTATCTCTCTCTCTGTCTCTCTTTGTGTATCTCTCACGCGCGCGCACGCACGCACGCACACACACACACACACACACACACACACACACACACACACACACACACACACACACACAGAGTTCTGACCTGTGCAACCAAAAGGATCAATGGGGTCGCCGTTGCCGACAAAGCCGGCGTTACAGTCACACACGAACAACGCCGTGTCCGCCACCATCACGCAGGACGCATACTGGTGACAGTCTCCGGCTGATTTACACGTGATGGGATCTGGAAAGATACAACGTCACGGCGACAATGCCAGACACACCGTGACAGACATACCGTGACAGACACACCGTGACAGACATACATTGACAGACACACCGTGACAGACATACATTGACAGACACACCGTGACAGACATAGTGACAGACACACCGTGGCAGACATACATTCACAGACACACCGTGGCAGACATACATTGACAGACACACCGTGACAGACATACATTGACAGACACACCGTGACAGACATACATTGACAGACACACCGTGGCAGACATACATTGACAGACACACCGTGACAGACATACATTGACAGACACACCGTGACAGACATACATTGACAGACACACCGTGACAGACATACATTGACAGACACACCGTGACAGACATACAGTGACAGACACACCGTGGCAGACATACATTGACAGACACACCGTGACAGACATACATTGACAGACACACCGTGCTAGACATACATTGACAGACACACCGTGACAGACATACATTGACAGACACACCGTGAAAGACACAGACACAGAGTGACAGACACACAGTAACAGACACACCGTGACAGACACACGGTGACAGACACACGGTAACAGACACACCGTGACAGACACACCGTGACAGATACATGGTGACAGACACACGGTAACAGACACACCGTGGCAGACATACATTGACAGACACACCGTGACAGACATACATTGACAGACACACCGTGACAGACATACAGTGACAGACACACAGTGACAGACACACAGTAACAGACACACCGTGACAGACACACGGTAACAGACACACCGTGACAGACACACAGTAACAGACACACCGTGACAGACACACCGTGACAAATACATCGTGACAGACACACGGTAACAGACACACGGTGACAGACACACAGTAACAGACACACCGTGACAGACACACCGTGACAGACACACCGTGACAGACACACGGTAACAGACACACCGTGACAGACACACGGTGACAGACACACCGTGACAGACACACAGTAACAGACACACCGTGACAGAGACACAGCGACAGACACATGGTGACAGACACAGACACATGGTAGCAGACACACGGTGACAAACACACGGTGACAGACACACGGTGACAGACACACCGTGATACACACATGGTGACAGACACACCGTGACAGACACAGAAACACAGTGACAGACACACCGTGACAGACACAGACACACTGTCACAGACACACGGTGACAGACACACAGTGACAGACACACCGTGACAGACACAGACACACCGTGACAGACACACGGTGACAGACACATGGTGACAAGACACACACACATGGTAGCAGACAAACGGTGACAAACACACGGTGACAGACACACCGTGACAGACACAGACGGTGACAGACACACGGTGACAGACACACGGCGACAGACACATGGTGACAGACACAGACACACCGTGACAGACACACCGTGACAGACACACCGTGACAGTCACACCGTGAAAGACACATGGTGACAGACACACTGTCACAGACACACGGTGACAGACACAGACAGATGAAAGGCACAGACACACAGTGACAGACACACGGTGACAGAGACACGGTAACGGACACACGGTGACTTAAACACGGTGACAGACACACGGTGACAGACACACGGCGACAGACACACGGTGACAGACACACCGTGACAGACACACGGTGACAGAGACACAGCGACAGACACATGGTGACAGACACAGACACATGGTAGCAGACACACCGTGACAAACACACGGTGACAGACACATGGTGACACACACACCGTGACACACACATGGTGACAGACACACCGTGACAGATACACACACACGGTGACAGACATACGGTGACAGACCCAGACCCACGGTGACAGACCCAGACCCACGGTGACAGACACACGGTGACAGACACACGGTGACAGACCCAGACACACGGTGACAGACACACGGTGACAGACACAGACACACGGTGACAGACACACGGTGACAGACACAGACCCATGGTGACAGACACACGGTGACATAAACACGTCGACAGACACACCGTGACAGATACATGGTGACAGACACACTGTCACAGACACACGGTGACAGACACACGGTAACAGATACACGTTGACAGACACAGACCCATGGTGACAGACACACGGTGACATAAACACGTCGACAGACACACCGTGACAGAAACACCGTGACAGACACATGGTGACAGACACACTGTCACAGACACACGGTGACAGACACACGACCTACGGTGACAGACACACCGTGACAGACACACCGTGACAGACACATGGTGACAGACACACGGTGACAGACACACGGTGACAGACACACGGTGACAGACACATGGTGACAGACACACAGTGACAGACACACCGTGACAGAAACACCGTCACAGACACACGGTGACAGACACACGGTAACAGATACACGTTGACAGACACACGGTGACAGACACACGGTAACAGATACACGTTGACAGACACACGGTGACAGACACAGACCAACGGTGACAGACACAGAGTGACAGACACACCGTGACAGACACACGGTGACAGACACACGGTGACAGACACACGGTGACAGACACAGACCCATGGTGACAGACACACGGTGACAGACACACGGTGACAGACACACGGTGACAGACACACGATGACAGACACACGGTGACAAACAAACGGTGACAGACACACGGTGACAAACAAACGGTGACAGACACACGGTGACAGACACATGGTGACAGACACAGAAACATGTTAGCAGACACACGGTGACAGACACACGGTGACAAACAAACGGTGACAGACACACGGTGACAAACAAACGGTGACAGACACACGGTGACAGACACATGGTGAGAGAAACACAGTGACAGACACATGGTGACAGACACACGGTGACAGACACATGGTGACAGACACACCTTGACAGACACATGGTGACAGACACACCGTGACAGACACATGGTGACAGACACACGGTGACAGACACATGGTGACAGACACACGGTGACAGACACATGGTGACAGACACACAGTGACAGACACATGGTGACAGACACACAGTAACAGACACAGACACATGTTAGCAGACACACGGTGACAGACACACGATGACAGACACACGGTGACAAACACACGGTGACAGACACACGGTGACAAACAAACCGTGACAGACACACGGTGACAGACACACTGGACAGAACAGAAACATGTGAGTGCAGACACACGTGACAACACACGTGACAAAAACGGTGACAGACACACGGTGACAACACACAGAACGGTACAACACGTAAGAAACAGGACAGACACATGGTGACAGACACAGGTGACAGACACATGTGACGAACCTGACAGACACATGGTGACAGAACATGACACACTGGTAACACAGTGACAGACATCGACAGAACACGGTGACAGACACAGTGACAGACACCTGACAAACAGGACGACACGTAAAGACACAGACAATGTAGCAGACAACCGTGACAGACACACGGACAGACACAGCACACACAACAGTGACAGACACACTGACAGCACAGATACAACAACACACCGGCCGACACACATCATGGGGACAGACACAGTACAGACTACCTGACAGACACGCACCGTTAAGCCACAGACACCGGTGCGACAACCGTGACACATGTCACACACACACACACACACACACACACACAGACACACACACACACACACACACACACACACACAGACACACACACAGACACACACGCACACACACACACACACACACACACACACCACTCTTACTTCCAACCAAGCTGCAGCCCGTGGCGTTCTGTCTGTAAGTACTGAGGTAGCCGTCGCCCTCATATCCCTCCGGACAGTAGCACTTGAAACGGGTGTGCATGCGGTTCTGCACGCACAGAGAGTGCTTTGCACACTTCAACCGTTGGTTGGAACAGCTGCCTTCGCTGAAGTCGTCGTCTCCATAGTCATTGGTTTCCTCCGAGTCTGTGGTGGCTATGAGGAGAGAGAGAGAGAGAGAGGGAGGGAGGGAGAGAGAGAGAGAGAGAGAGGGAGGAGTTGTTAGCCAACGTTTGCTCGCATTCACACAGAGAGAAATCGTAGGGGCGCTCCTAACCTTTTTCTCACGTTAGAAGACGGCGTGGACTGCGAGAAAGCTTGGTAGTTCCGTGGGAAGACAAAAAGGAAGGAGAAAGAGAAAGGTATGGACGCTGACAACGACAGTCATAACGATGGTGACGTTATTGAAGTCGTTGACGGTGATGGCATAACATCAGTTCTAAAAATAACATGCATGCGCGCGCATATAATTATGAGCATGGCCTATTATGTGTTATCACCACTATCAATATAAATATGTGTGTGTGTGTGTGTGTGTGTGTGTGTGTATGTGTGTGTGTGTGTGTGTGTGTGTGTGTGTGTGTGTGTGTGTGTGTGTGTGTGTGTGTGTGTATGTGTGTGTGTGTGTGTGTATGTGTGTGTGTGTGTATGTGTGTGTGTGTGTGTGTGTGTGTGTGTATGTGTGTGTGTGTGTGTGTGTATGTGTGTGTGTGTGTATGTGTGTGTGTGTGTGTGTGTATGTGTGTGTGTGTGTGTGTGTGTGTATGTGTGTGTGTGTGTGTGTGTGTGTATGTGTGTGTGTGTGTGTGTGTGTGTGTGTGTGTGTGTGTGTGTGTGTGTGTGTGTGTGTGTGTGTGTGTGTGTGTGTGTGTGTGTGTGTGTGTGTGTGTGTGTGTGTGTGTGTGTGTGTATGTGTGTGTGTGTGTGTGTGTGTGTGTGTGTGTGTGTGTGTGTGTGTGTGTGTGTGTGTGTGTGTGTGTGTGTGTGTGTGTGTTTCCTTTTGTCTGTTTGGTTGCCTGGTTGATTTGTTTTCCTTCTTTCACTTCCATTTTAAAACAATATTTTTGTGTTCTGAGTAGTGTCTTCTCTGAAACTGGGAAGCCATTTTCAATGCAACGTTGCATTCAAAAGGATGCTAACGCAAACATGTGATCACATGACACAAACAGGTGATCACATAACACAAACAGGTGATCACATAACACAAACAGGTGATCACATAACACAAACAGGTGATCACATGAACAAGCGTGAAATGGAGGAACGTTCTAAATAAATGCGGCAGATAAAAGTTGCCTCACAACAAACACCAAACTTTATTTTGTACCGTGTTCACGCTTCCTTCACTGCCTCCTTACTGGCTGGGAGAAGGCTTCAGCAGAGAAAGAGGGCGGGAGGGGGGCGGGGGGGATGGGGGGGGGGGGGGGCGGGGATACATATTTTGCAAGTGAGAGTATCATATCTTCATTTTCTGTTATCAGTTTGCCGAACAAATCTATTTCTCTACGCTGGAGCTGTATTGAAAAGGGTGCAGGTTTTTATTTTTTCGAAATTCCTCGTATCTATTGCAGCTGAATATGAAATGAGTTTCGTCTTCTGGGCTTTCGCCCCACACTGGGCAAGGGGATGTTGCTGCGTCTGAATCGAACCATCTTCTGCTGGCATTCAGAGAGAGAGAGAGATAGAGAGAGAAAGATGGGGAGGGGGGGGGGTTGGCGACGGGGGGGGGGGGGGGGGGGGGGGTAACTGTCCAATCAACTATCGCATTAATATGTCTTGCAATCTCTGAAGAGAGAACTATGCCTCAAAAATCCTGACGGCAATCATATAAATAGGAACATTACGAAATATATATAAATAGGAACATTACGAAATATATATAAATAGGAACAGTACGAAATAAAAAAGAAAGATGCTTGTTAGATTTACTATTTTCCACATCTGAAATAGGAAAATATTTAAACAATGGTTTATAAGGAAGCCATTATTGGTCAAAAAGCATTTTTATGCTTTTCATCACATTGAATAGCATTCCACATGATATCTGTTTTGAGCAGTCTAGTGAAGGCAGTAATGTGAGGTTTACTGTTGTTCCATTTACACTTATAAACATGAAATTTAGCCAGCAGTAGTATCAAATCAATAATTTTATCCGTAACAACTCCATCTTTAACTCTAAACAAGTAGAGATCTTCTGAAAATGTTATGCTTGCACACGTTTCACAAGTACTCTTCATTAATGTTTCCAGAGAGCTCCAGAAAACACTAGTAATATGACAGTTCCAAAAAAGGTGTACAGTTGTTTCTTCTTCTTCGCCACAAAAAGAACACAGGGGCAAGTCAATCACTTTACGGAGAAAAAGATATCTACTTGTTGGTAGAATTCTTAACAGTAGTCTGTACTGGAACAATATCTCAAGTGTGTGTCAGATGTTAACTGGTGGCATTTTTAAAATCCGTTTTTCCAAGTTGAATTTTCATAATTTATGTTCCATTTGTTAATTCCTGCAGGTTGAACGTCTGAGTAAATAAGAACTGAATATATAGCTTTGTTGCCTTTCACGATTACTGTCCACATTTTCTGTTTTAGTAGTTTATATCTAGCAGTCAGTGTAACGTGTAGTTTATTTTGATAATTCCTTATAGCATTGATGACACCGATGTATAATGAGTGATTCGTTCTAATATTTGAGTATTTCTGGAAAACTCTCTATAGTCAAGGAAACCAGCTTCATCATTCAACAAATCTTTCACATAGTATATACCGTGTTCAACCCACTGCTTAAAATATAAACCACACTCCTATCTCATAGTACGTTTATGTTATAGTGAATGCATTCTGAAATAAAATCATGAACATCATTAGAACGACATTTAAGATACATTTTTGATATTTCAGGACGTCTTGCCAGAAATTGTTACCTGTTTTTCTAAGTAAAGTGTTCACATATTCACCACCCATTAAGTTTGTCGAGTCCAGGGACAACAGAAAACAACAACTCCTGAAGGTTGTCACAACAAGAAAAGAATATTCGTTTCAACCAGCAAACTTTATCGGCATTCATATCTTAGAAGAAAGCGTCATGAGAGAGAGAGAGAGAGAGAGAGAGAGAGAGAGAGAGAGAGAGAGAGAGAGAGAGAGAGTCTGCAGTGACTGAATGGGATTTACACACACACACACACACACACACACACACACACACACACACACAAACACACGCACACACACACACACACACACACACACACACACACACACACACACACACACACACACACACAGGCCAGCAGACATATAGATGAAACAGAGAAGTTAGAAAAATAAAGATACAGGGGAGAGGAAGAAACAGAATGAGACAGACAGACAGACAGACAGTCAGACAAACTGAAACGGAGAGAGAGAGAGAGAGAGAGAGAGAGAGAGAGAGAGAGAGACGCACGTGACATACATACAGACATACATACATACATTGTCAGACAGAGCGGTGTTGTGGGTTGGGGGTGGGGGTGGCGAACTAGCCATCCAGTGAGCAAGAGAGAGGTTGAGAGGAAAGTTTCTTTCAAGTACAAAGATCAAAAGACAGACAAATGCATACACGACATCCAGACAAGAGAGGTTTGACCCCGACCCCCACACACGACATCCAGACAAGAGAGGTTTGACCCCCACACACGACATCCAGACAAGAGAGGTTTGATCCCCACACACGACATCCAGACAAGAGAGGTTTGACCCCGACCCCCACACACGACATCCAGACAAGAAAGGTTTGACCCCCACACACGACATCCAGACAAGAGAGGTTTGATCCCCACACACGACATCCAGACAAGAGAGGTTTGACCCTTACACACGACATCCAGACAAGAAAGGTTTGACCACCACACACGACATCCAGACAAGAGAGGTTTGACCCCCCCACACGACATCCAGACAAGAGAGGTTTGACCCCCACACACGACATCCAGACAAGAGAGGTTTGACCCTTACACACGACATACAGACAAGAGAGGTTTGACCCTGACCCCCACACACGACATCCAGACAAGAAAGGTTTGACCCCCACACACGACATCCAGACAAGAGAGGTTTGACCCCCACACACGACATCCAGACAAGAAAGGTTTGACCCCCACACACGACATCAAGACAAGAGAGGTTTGAACCACACACGACATCCAGACAAGAGAGGTTTGACCCTTACACACGACATCAAGACAAGAGAGGTTTGACCCACACACGACATCCAGACAAGAGAGGTTTGACTCTTACACACGACATCCAGACAAGAGAGGTTTGACCCCCACACACGACATCCAGACAAGAGAGGTTTGACCCCCACACACGACATCCAGACAAGAGAGGTTTGACCCACACACGACATCCAGACAAGAGAGGTTTGACCCTTACACACGACATCCAGACAAGAGAGGTTTGACCCTTACACACGACATCCAGACAAGAGAGGTTTGACCCCCACACACGACATCCAGACAAGAGAGGTTTGACCCCCACACACGACATCCAGACAAGAGAGGTTTGACCCTTACACACGACATCCAGACAAGAGAGGTTTGACCCTTACACACGACATCCAGACAAGAGAGGTTTGACCCTTACACACGACATCCAGACAAGAGAGGTTTGACCCCCACACACGACATCCAGACAAGAGAGGTTTGACCCCCACACACGACATCCAGACAAGAGAGGTTTGACCCTTACACACGACATCCAGACAAGAGAGGTTTGACTCTTACACACGACATCCAGACAAGAGAGGTTTGACCCTGACCCCCACACACGACATCCAGACAAGAGAGGTTTGACTCTTACACACGACATCCAGACAAGAGAGGTTTGACCCTTACACACGACATCCAGACAAGAGAGGTTTGACCCCCACACACGACATCCAGCCAAGAGAGGTTCGACCCTTACACACGACATCCAGACAAGAGAGGTGTGACCCCCACACACGACATCCAGACAAGAGAGGTTTGACCCCCACACACGACATCCAGACAAGAGAGGTTTGACCCTTACACACGACATACAGACAAGAGAGGTTTGACCCTGACCCCCACACACGACATCCAGACAAGAGAGGTGTGACCCCCACACACGACATCCAGACAAGAGAGGTGTGACCCACACACACGACATCCAGACAAGAGAGGTTTGACTCTTACACACGACATCCAGACAAGAGAAGTTTGACCCCCACACACGACATCCAGACAAGAGAGGTTTGAACCCCACACACGACATCCAGACAAGAGAGGTTTGACTCTTACACACGACATCCAGACAAGAGAGGTTTGACCCACACACGACATCCAGACAAGAGAGGTTTGACCCTTACACACGACATCCAGACAAGAGAGGTTTGACCCACACACGACATCCAGACAAGAGATGTTTGACCCTTACACACGACATCCAGACAAGAGAGGTTTGACCCACACACGACATCCAGACAAGAGAGGTTTGACCCTTACACACGACATCCAGACAAGAGAGGTTTGACCCTTACACACGACATCCAGACAAGAGAGGTTTGACCCCCTACACACGACATCCAGACAAGAGAGGTTTGACCCACACACGACATCCAGACAAGAGAGGTTTGACCCTTACACACGACATCCAGACAAGAGAGGTTTGACTCTTACACACGACATCCAGACAAGAGAGGTTTGACTCTTACACACGACATCCAGACAAGAAAGGTTTGACCCCCACACACGACATCCAGACAAGAGAGGTTTGACCCTTACACACGACATCCAGACAAGAGAGGTTTGACCCTTACACACGACATCCAGACAAGAGAGGTTTGACTCTTACACACGACATCCAGACAAGAGAGGTTTGACCCACACACGACATCCAGACAAGAGAGGTTTGACCCTTACACACGACATCCAGACAAGAGAGGTTTGACCCACACACGACATCCAGACAAGAGAGGTTTGACCCACACACGACATCCAGAAAACAGAGGTTTGACCCTTACACACGACATCCAGACAAGAGAGGTTTGACCCCCACACACGACATCCAGACAAGAGAGGTTTGACCCCCACACACGACATCCAGACAAGAGAGGTTTGACCCTGACCCCCACACACGACATCCAGACAAGAGAGGTTTGACCCACACACGACATCCAGACAAGAGAGGTTTGACCCACACACGACATCCAGACAAGAGAGGTTTGACCTGACCCCCACACACGACATCCAGACAAGAGAGGTTGACCCGCCCCCCACACACGACATCCAGACAAGAGAAGTTTGACCCCACACACGACATCCAGACAAGAGAAGGTTTGACCCACACACACGACATCCAGACAAGAGAGGTTTGACCCACACACGACATCCAGACAAGAGAGGTTTGACCCCCACACACGACATCCAGACAAGAGAGGTTTGACCCCCACACAACGACATCCAGACAAGAGAGGTTTGACCCCACACACGACATCCAGACAAGAGAGTTTGACCCCCACACACGAAATCCAGACAAGAAGTGTTTGACCCCACACACGACATCCAGACAAGAGAGGTTTGACCCTTACACACGACATCCAGACAAGAGAGGTTTGACCCACACACGACATCCAGACAAGAGAGGTTTGACCCCCACACAACTCACAAGCCGGGGCAGTGGGCAGACCAAGGAGGAGCAGCGCTGCCAACACCCACAGTCTGTGCAGCCCCGACATCGCTCTCTTGGTGTCTGTGGAGTCCCTGCTTCACAACAAAACACCTCGGTCAACACGTCAACAATCAGGTGTGCATGATGGTAGGTAGGTACAGGTGGGTCGGGTATAGGGTAGGTAGCACGAAAAGAAGTAGGACTGAGAGAACTTCAATGGAAAACTGTACAAAACATAATCATATCAAAGAAATGTTTCACTGCAAAAAATAAATGTAGTTGAAGATAACAAAATTAATGCTCCATCTGTAAGACTGAATTAGAAGATTCTAGAAAATTGAATAGTATCTTGTGATCCTAATTAGACTAAATGGGGAAATATGTGTAGTAGTGTACAGAAGAAAAACATAAAACAAATAAATACTTGATTTTTTAGCAACAAATCCCGTGCAGGCCACTGAAAGGAAAAAAACAACAACAACAGAATGTTATTGTCGACTAAAGTGCAAAAGAGTGGGTGAACAAGCAATTATAAAAATATTTCACAAATTCAGCCATGTCATCACAGTTGCCGTTTATCAAATGATGTGGAAAATCAACTTAATAATAATGGATACTTATATACCATACTATCCAGAAATCTGCTCCAGGTGCTTTACAAAAACGCTATATTAACATAAAACATTACATCTATGTTACATACACACACCAAAATATGACTACACACACACATACACACACACACACGCGCGTGCGCGCGCGCACACACACACACACACACACACACACACACACTGCGTACATACATTTTAACAATACACGTGTATCTAACAGCTAACCTAACACATACGCACACATAGGCAGGCACAAACTTACATAAACGCATGCGCACACAATACACATTCATATACATGCATGTATTTATGTACACATACATATGTATATATACATAGTCAAGCACAGCTAACGCAAAGGAAGTGGACCTGCCACAATTGAACTTACTGCTGAGGGAAAAGGTGAGTTTTGAGACGAGATTTAAAAGATGCGAGGGAATCAGAATGACGGAGGTTATCAGGGAGCTTGTTCCACGTCTTTGGCGATTGAAAAGAAAACGATCTGTGTCCATATACTTCTGACGTGAGGTATCCTGAGAAGTCGAGTATCAGAGGAAGAACGGAGCTGGCGAGACATTTAAACAAAAACAACCCCGTTTGGCCCCGCCGTAAAGTTTGAACACTGAATGCTGCCAGGAAAATAAGATTTAAGTGACATCTGTTTGCCAGGGTTTTTTCACAAAAACGGGTATAAATTTTCAAAAAATTCTGTGCTCTTTGTTATTGGAGAAAGACCCATAAAAGTAATATTTTCTGAAAGGGAAAGAAATAAAGAATACAAAACACATGATGTTTTCTCATTTTATATATTTTTAGTGACATGCTGTTGTTTTGAAATCTGTATTTTGTTTTTTGTCACATTTTCAACTTGTTCATTACAAACATTAGTCAGATAATTTGCACTAAAATATCATATTTTCTGGACAAATGGATATCTGCACACACAAAATCATACTAGAACAACCACAATATATAAATAAAAACAACTGAAAAAGAAATAGATACATAATGCATTGTGACTTCTGCAAGTGATAATATGGATGTGAGGCCACGCCCTCTCAGTCTCCACCCCCTCTTCTTCACCCCTCTCACACGGTCACTTGATCCAGTTCTCGTCAGTCCGCGTTGGCTGAGGGCTGAGTGCCAAGAAAATAGCTCACACTGTGTCCTGCTAAAAATTCGATGACTTCTGTCGTCTGCTAGAGCTGAACAGCCGGCATCACTCACTGATAGTCGCATCTTGGCCACTCTCTTGATTGCTCCCTTTATTTTCTATCAAATCGTCCTATAAATGTTCACCACTGTCTTCTCCTTCGAACTTATGCTTCAATTCTTTCTGAGCATCAGCTAAAGAAAGTAATCTTGCTTGATTTAGTTCCCCACGATCGCATGTCTTGAGCGCGGAGTCAGTCCGACATTTTGTTGAGCGAGCGAGGAGAGGAGCCAGGCAAAGACTGCGGTCAGTAACCCAACCAAAACGTTCAAATAAAGGACTGCCTTATGACGCAGATGGTGTTTCTAGCTATGAATAGAATCTAGAAAGATGCCACAAGCTAAAGCTACAAGCATTTTTGTCAACGAACTGAATGCAAAGCAGGGAAAAGTCAGAATATTTCGATGACGAGTTATCTCGTCATTGTGGCAGCGAAGCGTACATGCTTTCCATGACGAGTTACCTCGTCATATAGGCAGCCTAGGGGTAATACCCAGTGACATGGCGTAAAGCTTGAATACTGATTTAAACACCCAGTGACATAGCATAAAATCAAATATTGATTATACACACGAGGACAAACACCTAATGACATAGCGTGAAGTATGATGCTAATTTAACACACAAATGACATGGGGTAAAGCTTGAACACTGAATTAAACAAGCTCTGCGTGTCACGTTCGATGGGTCGCCATCTGTGGCAGGATCAAGAAGATTGTGACACCTCTTAATGCCCTACAATATTGTTGTAAACAACACCTATTGATGTCCTACAGTACTGTTGGTATCAACACCTGTTGATGTCCTATAATAATGTTGGTGTCAACACCTGTTGATGTCCTATAATACTGTTGGTAACAACAACTATTGATGTCCTACATTGTTGTTGTTAACCACAACATCTACTGATGTCCTACATTGTTTTTATTAACAATGACACCCATTGGTGTCCTACACTGTTGTTAACCACAACACATATTGATGTCCTACACTGTTGTTATTAACCACGACACCTATTGATGTCCTACATTGTTGTTATTAACCACAACACCTGTTAATGTCCTACATTGTTAACCACAACACATATTGATGTCCTACACTGTTGTTATTAACCACGACACCTATTGATGTCCTACATTGTTGTTATTAACCACAACACCTGTTGATGTCCTACATTGTTAACCACGACACCTATTGATGTCCTACATTGTTGTTGTTAACCACAACACCTGTTGATGTCCTACATTGTTGTTGTTAACCACGACACCTATTGATGTCCTACATTGTTGTTATTAACCACAACACCTGTTGATGTCCTACATTGTTGTTATTAACCACAACACCTGTTGATGTCCTACATTGTTGTTATTAACCACGACACCTACTGATGTTCTACACTGTTGTTATTAACAACGACACCTATTGATGTGCTACATTTTTGTTGTTAACCACAACACCTGTTGATGTTCTACACTGTTGTTGTTAACCACAACACCTGTTGATGTCCTACATTGTTGTTGTTAACCACAACACCTATTGATGTCCTACATTGTTGTTGTTAACCACGACACCTATTGATGTCCTACATTGTTGTTGTTACCCACAACACCTATTGATGTCCTACATTGTTGTTGTTAACCACAACACCTATTGATGTCCTACACTGTTGTTGTTAACCACGACACCTATTGATGTCCTACACTGTTGTTATTAACCACGACACCTATTGATGTCCTACATTGTTGTTATTAACCACTACACCTATTGATGGCCTCTCCAAGACACTGGAGCAACTCATCAGAGAGCTTCTGTTTGCCGACGATGCTGCCCTCGTCGCCCATACAGAAGCGGCCCTGCAGCGTATAACGTCCTGCTTCGCAGAGGCTGCGCAGCTCTTCGGCCTAGAAGTCAGTCTGAAAAAGACGGAAGTTCTCCACCAGCCTGCCCCACGGGAAGAATTCCACGCTCCTCACATCAACATCGGTGAGACAGAGCTGAAGTCGGTCCACCAGTTCAGCTACCTAGGCTGCACCATCTCGTCTGACGCCAAGATCGACAAGGAGATCGACAACAGACTTGCAAAGGCAAACAGCGCATTCGGCAGGCTGTACAAGAGAGTGTGGAACAACAAACACCTGAAGAAAGACACAAAGATCAGCGTGTACAGAGCTGTTGTACTGCCCACCCTGTTGTATGGCTCCGAAACCTGGGTCACCTACCGGCACCACATACGACTGCTTGATCGCTTTCACTAGCGCTGCCTTCGCACCATCCTCAGCATCCACTGGAGTGACTACATCACAAATGTCGAGGTCCTGGAGCAGGCAAAGACTATCAGCATCGAGGCAGTGCTGCTAAAGACCCAGCTACGTTGGGCAGGGCACGTGTCCAGGATGGAGGACCACCGCCTGCCCAAGATCGCGCTGTATGGCGAACTGTCCACTGGCCACCGTGACAGAGGAGCACCCAAGAAGAGATACAAAGACTCCTTGAAGAAAGCTCTCGGTGCCTGTCACATTGACCATCGCCAGTGGTCCGCAGTAGCCGCTGATCGAGAGACCTGGCGACGCACCATCCACCAAGCTGTCTCCTCCTTCGAAAACAACCGCAGGGCCAGCCTTCAGGACAAACGCAGAAGGAGGAAGAACCACGACGCTGCAGCCGCGAACCCAGACCAGACTTTCCCTTGCAACCGCTGCGGCCGACTCTGCTTTTCCCGCATTGGCCTTGTCAGCCATGAGCGTGCCTGCATCAGACGTGGACAACGCCCTTCCTAGATCTTCGTCAGCGAAGCCAGGCCATGATGATGATATTGATGTCCTACACTATTGTTATTAACCACAACACCTACTGATGTTCTACATTGTTGTTATTAACCACAACACCTGTTGATGTCCTACACTGTTGTTATTAGCCACTACACCTGTTGATGTCCTACATTGTTGTTATTAGCCACTACACCTGTTGATGTCCTACATTGTTGTTATTAACCACTACACCTGTTAATGTCCTACATTGTTGTTATTAACCACGACACCTATTG
Source organism: Babylonia areolata (assembly GCF_041734735.1). NCBI lineage: Eukaryota > Metazoa > Mollusca > Gastropoda > Neogastropoda > Buccinidae > Babylonia > Babylonia areolata. The sequence goes on from NC_134907.1 coordinate 5,509,136, forward strand.
ATGTCCTACATTGTTGTTGTTAACCACTACACCTGTTGATGTCCTACACTATTGTTATTAACCACTACACCTGTTGATGTCCTACATTGTTGTTATTAACCACTACACCTGTTGATGTCCTACATTGTTGTTATTAACCACTACACCTGTTGATGTCCTACACTATTGTTATTAGCCACTACACCTGTTGATGTCCTACATTGTTGTTATTAACCACTACACCTGTTAATGTCCTACATTGCTGTTATTAGCCACTACACCTGTTGATGTCCTACATTGTTGTTATTAACCACTACACCTGTTAATGTCCTACATTGTTGTTATTAACCACTACACCTGTTGATGTCCTACATTGTTGTTATTAACCACTACACCTGTTGATGTCCTACATTGTTGTTGTTAACCACAACACCTGTTGATGTCCTACATTGTTGTTGTTAAACACGACACCTGTTGATGTCCTACATTGTTGTTATTAACCACTACACCTGTTGATGTCCTACATTGTTGTTATTAACCACTACACCTGTTGATGTCCTACATTGTTGTTATTAACCACTACACCTGTTGATGTCCTACATTGTTGTTATTAACCACTACACCTGTTGATGTCCTACATTGTTGTTGTTAACCACAACACCTGTTGATGTCCTACATTGTTGTTGTTAAACACGACACCTGTTGATGTCCTACATTGTTGTTGTTAAACACGACACCTGTTGATGTCCTACATTGTTGTTGTTAAACACGACACCTGTTGATGTCCTACACTTTTAACAATAATAATAATAATAATAATAATAATAATAATAATAATAATAATAATAATAATAATAATAATAATTCCTAACGTTTCTATGGCGCGATATCCAGTACTAATGCTGCTCAAAGCGCCTTACATCATCGAGTCAGATATAAACATAACATAAAAACATAACAACAGCTCAATCCAGTGCGTTCACAGAACGAATAAAAAAAGCACAATCCACTAAACAATAAAAATATCAAGTAAATAATGCTTAGATTTAAAAAGAAATACATTCCATAAAGACACACATTTTTTTTAAACACACAAGCATATGCGCGCGCACACACACACCCGCACACACACACACACACACACACACACACACACACACACACACACACACACACACACACACACACACACACACAGAAACAGAAACATGATAGTTCATCTAAATTAGCATTTTACAAGAACGCTGTGACAAATTATAAAATTGAACCGTATTTAATGAATACAGCAAATACACAACACAGGAAAGCACTGACCATGTTACGAATCAGCGCCCATGACTTACAAATCGAAAATAAAAATACACCGAAAGAACAAAGACTGTGTGATACTTGTAACAGTTTAGAAGATGAGATTCACCTTTTAGACAATTGTGTAAAGTACAATACTTACAGACACAGATTCCTAATCGATATATGTCGTCCAAATGCAAAGCCTAGTGAATTGATCCTTCTAACAGAAATACAGCCAAGGCTGGCGAAATTTGTTCATGAATGTTTCTCTTCTTAATATGTTCATGTTTCTGTTTCATTGTGTCTTATAAACTTTAAGGTTTTGTGACAATAAAAAAGTATTCTATTCTATTCTATTCACACACACACACGCACACACACACACACACACACACACACACACACTTATATAAACATGCGCGCGCGCGCGCGTGCGCCCAGACACATTAAATATATCAACTGCACTAAAACAGGATTTCGTGAGTATAAACATCTTTACCATAAAACTCTATGTGGCGAACAGACTTTGGACTATCCATTGTGCTGAGTGCAGAAATGTTTGCGGAAGAGGTGCGTTTTCAGATCTGACTTAAAGGTCTGGAGATCAGGAGCATTTCTGAGGGACGATGGCAAAGAATTCCAAATTTGGGGTGAAGATGATGATGATGGAGTCTCCCGTCGGTCTGACGGATGAGTAGGCAGGCAGGCTTATCTGTCGGTGTGTGTCCTCATATGGGAGAAGAGGCCGATTCTGGATGCACAGCACTTTTCACAGGTGTTGCAAGGGAAAACGTCTCCAGAAGTTGAGCCCTGCTTCCTTCGCTCACGCTGCCAGCATTCTCTTGTTTTCAGACGTCTTTATGCCACTAGAGCACAGCATCCTCCAGCGACAGCGGCCAAGGGCATCAGTTTCCCAGGAAGCGATGTCTATGTCACAAGCTTTGAGGTTTGTCTTCAAGGCGTCCTTGAAGCGCTTGAAAGACTTTAAGGAACCTTTCAGAGCTGGATCTTTGCGTTCTGCATGGTTCATACATTTCCAGCACAGAGGAGAGATACGGGGGAAGATATTCATCAAAATGTCGGAAGGCAAATGTCGCTAGTTTATGGTGAATGCGGGACTCTATAGGAAGCCAGTGTAAATGATGCAAAAGAGGTGTGACATGATCAGATTTCAAGTCGTGCAGCATTGTTCTGTACTTTCTGTAGTCTGATAAGAGAGGAAGATGGTTATTCTGCTAAGGTAGAATTGCAGTAATCTAGTCTGGACACTGTTGGTGTCCTACAATATTGTTGTAAAGAAGACCTATTGATGTCCTGCACTCTGATTAACTGAAAATATCACCATGATTTCTCCTTTCAGCGGCTGTGTTATGTAAGGGTGTGTCATGTATGGTTATGTCATGTATGGTTCTTTAATATATGCCTGTCATGTATGGATGTGTCATGTATGGCTGTGTCATGTATGGATGATGTATGCATGTCATGTATGGATGTGTCATGTATGGATGATGTATGTATGTCATGTATGGATGTGTCATGCGCGGCTGTGTCATGTAGGGCTGTGTGATGTACGGCTGTGTCATATATGGCTGTGTCATGTACGGATGTGTCATGTATGGCTGTGTCATGTACGGATGTGTCATGTACAGATGTGTCATGTATGGATGTGTCATGTATGGCTGTGTGATGTACTGCTGTGTCATATTTGGCTGTGTCATGTATGGCTGTGTTATGTATGGATGTGTCATGTATGGATGTGTTATGTATGGATGTGTCATGTACGGATGTGTCATGTATGGATGTGTTATGTATGGATGTGTCATGTATGGATGTGTCATGTATGGATGTGTCATGTACGGCTGTGTCATGTACGGCTGTGTCATGTATGGCTGTGTTATGTACGGATGTGTCATGTATGGCTGTGTCATGTATGGATGTGTCATGTACGGCTGTGTCATGTATGGCTGTGTTATGTATGGCTGTGTTATGTACGGATGTGTCATGTATGGCTGTGTCATGTATGGATGTGTCACGTATGGCTGTGTTATGTATGGCTGTGTGATGTACGGCTGTGTCATATATAGATGTGTCATGTATGGATGTGTCATGTATGGCTGTGTTATATATGGCTGTGTGATGTACGGCTGTGTCATATATAGATGTGTCATGTATGGATGTGTCATGTATGGCTGTGTTATGTACGGATGTGACATGTATGGCTGTGTTATGTATGGCTGTGTGATGTACGGCTGTGTCATATTTAGATGTGTCATGTATGGATGTGTCATGTATGGATGTGTCATGTATGGATGTGTTATGTACGGATGTGTCATGTATGGCTGTGTGATGTATGGCTGTGTTATGTATGGCTGTGTGATGTACGGCTGTGTCATATATAGATGTGTCATGTATGGATGTGTCATGTATGGCTGTGTTATGTATTGCTGTGTCATGTACGGCTGTGTCATATATAGATGTGTCATGTATGGATGTGTCATGTATGGATGTGTCATGTATGGCTGTGTGATGTACGGCTGTGTCATGTATGGATGTGTCATGTATGGCTGTGTTATGTATGGCTGTGTCATGTATGGCTGTGTTATGTATGGCTGTGTTATGTATGGCTGTGTCATGTATGGATGTGTTATGTATGGCTGTGTCATGTATGGATGTGTTATGTATGGCTGTGTTATGTATGGCTGTGTCATGTATGGATGTGTCATGTATGGATGTGTTATGTATGGATGTGTCATGTATGGATGTGTTATTCATGGCTGTGTCATGTATGGATGTGTTATGTATGGCTGTGTTATGTATGGCTGTGTCATGTACGGATGTGTCATGTATGGCTGTGTCATGTATGGCTGTGTCATTTATAGATGTGTCATGTATGGCTGTGTCATGTATGGCTGTGTCATGTATGGATGTGTCACGTATGGCTGTGTCATGTACGGATGTGTCATGTATGGCTGTGTCATGTACGGATGTGTCCTGTATGGCTGTGTCATGTACGGATGTCATGTACGGATGTGTCATGTATGGCTGTGTCATGTACGGATGTGTCATGTATGGGAGTGTTATGTATGGTTGTGTTATGTACGGATGTGTCATGTACAGATGTGTCATGTATGGCTGTGTTATGTATGGTTGTGTTATGTACGGATGTGTCATGTACAGATGTGTCATGTATGGCTGTGTTATGTATAGATGTGTCACGTATGGCTGTGTCATGTACGGATGTGTCATGTATGGCTGTGTCATGTACGGATGTGTCCTGTATGGCTGTGTCATGTACGGATGTCATGTACGGATGTGTCATGTATGGCTGTGTCATGTACGGATGTGTCATGTATGGGAGTGTTATGTATGGTTGTGTTATGTACGGATGTGTCATGTACAGATGTGTCATGTATGGCTGTGTTATGTATGGTTGTGTTATGTACGGATGTGTCATGTACAGATGTGTCATGTATGGCTGTGTTATGTACGGATGTGTCATGTACAGATGTGTCATGTATGGCTGTGTTATGTACGGATGTGTCATGTATGGCTGTGTCATGTATGGATGTGTGATGTGTGGAAGTGTCATGTGTGAATGTGTCACGTGTAGATGTCGTTACAGCTGTGGCACGTGTGATGAATATGAAGAACAAATGAAGAGAGGAACCCACACGGAAAATGATTTGTTGTGGAGAAAAAAAGAAAAGAAAAAGAAGAACAAGAAGCAAATCCAGCGACTAAATCCTTTCCTTATTGGAAACTGGGCGGCATCTGTTGCAGTGATTTGCATATTTATGTGACGACTTGTGATGCGTGAGAGTTGTTTGGCCATGGCGGACAGGGCACGTGGAAACGAATGGTAGCTAGTTCTACCCCTTCTTTTTTCCTCTGCCGTCTTCGGGTTGGCTTCTTTCATTTCCATTCAGTTCAGAGTCAAAAGACTTCAGTGTTGGTTTCCAACAATTCAAACAAATAGTTTTCTGTAAGCTCATTTAAGCGCTCGTCAACTGAAGTGACATAAAACTGAGTGACCGGTACATATTGCCTTAATTACTTTGTGCACATCAATCATCATACAAAAGGAAAACATTAAGGTAAAAAAATGATTGAGACGCAAGTGAATAGAAAATAAATGAACAGTCCATTCACTCTTTCATGATCATATGGATCACATATCAGTCATCACGTAAAATGAAAAATAAGAAAATACTAATGTTTAAGGCACGACATCAACAGCTGAAAAGCTTAAAATAAACAAAGAACTGCGACTACGATTACTTCCTATTATTCAAATGATGGAGTCTCCCGTCGGACCGACGGATGAGTAGGCAGGCAGGCTTATCTGTCGGTGTGTGTCCTCATATGGGAGAAGAGGCCGATTCTGGATGCGCAGCACTTCCCACAGGTGTTTGCAAGGGAAAACGTCTCCAGAAGTTGAGCCCCGCTTCCTTCGCTCACGCTTCTTAATTCAAATAGCAACTACAAAAAAACATACCATAATTGATACAGAAAAATATCAGACTGTCAGCTTATGTAAAGTATCAATGATTTTGTTTGAAGCAAGAATGTGTGTTTAGTTCGATGTTGCAGACTAGTAGTGATATAAAAAAGGGTGATTATGCATCGATGACGATGACTATTATGATGATGACTATGACGATAATGAAAATAGCAATAACATTACTACTACTTCTACTTCTATTACCTCTACCACTGGTGATGTCAATGTCACGTTGCCGAGGAAAGCGTTGTTTGTCATAATAATGATTAAACGTTTGAATGGACGAAAGGCTACAAGCCCATATGGCATATGTGGGAGACTACTGAAGACATACTTATGAGCTTTCTTATGTTTTTAGACTTTTATTTACATGGTCTTTGAAAGAAGGCACTACTCCTGCCTTGCGGAAAACAGCTACTGTTTGCCCTGTCCCGAAGAAAAGGAACGCTTACTGCATTAATGATTTCTGCCCAGTTGCAATTTAATGTTTGAAAAAGAATTGTTCTCCGTGCTTTTGTGTATGGTGGTTCTGAAGAAAATGTCTGACAATGCTTTATTCACATCTGTCAAAGATTCAAAGCGTAAGCGTCAAGGTCTTTTCAACAAGCATAATCAAGTGAGTAGCCTTCTTTGACTGAGAGATCGGTTTAACTTGGTAGTCATTATAATCAAATCCAGTTGTATGTCAAGGATTCAAAGGGGTTTTATCTTTTTGTCCGTTCTGGGGGTTGTGGAGGATGAAAACAGTTGTAGTACATTTTCAGTACACGGACAAAAGTGGTCCTGAATACCACGCCAGTGTTAAAGTTCATCCCCCAACCCTCACCTCTGTCTTTCTCTCCCTCTCTTTACCACCATCAACACCCCCACCCCCCCCGCCATCCCCCCCCCCTTCCCCGCCACAAGCACACGATCAACCGACAGGGGATAGCTGACACAGATTCACGTTGTTTATGAAGACAAGAGCCACGGGCACGGAGAGAAAAAAACACACCACAAAAGCAAACAGTTCGGTTTTGTTGAGGTCTGAGTCAATGGAACAACAAGCATCATTATTCATCACCCCCTATTAAAAAAAAAAATAAATAAAAAAAAATAAATAAATAAATATATATATATATATATATATATATATATATATATATATATATATATATCACCACTCTGGTTTTGATATGATTGCCGGGCCACGACTGAACTGCACGAGTACCTGAAGATTTAGTGTTCAAACACAACTAATGCAAACTGATACAAATGAAGCTGTGTATTTTTTTTTATTTTTTTTATTTTATTGCTACACTGAAAGTTTACCAGTTACGCCAAATGTGTTATCACCAGCATCTTCAATGCACATGGGTAGTTCAGAGGTTAAAGTTTCCTTGGTGTTTTATGGCCATTGGGGAAGTGAATTAGGACTAGGCATGGGAAGGCGGGACTCAGTCCGTCCCCCGTTCCCCCGACCCCCTCCATCCCCCGCCCAGCCAAAGTCAGGTGTCCATTTACTTCAAGGTGGAGTGAGGAAAATGAGAGTAAAAAGCCTTTCCCAAGGACACAGGTGGAGTGAGGAAAATCAGAGTAAAAAGCCTTTCCCAAGGACACAGGTGGAGTGAGGAAAATCAGAGTAAAAAGCCTTTCCCAAGGACACAGGTGGAGTGAGGAAAATCAGAGTATGAGTGAGAAATCAGAGTAAAAAGCTTTTCCCAAGGACACAGGTGGAGTGAGGAAAATCAGAGTAAAAAGCTTTTCCCAAGGACACTGGTGGAGTGAGGAAAATCAGAGTAAAAAGCCTTTCCCAAGGACACTGGTGGAGTGAGAAAAATCAGAGTAAAAAGCCTTTCCCAAGGACACAGGTGGAGTGAGGAAAATCAGAGTAAAAAGCCTTTCCCAAGGACACAGGTGGAGTGAGGAAAATCAGAGTAAAAAGCCTTTCCCAAGGACACAGGTGGAGTGAGGAAAATCAGAGTAAAAAGCCTTTCCCAAGGACACAGGTGGAGTGAGGAAAATCAGAGTAAAAAGCCTTTCCCAAGGACACAGCACTGTGCCGAAACAGGGCCTTGAGCTCTGGTCACTGGTGTCACCTGGCAAAAGTCTTCAGAGGAAACACACACAGAGAAAACTGAAACTGCGTTTGTGGGTGGGTTTTTTTTTTCGTGTAAGTTTTAAAATAAATACCTATCTATATGTATCTTTGAGCGATATCTGTAACAGTCCGATAATACTATTTCTATCCCATCAGCCACAGTGCGAAGTGGTCAGTATCACAGACAGACGTCTGAGGGGACGCGGGTTCCAGCCCCATCAGGTGGGTTCTTTGTTCGGCCCGTGGCCGGCTCCGACCCAGAGTTGAGTGTGTCATGGGAGTGTGTCATGGGAGTGAGTGTGTCATGGGAGTGTGTCATGGGAGTGAGACTACGAGGGTCATCCACTTCCCGGATGTGTCTTTGGGAGTGTTGCTAAATATTTCCTGCCCAACACTGCAGGTGTCTGCATCTCTCGAGCCCCTTGACGCCGAAACGTAATATGAAACAACCTTGTCAAGTAGTCCCAAACAGAAATGGACACATATCAGCAGCGTCATCAACCCCAATAATCATTCATCATCATCAAAATGTAGAAAACGGAATATCCCAAAGGCCGGGGCACAAAAAAGTCAAAAGATCTGCCCCCAAAGAATTTAGATCACATTCAGTTTAACAATAATGTTTCTCTCAAAATTAAAAGTATTCAAATCAATATCAAAATGACAACTCTCTTCATAATATATTAAAAGCACACAAGGTAGTTTGGAAGCGAGCTGATGGCAATATGATACAGTTTTGAAGATGGCAGCACCATAATGCCATCAGAAACCTGGCCCTTCTGCTCCTTGTGTGTATCATGATACCTTGCTTGTCCGCTCGCTTTTCTCTACCAGTCCACTTTCTCTCTGTATGTATGTGTGGATGTTTTCATCTTTATTTATCTTTGCTGCTAACAGTCAAACTGACCACACAATGTCATATCAGGAATGAAAAACTGTAAATATCAGTATCGTAGAACCAAATCAAAACCACAGACAAAAAAGGCACAAATACAGTCACATCAAACACATAAACATAGGACATGCCTCTGGGGTAGACCATTCGTCGATTTTTTACCAGAGGATTAAAAACCTAACTTGAACAGAAACAGTTATACGTAATACACAAAATTAATGAAGTGCAACATCACTACTCAGAACACTTCACTGGCTTCCTGTTAAGCAGGAATTCATTACAAAGTGGCTCTATCACAACAATATGCCACCTTGTCTTTCAGATCCTCTCCATCTACACCATCCTTCTAGGTCGCTGCACTCAGTTGACATCTCTCTGCTGACAGTTCATCGGTTCTCTCTTCAGACCTTTGGCAAAAAAATCTTTGTCTACCAGAGTTGAGTGTGTCATGGGACTGAGATTACGAACATTGCCAACGGACACTTCAAGCGTGCAATATGCAAGTCGAATACAACATAGAAAGAATAGAAAGAGTGCTCAATTATGAAGTCAAGAAAAACAATATTTGAAGGCTTTCTAGAAAAAAAAAATGTGAATGGAAAAGTAAGACGTGTGTGTGTATGTGTGTGTGTGTGTGTGTGTGTGTGCGTGTGTGTCGCCCCCTACTTTATAGGAAAGGGCCTATCCCCTCACACAGAGGACATCAGGAACAAGGGAGATAAAATAATGTTTTTATTTCAATACTTACGCTGATGCTAAGATAAACTATTGAAGGTAATAAAGTTTGATGTGAAAGCAATAAATGCACACAATTAAACAAGCACAAAACAACAACGACAAAAACAACACAGCCGTTCCGAGTCTCTGGTCTGATTCTTCAGACTACATTGGCCACACCTTGGTAGCTGCAAAGGTGTTCAATAGTTTTTCTTAGCATAAGCGTAAATATTGAAATAAAAACATTATTTTATCTCCCTTGTTCCTGATGTCCTCTGTGTGAGGGGATAGGCCCTTTCCTATAAAGTAAGGCGCGACAGACACGCACACACACACACACACACACACACACACACACACACACATCCCGCTCCCATTCTCATACCTGGAATAAACTGTGTTTGAAGACTTCGCAGCGTAGATACAGACAGTAAGAACAACAATATGACTCTTGTTAAGTTAGAATGTTTCTTCGATGGTGTGAAGCAGGTTGGACTGTTTCGATCTTTTATGAGGAGATCCTACCGCTTGATGTTATGCAGCAGGAATGACTGCTCAGATCCTGCACTGGGATTGGCTGTGGCAACAAAGGGAGATGAAGTTGTGTGTGTGTGTGTGTGTGTGTGTGTGTGTGTGCGTGTGTGTGTGCGTGCGTGTGTGTGTGCGCGCACGCACGCGTGTGTCTGTGTGTGGAGGGGTCGATGTTGTAAGATTGAAGGGGGATGAAATTGGGGAGGGGGAGATGCTGATGAGAAAGTAGTGTAGACTACAGCTGTGAAAGTAGTTCTGATGACGTTTCCTAACTATTGATAGGTTTTCTGTCAACGTAGTTCTGATGACGTTTGCTGTGATTCTATGGCTTTTTTTTTCTTTATGAATTTTTCTTTATTTCTATTTTTGTACCACATTGACTTCATATACATAGTTCTGATTATGTCTATGATCTGATTTATTTATGTCAGTCTGTCAGTTGTTCATGTCTGTTTCTTGTGGAAAAAAAGATAAAAAAAATCTGCCAGGTGTGTGTATGTATATGTGCACATACATGTGTGTGTGTGATGGAGGGATAGAGAGAGAGAGAGAGAAAGAGAGAGAGAGAGAGAGAGAGAGAGAGAGAGAGAGAGAGAGAGAGCTCAAAACTTATTTATTGAAGGATGAAATTTTTAGGTATGGCATATTCTTCCAATCTGTCTTTACTAAAAGTACACACATATAGACATTTAGGAAGAAAGAAGAAAGAAAGAGAGAAAGAAAGAAACAAAATCTTCAGGCTTTTCATGAAAAAAGTATGGGTGAATGCACCAGCAAGGCAGACAATAAGAAAAGCAAGAGACAGCTATATCAATGGAACAAAAGTCGAAAGAGTTAGTGAATATATATATCAATCGATACAACAAGTTATGATAAACTCAGTCTTACACCCAATACCTATCACTTACAAAAGAAATTCCAGTCTCACATTTACTGTTTACAGAAGCTCAGAAATATTCAGATCAAATCCTATAATTCTCCTTTTTTTCTTTCTTTTTTTTTTTTTTTTTTACCGCTGCTTCATTTCATCAGTTTTACTTTCTCTTTCATCTGCTGGTACGGAAGTTTAAACGTGAAGAACAAGTATATATTGAGCATAATCGTGAATGTGCCCATCAAGATAGTTGGCGTCAAACACTGGAGAAGCTGAAGAAAGACCCGTAAAGAACGTACACCGTCACACGGCTGTGTCTGGAGCTGGAGGGAAGGAGGAAGTTGGGAGTGATAGCGTGTTGATAGGGGAAGTGCTACGTGCGCGAGTCCGCGTGCGAGCGTGCGTGCGTGCGTGCGTGCGTGTGTGTGTGTGTGTGTGTGTGTGTGTGTGTGTGTGTGTGTGTGTGTGTGTGATCTGAAGCATGGTCAACATTCCCACGAAATTTCGCATCGCCTGTTCAGAAAGCCAAAATCCATAACAAAGATGTTGAAGCATGGCCTCTGCATCAGCGAACACGTCGACTTAAAAGGCTGTGGCTGTATACACATGTGGCGACTTCATTTCACATAATACTTGATTAGGATTGCACTGTTTAGTACAAAGTTATGTTTGTGAACATTATCAGTATTGATATTTTCATTATCATTCTCTCTCTCTCTCTCTCTCTCTCTCTCTCTCTCTCTCTCTGTGTGTGTGTGTGTGTGTGTGTGTGTGTGTGTGTGTGTGTGTGTGTGTGTGTGTGTGTGTATGTCTGTGTGTGTTTAGCTTTTGTCGTTTGACATTGTTGAACTGAAGGTGTGATTCAATGAGTATAGATTGTTATTGCAACCTCCAAACCCCAGTGTGTATGTATTGTTATTGTATCCTGCACACCCCAGACTGTATGTATTGTTATTGTATCCTGCACACCCCAGACTGTATGTATTGTTATTGTATCCTGCACACCCCAATGTGTATGTATTGTTATTATATCCAGCACACCCTAATGTGTATGTATTGTTATTATATCCAGCACACCCTAATGTGTATGTATTGTTATTGTATCCTGCACACCTCAATGTGTATGTTTTGTTATCGTATCCTGCACACCCCAATGTGTATGTATTGTTACTGTATCCTACAGACCCCAATGTGTATATATTGTAATTGTATCCCGCACAACCCAGTGTGTATGCATTGTAATCGTATCCTGTACATCCCAATGTGTATGTATTGTTATTGTATCCTACAGACCCCAATGTGTATATATTGTAATTGTATCCCGCACAACCCAGTGTGTATGCATTGTAATCGTATCCTGTACATCCCAATGTGTATGTATTGTTATTGTATCCTACAGACCCCAATGTGTATATATTGTAATTGTATCCCGCACAACCCAGTGTGTATACACTGTAATCGTATCCTGTACATCCCAATGTGTATGTATTGTAATTGTAACCTGCACACCCCAATTTGTATGTATTGTTATCCTATCCTGCACACCCCGGTGTGTATGTATTGTAATTGTATCCTGAATACCCCAGTGTGCATTTATTGTAATTCTATCCTGCATACCCCAATATGTATATGTTGTAAATGTATCCCGCACATCTCATTGTGTATGTATTGTAATTGTATCCTGCACATGTCAATGTGTATGAATTGTTATGGTATCCTGCACACCACAGTGTGTATGTATTGTAATTGTATCCAGAACACCCTAATGTGTATGTATTGTAACTGTGTCCATCACACTTCAATATCTATGCATTGTTATTGTATCCTGCACAGCCAAGTGTGTATGTATTGTAATTGAATTGCGCACACGTCAATGTGTACGTATTTGTATTTGTATTTCTTTTTATCACAACAGATTTCTCTGTGTGAAATTCGGGCTGCTCTCCCCAGGGACAGCGCGTCGCCATACTACAGCGCCACCCATTTTTTGTTGTTTTTTTCCTGTGTGCAGTTTTATTTGTTTTTCCTATCGAAGTGGATTTTTCTACAGAATTTTGCTAGGAACAACCCTTTTGTTGCCGTGGGTTCTTTTACGTGCGCTAAGTGCACGCTGCACACGGGACCTCGGTTTATCGTCTCATCCGAATGACTAGCGTCCAGACCACCACTCAAGGTCTAGTGGAGGGGGAGAAAATTTCGGGGACTGTGCCGTGATTCGAACCAGCGCGCTCAGGTTCTCTCGCTTCCTAGGCGGACGCGTTACCTCTAGGCCATCACTCCACATTGTTATTGTATCCTGCACACCCCAATGTGTATGTATTGCAATTGTATCATGAACACCCTAATGAATATGTATTGTAATTGTATCCAGCACAGCTCAATATGTATGCATTGTTATTGTATCCTGTATTCGCAAGTGTGTATGTATTGTAATTGTATATTGCACATCTGAATGTGTATGTATTCTAATTGTATCCTGCACACCCGAATGATTATGTGTTGTAATTCTATCCAGCATAGCTCAATATGTATGTATTGTAATTGTATCCAGCACACCTCAATGTGTATGTATTGTAATTGCATCCTGCACAACCCAGTGTGTGTGTTTTGTAATTGTATCCCGCACACCCAAAAGTGTATGCTATGTAAATGTATTCAACACACCTCAATGCCAATGTATTGTAATTGTATCCTGCACACCCTAGTGTGTGTGTATTATTATTGTATCCTGCACACGGCAATGTGTATGTATGACAATTGTATCCTACACACCCCGATGTTTGTGTATTGTAATTGTATCCAGCACACCCCAGTGTGTATGTATTGTTATTATATCCTGCACACCTCAATGTGTATATACTGTAATTATATTCAGCACACCCCGGTGTATATGTATTGTAATTATATCCTGCAAACCTGAATTTGTGTGTATTACTATTGTATCCTGCACATGCCAATGTGTATGTATTGTAATTATATCCTGTACATTCCAGTGTGTATATATTGCAATTATATCAGGTACGCCTCAATGTGTTTGTATTGTAATTGTTTCCTGACCACCCCAATGTGTATGTATTGTAATTGTATCCTCCACACCCCAATGTAAATGTATTGTAATTATATCCTGCACATGCACATGTGTATGTACTGTAATTTTATCCTACCCCCCCCCCCCCCCCCCCTCCAACGTGTATGTATTGTTATCGTATCCAGCACACCTCAATGTGTGTGTATTATTGTCATATCCGGCACACCCCAATGTGTATGTATTGTTATTGTATCCGGCACAACCCAATGTGTATGTATTGTTATTGTATCCGGCACACCCCAATGTGTATGTATTGTACTGTATCCTGCACACCCCAATGTGTATGTATTGTAATTGCATCCTGCACACCCCAATGTGTATGTATTCTAATTGTATCCTGGACATGTCAATGTGTATGTATTGTAATTGTATCCTGCACACCACAATTGTGTATATATTGTAATTGTATCCTGCACACCCCAGTGTGTATGTATTGTTATTGTATCCTGCACACCCCAATGTGTTTTATATTGCAATACCCACACGCGTATGTGGGTGTCATATGTTACATGTGGTGGCTTTTTTGACTCACTTGTGTAAACAAAGTGAGTCTATGTTTTAACCCGGTGTTCGGTTGTCTCTCTCTCTATCTGTGTGTGTGTGTGTGTGTGTGTGTGTGTGTGTGTGTGTGTGTGTCCGTGGTTAACTTTAACATTGCCATTTTCTCTGCAAATACTTTGTCAGTTCTTTCCAGTCGTCTTGTTTAAAACAATATTGTTTTTGTTTGTTGTTGTTGTTGTTTTTTGCATTGTGCACTATACCATATTATTGACTCACTTGTGTAAACAAAGTGAGTATGTTTTAACCCGGTGTTCGTTTGTGTGTGTGTGTGTGTGTGTGTGTGTGTGTGTGTGTGTGTCCGTGGTAAACTTTAACATTGACATTTTCTCTGCAAATACTTTGTCAGTTGACACCAAATTAGGCATAAAAATAGGAAAAAAATCAGTTCTTTCCAGTCATCTTGTTTAAAACAATATTGCACCTCTGGGATGGACACAAAAAAGATAAATAAAAAATGAAGCTTAATTATATGCAAACTGCATTTACTGTTATATTTATATTTCTTGTATTCTCTAAACTTGGCACTTTGATCTGATATTCTGACCCAACAACAAGAGCAGTCATTATTATCATTTTTTGTTCAAACAGGAACTTTTTTTGCTAAGCATGGAAGTTTTATTTATTTTGCAAACGTTTTGGTGCAGATAGTAAAGAAGGGAAATTACTCTGTAATTAATGCTAGGGGACTTAATTTGTTTTAAACTGATCTTTCTCATCTTAAACATTACATTTTGAAATTATACTCAATACATAAAAAGCTTGGATTTTTTTTTTAAGTGTATCACAAGTGAGTCTTGAGGGCCTTGCCTCTCTTGTTTTTTCTTTGGTATTACCCTTTTTGCAGTTATTGTGAAACGCCTTGAGTGTTGGCAGGCGCTATATAAATTTAGATTATCACTATTGTTATCATTGTTATTATCATCATCATTATTATTATTTTCACGCCTTGTTGTTTGATAAACTGAAAAGTTCCATTCATGCCTTGACATTTGACTTGTCAGTCGAAGTATCCAAACAGGAATTGAGCATTGGAAAGAAAGGGCCTCAGTGGGAACTGTGTTTTTGTTGGGTCACCTGAAATGCTCACCGCATAGACTGTGCCTGATCAGTCCGGTAAAAGACATCAACCACTGAATGTGCTTGTTCATATACTGATTGACCATTGATCGATCAGTGATCAGTCCGTGATTGGTCTTTGATCAGTCATTGATGGGACAATGAAAAATACTGGACCAGTCATTTATCAGCCACTGACCGAATCCTCTGAATCATCGGAAGGGGTGTCCTCAGCTGGAGTCGGGACTTTCGGTACACGGCTCTGGGTACCCTCCTGTGTCATCCCGCACATACGACCAAAAATACCCAGTTCTTCCTCCTTTCATCACATCTGCTGTTGGTACTTTCGGGTGGATTTCCCGCGCCCAGGGAGTAGATCCTGTCTGCTGCTTCTTCTTTGGTTGTCCTGTCGTTTTGTGCTGGAGGGACGATGGGACAGTTTGATGACGCTGGAAATAATGGTGAGAACTGAAGACCATAAAAGCCAGACCACGAACCTCACCAAGACCCCCACGACCTCCACCACAGCCATCATGATATAGACCCCCAGCTGAAGGGCCATGACCAAACAGGAATTGAAAAAGGAGCGAACATTCCGCTTTGCGGGGGCTGATCCCGCAACACCTCTCGCCATCGTTTTCAGTGTGCGCCGACGTTTCCGCTTCCGGGGCCTGGATGGCCTTCTCTTACGGAGGATCATAGCAACTCAAGTTCGTGGACTTTGTGTATGCTTCTGAGGTGTGTAATCGCCGTCACCTTCACCTACGTAACTCTGTATGCTTTTGAGGGATTATCGTAAGTTTTGAGTGTTTTCCAGACTTGCCTGCGAGTGCCACTAGAAACAGTGAACAGAAAATTGTTTGCTTTTAGCTGCCGTTCTCGCGAAATGAAAGAATGATTAGTTTAGTCACTGGATTTGCAGGAACTGTACTGTCTTCGTCTTTGACATGGTTATAGTGACTCGAGTTTTCCGGTTGAGGCTTGTCGATCGGCATTAGGCCTACCAGTTGAAAGAATGTCCGGAACGTCATTCGGGAAATATAATTTACGAAGTGGAAACAGTCCAATGGAAAAGAAAAGTTTTCAAAAGAAAGAAATATATCTAATATTTCGAAACGGGCTCAGTTTCAAAACTTATGTTCTTGATACAATCTAAGTTCTGAACATTTACACTCTGTAATCAAATAAACAATAGCATGGTCCAGCTAAATGTACAATTCGTTCCGTTGTTGATTTTTCTTTTCACACGACCAGAACTGATCGCTAGTCTTGACAGCATTAGTAATGGCACTCCTTAGCTTCAGAGTCTTCGAGGCACCAGTACAGAATCCAAATCAGTCCATTGCAGTATGTTGTTTCCTGACGACGTTCAAAAATGATGTGTATATTTCGTACCTGGGTCTGTATATTCCAATCTAGCAACAACAAGAAAAACAAAACTCTTCATTACGGCTAATTTATCACTTCAAGATCGAAAACTGTTAATTGTAAGGTTGCAAACACCACATTCCTCCAGAGACTCAGTTCCATCTTGCACGTTTTTTTCCGCATTTTGGAAACAACACTTGCCCGTAGTTTATGAGGTCATTCTATCTCTAACAACACACACGTAGTGTTGACGTCCATGGATATGACGTCAAAGTTTGGACTTTAATTTCTGAAATGTAAAATCATATTCGACATCTTTCTTTTCTTTCTTGGCTCATGTGTGTGTTTACACACAACGCGAGTCTATGTAATAATCCTTTGCTTCGGTTACCCTTGTGTCTGGTCTGTATCGTTGTGTGTAGCGTAAATATGTATGTCTGAATGTATGTCTGAATGTATGTATTGTGTGTGTGTGTGTGTGTGTGTGTGTGTGTGTGTGCACGGGCGCGCGCGCGCGCACACACACACACACACACACACATACACGCGCGCGATGAACTTTAACAAGTTCATTTTCTCTGGAATTAATTTGTTTGTCCACACCAAATTTGGACTTGAACTTCTTCGTACGTGGGCTGTAACTCCCACGTTCACTCGTACGTGCACGAGTGGGCTTTTGCGTGTATGACACTTTCTACCCCGCCATGTAGGCAGCCATACTCCGTTTTCGGGGGTGGGGGTGCATGTTTGGAATGTTCTTGTTTCCATAACCCACCGAACGCTGACATGTATTACAGGATCTTTAACGTGTGCATTTGATCTTATGCTTGCGTAAACACACGAAGGGGATTCAGGCAAAAGCAGGTCTGCACATGCTGACTTGGGAGATCGGAAAAATCTCCACCCTTTACCCACCAGGCGCCCTTACCGAGATTTGAAGCCGGGCCTCTCAGATTGAAAGTCCAACGCTTTAACCACTCGGCTGTTGCGCCCGTCAGGATTTGAACAAGAAGCAAAGCCTTCGCGGCTCACATGTGAGTCATGCTAACAACCGAACCTAAAATTAAAAGTCGGGGAGAGGGAGGATGGTGTTTCTAGTACTTACATATGTCGATCCTGATAACATTTTTGGTCAGTGTTTGTCGAACCCATGATGGAACGACATTTGAACGGTTCATGATCAGGACACAGATTTGTCAAAGTTTCGAAAGTATCCTGTCTTCACTACCACTTTCCAACCTCGACGCAATACACACAATAATTGCTCCAGAAAGGTTCAGTTCCTTCGGCAAAATTTTGGCGGACGGTTCGCGTTCCACAAATCCGAACATTGCAATATGCCGTGCTCCGCGGTTCGTCAGTTTAGCTCTATGGCTTTGGTACAAACATCAAAATAAATGGCTATCTAGTATGGATGTTTGTGAAAACGCACGCCATCTTCAAAAAGTTTCTTGTTGTTGTTGTTTCTTTCTTTCTTTCTTTCTTTTTTCAAAAAATGATTTGATCTTTATTTCTATCGAACTGAACTATTTTCAGACAAGAAGAATCGAAAATTGTTAGTGATAAGCGCATGAGCAGTGAAAGCAACGTCCCAAACGACTTTTTGCCATTTCATTATTAAGCGTATTTTGAGGAAAGATATCTGGTGGTTTCGATCGTCGATCGCGGACATCATACAGCCTTTGCAGAAATAATTCTTTGAATACAATTTATTGGCTTCATTCGCCTCTTCTCAATAATTTTGTGTCATCAGTGCATCATGCATGTATGTATGAAGACACTGCCACTACTTTTACCGAAAGCGAACGCTTAGGCGAAAGTGGGTAATATAAGATCTTCACACCAATTGTGTAATACAATAGTCTTTCATTGTTTGAGCCATATTCCAAAATGTAATATTTTAGATGAGTGAGATCCGTTTAAAAAATATTCCCCACAGTACATTCGGATCAATTCCGCACTTCTTGGTGGAACCCCATTCCTCACGACGGTATTCCAGAGGATAACGTCAGTCTGTTCCAGAGGACAACGTTGGTGCGGTCCACAGTACAGGACAACGGCAGTGTGTTCCACAGTACAGGACATTGACAGTGTGTTCCAGAGGACATGACATTGACAGTGTGTTCCAGAGGACATGACATTGACAGAGTGTTCCAGAGGACAGGACACTGACAGTGTGTTCCACAAGACAGGACATTGACAGTGTGTTTCGGACATTGACAGTGTGTTCCAGAGGACAGGACACTGACAGTGTGTTCCAGAGGACATGAGTGTTCCAGAGGACAGGACACTGACAGTGTGTTCCAGAGGACAGGACACTGACAGTGTGTTCCAGAGGACATGAGTGTTCCAGAGGACAGGACACTGACAGTGTGTTTCGGAGGACAGGACATTGACAGTGTGTTTCGGAGGACAGGACATTGACAGTGTGTTCCAGAGGACAGGACATTGACAGTGTGTTTCGGAGGACAGGACATTGACAGTGTGTTCCAGAGGACAGGACATTGACAGTGTGTTCCAGAGGACAGGACGTTCCGCGTTGACAGTGTGTTCCAGAGAACAGTACATTGACAGTCTGTTCCAGAGGGCAGGACATTGACAGTCTGTTCCAGAGGGCAGGACATCTACAGTGTGTTCCAGAGGACAGGACTACGACAGTGTGTTCCAGGGGACAGGACATTGACAGTGTGTTCCAGAGGACAAGACATCTGCAGTGTGTTCAGGAGAACAGGACATTGTGTGTTCCAGAGGACAGGACATTGACTGTGTGTTCCAGAGAACAGGACAACGACAGTGTGTTCCAGAGGACAGGACATTGACTGTGTGTTCCAGAGAACAGGACAACGACAGTGTGTTCCAGAGGACTGGACATTGACTGTGTGTTCCAGAGGACATGACATTGACAGAGTGTTCCAGAGAACAGGACAACGACAGTGTGTTCCAGAGAACAGGACAACGACAGTGTGTTCAGGAGAACAGGACATTGTGTGTTCCACAGGACAGGACATTGACTGTGTGTTCCAGAGGACAGGACAACGACAGTGTGTTCCACAGGACAGGACATTGACTGTGTGTTCCAGAGGACAGGACAACGACAGTGTGTTCCAAAGGACAGGACATTGACAGTGTGTTACAGAGGACAGGGCAACGACAGCGTGTTCCAGAGGACAGGACATCTACAGTGTGTTCCAAAGGACAGGACATTCGGATGAGACGATAAACCGAAGTCCCGTGTGGAGCGTGCATTAAGAGCACGTTAAAGAACCCACGGCAAGAAATGGGGGGCGGGGGGGGGTGGGGGGTGGGGGTGGGTGGCGCTGTCAGCGTAGCGACGCGCTCTCCTTGGGGAAAGCAGCCCGAATTTAATAATAATGATAACTGGACATTATCATTGCCTTCCTCATTGCACTAGGCGCTTTACAATCCACACACACACGCATACGAAACATACTCAGTCCTCAACTTACAATCATGCACCATAAACATATATATGGGCATACAAACTCGTACATACATACATACATACATGCATGCATCCATTCATTTGACGCACACACAATATAGCGTTACAAATATACCTACACAATCAACTAGCTACTTTCATGTATGAGATAGGCGGAGTTTTGTACCTGCTGCAGTGGTGTGAGGATAACCGATGAGAAGAGGGTTGCAATAGTCTAATCCAGAGAGTGATGATGGAGTCTCCCGTCGGGCCCACGGTTGAGTAGGCAGGCAGGCTTATCTGTCGGTGTGTGTCCTCATATGGGAGAAGAGGCCGATTCTGGATGCGCAGCACTTCCTACAGGTGTTGCAAGGGAAAACGTCTCCAGAAGTTCAGCCCTGCTTCCTTCGCTCACGCTTCTCCTTAACGGCCAGCGTTCTCTTGTTTTCAAACCTCTTCATGCCACTAGAGCACAGCATCCTCCAGCGAGAGCGGTCAAGGGCATCAGTTTCCCAAGAAGCGATGTCTATTTCACAGGCTTTGAGGTTTGTCTTCAAGGTGTCCTTGAAGCGCTTGCAGGGCTGTGGCCTTCCTTCAGCTGGCCATACAGTTTCGGGATCCTGCTGTCTGTCATGCGGACGTGTCCTGTCCAGCGTAGCTGGCACTGGATCAGCAGGCTTTCGATGCTGGGCAGGCCGCTCCTCTCTAGGACCTGGAGGTTGGAGATCCTGTCTTGCCACTTTATGCCGAGGATCTTTCGTAGGCATTTCTGGTGAAACTGCTCAAGTTGTTGAATGTGACGGCGATACGTCGTCCCTATTTCACAGCAGTACAACAAGGTTGTCAGCACAACAGCTCTGTAGGTTTTGATTTTGGTGCTGAGCCTGATGCCTTTGTTGTTCCACAGCCTGTTGTTGAGTCAGCCAAAGGCGGAGCTGGCCTTAGCGATGCGTAGCGTCACTTCTGCATCGAGGGCTCCGTTGCTGCATAGGGTGCTGCCCACGTAGCAAAACTTGTCGACTGACTTGATCTCTGTGTCATCGATCTTGATTGCAGGTGGGTGGAAGGCACTGGCGTTCTGTGAGCTAGCTGGTTGGTACATGGACTCGGTCTTGCTGAGGCTGATGGTGAGTCCAAAGCGCCTGCAGGAGGTTGAGAACCTGTCCATGATGAACTGCATGTCCTCATGGGTGTGTGCAGCAAGAGCGCAGTCATCAGCGAAGAGGATATCTCTCAACAGTGCCTCAAACACCCGGGACCTAGCGTGGAGTCGCCGCAAGTTGAAAAGTTTGCCATCTGTGCGAAACTGAATGTAGATGCCCCGGTCACAGTCTTGGAAAGCATCAATCAGCAAGGCAGAGAAAAGAATGGAGAACAGTGTGGGTGCCAGGACGTAGCCCTGCTTTACTCCATTTACCACAGGGAATGGATCGGACATGTCAGTATTTTCCTGTACTCTCGCCTGCATGCCATCGTGGAATGACACGATCAACTGGATTAGGCTCTCTGGGCAGCCGAACTTTAGGAGGATCTTCCACAGATCACGGCGGTTCACCGTGTCGAAGGCCTTAGTCAGGTCTACAAAGACCATGTGGAGCTCCTTGTTCTGCTCTTGCATCTGGCGTACGGTAAACACCATGTCACATGTTCCCCTGCCTGAGCGGAAGCTGCACTGTGCTTCAGGCATGACTGTGTTGGAGACATGATCAACCAGTCTGTTCAGTATGATGCGGGCGAAGATCTTGCCGGCGATGCAGAGGAGAGAGATTCCACGGTGGTTATCGCAGGATATTGTCTCCCTTCCGTTTGTAAATGTGAACAATTGAAGCACCCTTGAAAAATTGGGGGACCTCCTCTCTCTCCCAGATAGACTGGAACAGGGTGGTCAGCTTGTCTGTCAGCACCTCGCCTCCACACTTGTAGATGTCGGCCTGGATTCCACCCGCTCCTGGTGCTTTTCCTGACGTTGTCAGCTTCAGGGCCTTCCGTGTCTCGGCCTTGGTGGGAGGGGCAGCTAGCGAGTCATTGACTGGTAGCTGTAGGAGGGCTGCAACTACCTCGTGAGATATGGACGAGTCCCTGTTGAGGAGGGTGTTGAAGTGCTCTGCCCAGCAAGCAAGGATGTCTTTCTTGTCTGTCAGGAGGGTGGTATGGTCCAAGGCTCGGACAGGGGTTGATCCTGTGACTCTCGGCCCATACACAGCTCGGAGACCATCATGAAAGGTCTTCGTGTCGTGAGCATCAGCAGCGGACTGAAGTTCTTCAAACTTCCTCTCCCACCAGGTGTTCTTCATCTCACGCAGCCTCTTCTGTACGAGTTGCTTGGTTTGCAAGTACTGGTTCTTCTTCCCCTGGCAGTCTTATCGGAAATGTGATCCTGATGCCGTATATGCAGTGTGTTCAGGAGCTTGGAGATTCCAGAGTCGTTCTCGTCAAACCAGTCTTTGTGGATCCTCTGTATAAAGCCGAGCGTGTCAGCTGCTGCTGTGTACACAGCATCTCTAAAGGTGCTCCATACCTCTACTACATCAGTCGATGCAGGAATTTCTTGGAGAGCTGCTTGGATTTGCTGCTGCAGCACGTCTTTGGTGATAGGGAGGCGGTGGACGTTCAGCTTCCTTGGGGGTTTCTGCCTGGCTGGTTGGAGCTTGCGTGCAAGTCTGATGTTCATCTTGCAGTGTTCCAAGCGATGGTCCGACCAACAGACTGCTCCTCTCATGCAGCGTGTAATGGAAACATCACCTCTGTCCCTCTGCCGGACAATCACATAGTCCAGTATGTGCCACTGCTTGGAGCAGGGGTGCATCTATGTGTTCTTGTACTTGTCCGCTTGCTGGAAGAGCGTGTTGGTGATGGTCAATCCATGCTGCGCGCAGAGCGAGAGCAAAATCAGTCCGTTGGAGTTGCACTTGCCAGTGCCGTGCTGTCCTGGGACTCTTGGCCACGAGGAGAAGTCCACGCCAACGCGGGCATTGAAATCCCCAAGGATGATCAGCCAGTCCTTTCTGTCTACTGCTGAAATGGTGCGGCTGAGCTCCTCGTAGAAAGCTTCTTTGATGTCATCAGGGTTGGTCATCGTCGGGGCATAGCAGCTGATAACTGTGGAGAAGCGATCCTCGGACAGCTTCAGACGCAGGGTCATCAGCCTATCGTTTATCCCGTGCAAGTTTGGTTTGCATGGCAAAGTCCACGCCTGAGAGTATGCATAAACTAACCAGCGTTTTGGTTGCTTCGGGTGTGAGGTAGTGGCATCTACTGATGGAGGAAGGAGTCTGAGTTCTTCAGTCTTATCATCGTTTCACACAGAGAAATATGTTGTGACAAAAAGAGCAATGCAAATACACATGTTGGTTTGGAAGTGATACCAATATTCATCTGATTTGCAAAGGAGCGTGCTCTACTTTTCATGCTTGACTTCCGGCCTCCGTGAGGTGATCAATGGTGTGATGGCCTTGTACCAGGTTGTTTTTTACGGTACTCTTTTACTTTTCTTTGGATTTCAGATTTTCCCAGATGTTGACCGCTCATTGTTGTTGCGCTACTAGCAAGCCTGTCAACTTGCTCATTTCCCTTAAAACCTGCATCTCCGTGGCAGTATAAACATGTATGCTTTTGATTCTGTGGGCTCCCCATTCCACTTTCAATTTTTTTTTTGTAAGAGGTTCACTGAGTCGGTCAGAATCATGACATGTTGCTTCACAGGCGTATGAGTAGATGACAGTTACTGGAAAGCATGTGTCACAGCTTTAACTGTCATTGTCAGGATGAAGGCTGTGACTCTGCACGCGACATTATCTCCCCTACTTGTTTTTCCCAGAGTGAAGAAGACGCACATGCACATACGCATTAAATATTTTAAAACAATCACCAGGCATGATTCATCCACATCACGTATTCAATTCTTATGATTAAAACAGGAAGACATAATGTGTGTTTAAATCTGTAATTATTCCGCACTGTAAAACCGACTGAGCCATTTAAATAGCAATTGGAAAGAATGAAGAAAAAGTGATTTCAATCCACTTGCCGCAATATTGATGAATTATATCGTTTTGATAATGAAATCTTCCGTGTACATTTCATTTTATCACTGGCATTTCCCACTTTCAGGTGATAAACACACACACACACACACTGGTCACGTATGCACAGGAAGTTGACAAACCCACACATATGTATTTAAACAATTGTCACGTAAGTATGTCACACACACACACACACACACACACACACACCTCTGCAACGTTACCGTCAAAGGACTGACAAACGAAAATGTTCTTCTGCTGAAAGTATCCATCAGTCCTTGAAAAGCCAGTTGTTTCTGCTTAAGTTCTCTTTCTCTCCCCCCCCCCTCCCCCTCCCACCCCAACCTCTCTCTCTCTTCGTAGCGATTCATTTCACTTTCTACTCCTGTCCTTTGCTTGCTGCGTGGTTTGCATGGATTAATTTTTTTTTATCTCTTTATTTCTCGGAATGAATGGATAGGTGTGTTCAGATTTCGCTGCTTTGTCTTGGCATTTAGTTCCCTTCACTACACAGTGGTGACGTCGTTCTGTGTAGGTGAGGGTTAAGCAGTGGTGACGTCGTTCTGTGTAGGTGAGGGTTAAACAGTGGTGACGTCGTTCTGTGTAGGTGAGGGTTAAACAGTGGTGACGTCTTTCTGTGTTGGTGAGGGTTAAACAGTGGTGACGTCGTTCTGTGTAGGTGAGGGTTAAACAGTGGTGACGTCGTTCTGTGTAGGTGAGGGTTAAACAGTGGTGACGTCGTTCTGTGTAGGTGAGGGTTAAACAGTGGTGACGTCGTTCTGTGTAGGTGAGGGTTAAACAGTGGTGACGTCGTTCTGTGTAGGTGAGGGTTAAACAGTTATGACGTCGTTCTGTGTAGGTGAGGGTTAAACAGTGGTGACGTCGTTCTGTGTAGGTGAGGGTTAAACAGTGGTGACGTCTTTCTGTGTAGGTGATGGTTAAACAGTGGTGACGTCGTTCTGTGTAGGTGAGGGTTAAACAGTGGTGACGTCGTTCTGTGTAGGTGAGGTTTAAACAGTGGTGACGTCGTTCTGTGTAGGTGAGGGTTAATCAGTGGTGACGTCTTTCTGTGTTGGTGAGGGTTAAACAGTGGTGACGTCCTTCTGTGTAGGTGAGGGTTAAACAGTGGTGACGTCGTTCTGTGTAGGTGAGGGTTAAACAGTGGTGACGTCGTTCTGTGTAGGTGAGGGTTAAACAGTGGTGACGTCGTTCTGTGTAGGTGAGGGTTAAACAGTGGTGACGTCGTTCTGTGTAGGTGAGGTTTAAACAGTGGTGACGTCGTTCTGTGTAGGTGAGGGTTAATCAGTGGTGACGTCTTTCTGTGTTGGTGAGGGTTAAACAGTGGTGACGTCCTTCTGTGTAGGTGAGGGTTAAACAGTGGTGACGTCTTTCTGTGTAGGTGATGGTTAAACAGTGGTGACGTCGTTCTGTGTAGGTGAAGGTTAAACAGTGGTGACGTCGTTCTGTGTAGGTGAGGGTTAAACAGTGGTGACGTCGTTCTGTGTAGGTGAGGGTTAAACAGTGGTGACGTCGTTCTGTGTAGGTGAGGGTTAAACAGTGGTGACGTCGTTCTGTGTAGGTGAGGTTTAAACAGTGGTGACGTCGTTCTGTGTAGGTGAGGGTTAATCAGTGGTGACGTCTTTCTGTGTTGGTGAGGGTTAAACAGTGGTGACGTCCTTCTGTGTAGGTGAGGGTTAAACAGTGGTGACGTCTTTCTGTGTAGGTGATGGTTAAACAGTGGTGACGTCGTTCTGTGTAGGTGAGGGTTAAACAGTGGTGACGTCGTTCTGTGTAGGTGAGGGTTAATCAGTGGTGACGTCTTTCTGTGTAGGTGAGGGTTAAACAGTGGTGACGTCGTTCTGTGTAGGTGAGGGTTAAACAGTGGTGACGTCGTTCTGTGTAGGTGAGGGTTAAACAGTGGTGACGTCGTTCTGTGTAGGTGAGGTTTAAACAGTGGTGACGTCGTTCTGTGTAGGTGAGGGTTAAACAGTGGTGACGTCGTTCTGTGTAGGTGAGGGTTAAACAGTGGTGACGTCGTTCTGTGTAGGTGAGGGTTAAACAGTGGTGACGTCGTTCTGTGTAGGTGAGGTTTAAACAGTGGTGACGTCGTTCTGTGTAGGTGAGGGTTAAACAGTTATGACGTCGTTCTGTGTAGGTGAGGGTTAATAAGTGGTGACGTCTTTCTGTGTTGGTGAGGGTTAAACATTGGTGACGTCTTTCTGTGTTGGTGAGGGTTAAACAGTGGTGACGTCTTTCTGTGTAGGTGAGGGTTAATCAGTGATGACGTCGTTCTGTGTAGGTGAAGGTTTTTCCTCAGTTATGACGTCGTTCTGTGTAGGTGAGGGTTTTTCCTCAGTGACGTCGTTCTGTGTAGGTGAGGGTTAAACAGTGGTGACGTCGTTCTGTGTAGGTGAGGTTTAAACAGTGGTGACGTCGTTCTGTGTAGGTGAGGGTTAATCAGTGATGACGTCGTTCTGTGTAGGTGAGGGTTAAACAGTGGTGACGTCTTTCTGTGTAGGTGAGGGTTAATCAGTGGTGACGTCGTTCTGTGTTGGTGAGGGTTTTTCCTCAGTTATGACGTCGTTCTGTGTAGGTGAGGGATTTTCCTCAGTGACGTCGTTCTGTGTAGGTGAGGGTTTTTCCTCAGTGATGACGTCATCATGTGTATGTGAGGGTTTTTCCTCGGTGATGATGTCGTTCTGTGTACGTGAGGGTTCTTCATCAGTGATGACGTCGTTCTGTGTAGGTGAGGGTTCTTCCTCAGTGATGACGTCGTCCTGTGAACGTGAGGGATTTTCCTCAGTGATGACGTCGTCCTGTGTAGGTGAGGGATTTTCCTCAGTGACGTCGTTCTGTGTAGGTGAGGGTTTTTCCTCAGTGATGACGTCGTCCTGTGTAGGTGAGGGTTTTTCCTCGGTGATGACGTCGTCCTGTGTAGGTGAGGGTTCTTCATCAGTGATGACGTCGTTCTGTGTAGGTGAGGGTTCTTCCTCAGTGATGACGTCGTCATGTGAACGTGAGGGATTTTCCTCAGTGATGACGTCGGCCTGTGTACTTGAGGGATTTTCCTCAGTGATGTCGTCCTGTGTAGGTGAGGGTTTTTCCTCAGTGATGACGTCGTCCTGTATATGTGAGGGTTTTTCCTCGGTGATGACGTCGTCCTGTGTACGTGAGTGTTCTTCATCAGTGATGACGTCGTTCTGTGTAGGTGAGGGTTCTTCATCAGTGATGACGTCGTCCTGTATAGGTGAGGGTTCTTCATCAGTGATGACGTCGTTCTGTGTAGGTGAGGGTTCTTCCTCAGTGATGACGTCGTCCTGTGTACGTGAGGGATTTTCCTCAGTGACGTCGTTCTGTGTAGGTGATGGTTTTCCCTCAGTAATGACGTCGTTCTGTGTTGGTGAGGGTTTTTCCTCAGTGATGACGTCGTTCTGTGTACGTGAGGGCTCGTTCTGTGTAAGTGATGGTTCTTCATTAGTGATGACGTTCTGTGTAGGTGAGGGTTCTTCATTAGTGATGACGTTCTGTGTAGGTGAGGGTTCTTCATTAGTGATGACGTTCTGTGTAGGTGAGGGTTCTTCATCAGTGATGACGTCGTTCTGTGTAGGTGAGTCATTTGTGATGATTTTCTGTGTAGGTGAAGGTTCTTCATTAGTGATGATTTTCTGTGTAGGTGAGGGTTCTTCCTCGGTGATGACGTCTTTCTGTGTAGGTGAGGGTTCTTCCTCGGTGATGACGTCTTTCTGTGTAGGTGAGGGTTCTCCATCAGTATTGACGTTGTTCTCAGCAAGTGGTCTGTCGTCACTGATGACGTCATTGGTGGTATCCGTGGGGCTCTTGGCGCTGATGGTGTCAATCTGCATGGGGACCGTGTCCGATGCTTGCCCTTCTTCAAGAGCAGGTGGTGCGACATGGTCTCGTTCACGCATGCCTTCTTCTTTGTGCTGAGCCTCATGCTGTTTCACCAACTCCTCTCCAGCCAGCCCTGTGTCATGTGGTGCAAGTGTGCTGGGAGGTGGCTCACTGGCCGCTTTCGTCTGCCCTTCCTTGGAAGAGGGCTGGATTTTTGACTCTTCATCCCAGTCTAACAAGGTGGGCAAGGTTGCACTGGATTTAGTCGTTTTCTTGTCGCCTAGCTTATAATCGTTCTCTGATTCTGACCATGAAGAATGGTCTTCGTCATTGTCGAAAACGGCTCTGGATATTGGGTAAATATTGCAAATTTCTGCCTCATCGTTACCCATCATGACAACAATCCCTGGTTTGTCAGCATCTTTATCACTCGTCTTCTTTTTTTCCTCGAGTGCTCCAGAACCAGGAGATGCTGGCATGTCTGTTGGTTTAATTTCTGACCCATCTTTTCCATCCACTGCCTTTGCAGTCGGCTGCTCGTTCCCACGAAGTTCTGAGACAGAGCCTGGCATTTTGTTTTCACTGTCCCTCATTGCTTGTTTCTCCTTTAACGATTGTTCTGCAGGAGTGCGTTGACTCTGCTGAGACACCTTGCATTCTGTGTCAGAAACTTGCCTTTGTTTAGATATTCTTTGTTGTAAATCAGAGGATTGCCGTTGTTTATCTGCCTTTTGTTCCGAGTCAGAAGATTTGATTCCTCTTGCAGCCTGCCTGTCTCCTTTCTTTGTTGAGGCATCGGCGCTGGATGTTTCTGCTGTGCTGGTGGTGGGCCTGTGTTCATCTGCAGACATTTCACTTCTCCGTTGTCCTTCCATACTTCCGAAGTGCTGAGTCACGACTTGAGGCTTTCTTCCGACTGGCTCTATGCCACCCCGGTATGATTCGTTGTCTTCTGAGCTCGTTTGTGTGAAAGTGTCAGTACCGCTGGACGACAACCCTCTCTGCACCACTGAGTCAGAAGAAGACATTTTAACGTGCGTCCATGTGTTCGTGCCGACAGCTTTACTTGATCTCTTTTTCCCGGACCTGGTTCGGGATCGGACTTTGCGGCGCTGGCGAAGCGTTTTCGCGTGATCTGACTTTCCACTGCTTGATCCATCGGTCTTCCTTCCCGTCTTCTTCCTTGTCTCTCTTGATCTGGTGGGTTTCTGGACACTTTCCAGGATTGCCTTCACCACCCACACAATCCCTGACCAGATCAGCGCCGCCAAGGACATGAAAACAAGGAGAACAAAATCCAGGAAAGCGAATCCCACATCAGCGACGAAGTTGACAGGTTTTCCAAGGAGACGGAAAAGACATTTGAAGCATATAAACACACCATGGGCAATATCTTGAAAGATCCTCACTCCGAAAATGTCACATTGTCGGTTCATTGTTGGAAGCAGACGTTTGTAACGGGTATTCCTTCTCGATCTGGACCTGCTGCGATGTGGCAGGACATCCATGATTTCATATCTGGTTAGAAACCCCGCTAGTGGCTGTGTCTCCTGTTTATTCTTCTTGCTCCTGCAGATCTACTTTTATTTACCCTGAGCACATTTCTTCTTCTTTTTTCTGAACTTACATGTCCAACAGCTTGGGTATCTAAACGACTGACCCGAAACAACGAGATGCCTGTTCCCCCTACCCTACTTTTTTCCTTTCGCTGGAAAATTGCAGTGCCTTTTCTTCTTTTTTCCGTAATTTTGGCTACAGATCGAATGATGATAATTTTTTTTTATTTTTATTTTTACAAATGAATAAAACTGGAACTTTGGATAAGTCACAGTTGACGGGTAACCTGAACAGCAAGCTACCTGTTTCTTTTGGACACAGTTGTCTTGATGGCCTACAAACGATCTGTGCAGCAGCACTGCGGGCCAGTTCTTCTGGTAATGGAAATCTTGAAAAGAAAACTCCACGGATAGAGGGCTGCAGCAGTGATGAAGTTATACGTACAGTGTCTATTACGTAACACGTAAATGACGTCAGATATTCACTTACTTCCCTGTTCGTCTTTATGTCAATAAAATGAGACATGGTTACGTAAAATGAAGTTAATCTTTCACTCACTGCATCTCCCTCTCTCTCTCTCTCTCTGTGTTTGTGTGTGAGTGTGTGTGTTCGCGAAATCAGCAGCCGATTACGTGAAATCAGTACTATTGCTCAAAGCGGAATCGGCAATAATTGTTTTACACACACACACACACACACACACACACGCACGCACATACACACACACAGCGCGCTGTCTCTCTCGCCTATGAAATCCACAACATATTGAATGCCAATGCAATTCTATTTCCGAATACCAACGAATTTACAACAAAAGTTGTCCGAAGCTAGAATGACTCCATTATTAAAGAAAGAAGTTGTTTTGATTCCCGTTAAACAGACTTGAGACTTTGAAGCATTGAAGCAAACGAAGCTGGAATAACAACACTGAAGAAAAAGAAAGGATTATATTGAGGGGAAAATAGAGGAATGAAGGCAAGTCAATGGAAGTATCGAACAGGCAGGTTAGCCCTGCTTTTTTTTTTTTTTTTTTTTTTTTTTTTTCAAAGTAAAAAAAATGATTTAATTGTCAGGCCTCTGGAGTATCAGCAAAATGTAGCATGCAACATGTGTTCATTTACATATCATTCAGGCATTTTCCCTGAACGTTAGTGCTTTACAGATATTCATCGACAGTTTCAATATTGTTTCAGTATTTTCACTAGCTAAGATAGAAGAAAGTCTGGACAATGATGTGTTAGCGTGAAGGAAGGAGAGATGGAGAGAGACAGACAGACAGACAGTGAAGAAAATAAAGTAACAAATGATAGCAATGATGAAAATGATAATAGTAACAAGAACAACGATCGTACTACTACTACTACTACTGCCTACTACTTACTACACACACAAACACACACACACACACGCACGCACGCACGCCCCTACGCGCGCATATATATGTATGTAGGCATGCTTGTATATAAACTAATTGTTGTCTCGTTCGTCATTTATCAGATGGATTCCCCCGTCTCCTCGACGAAGGCGGCAGTACGTCGCAGGTCCTCCAGTCCTCTGTAGAGCTTCCGGGCCGCTGGGATTGGGTCGGGCCAGGTTTTCTCTCGGAGCGCTTGGTGGAGCGGGCAGGACTGCAGCAGATGTTCTGTTGTCTGGCTGTCTGTTCTGCAGGGGCACTGCTCTGTGTCGCCGATACGGAGTTTCGTGTATAGGTGGTGTTTCAGGCGGTTGTGGCCTGTCCTGAGCCTGAAAATGGCTACCTGCTCTCGACGAGTCAGCAGGTAGTACGGGTCTGCTCTGTTGTGGCGTGGATGCTGCTGCTTCCACTTGTTCT
The DNA here is from genome assembly GCF_041734735.1 of Babylonia areolata. Taxonomy (NCBI): domain Eukaryota; kingdom Metazoa; phylum Mollusca; class Gastropoda; order Neogastropoda; family Buccinidae; genus Babylonia; species Babylonia areolata. The sequence goes on from NC_134907.1 coordinate 5,540,783, forward strand.
GCAGCTTGGCCTTAATGATGGTCCTGGATTCAGAGTAGCTGGTAGACCTGTCCATCTGCTCTTTCGTAGTGCCTTCCTTTGCCAGGGAGCCAGCAGTCTCGTTGCCAAGCACGTTGCAGTGGGAGGGAATCCACCGCAGTGTGTCTGTTTGACTTGTGCAGAGGGAGGCGAGAGAAGAGGACAGATCGTTGAGTTCTGGATCTCTGTTGGACCAAAGGGCCTGCAAAATGGACAGGGCGTCGGTCAGGAAGACAACGTTGTGGCTGGCGTAGGGGCTGACCTCGATGTGGGCTGCTGCTGTTTTCAAGGCTTCTGTAATTGGTGGAGTACAGGCCGGTAGCGAGGCAGATCTTTTCTTCTCTGCCTCCTGGATACTGAGCATAGACTCCTGCCCCTCCGTTCCGAATGGCTTCTGTCGCAGAGCCGTCAGTGTAGACATGAGTCCAGAACTCTTTGGGGAACTGGGTGTGGAGGTGTTCAAGGGTGAGGGACTTTCTTTCAGGGCCGCTTTGGGAATCTTTGGGGCCAACACCAGGGATGCTGCACTGGATGAGGGGAGGGGTTCCTTCGCTCTTTGCAGGGAGGCAAGACACCGGGGTATCACTTTGGGGGCATGGTCAAGGATATCCTGATGTTGCCGTTCTAGGATCCTGCTCTGGTGTATGAAGCTCCCTCTCTTCAGCCGTCCTTTTGTTGGCTGGGACAGTCTGTCCTTCATGGGGTGGCCTTGCAACCTCTTGAACTTGGCAGCCTGGGTCAGGAGTTTGGCGTCTCTGCGGTCCTCAAGGGGTTGGAGCTCTGTGATGGTTTCAAGCTCCTGAATTGGCGTCGACCTCATGGCCCATGTGATGATACGGATAGTATAAACTAGTGATGATGATGTTATTCCTAAACCACACAACCAGCACCACCACCAAGAATGATTATAATATTTTTACTCATTCAACCCTGCGCCCACCTGAGAGGCGTGTGCCGCTGATCGCCGTTCTCCGCCTGAACCCGCCTGACAGGCGGGCCAAGAAACCCGTTTATTCAAACCGGTTCTCAGTCATTATGCATTAAACTGCTAGGTAAGGGAAGTAACTCCAATTTCCTTCCTCACTAGCACGCGAAGTTTCGCTCCAAAAATAGAACGATTAGTGTGTTTTTGTTCAGTTTTCCACATGGATATAGTAAAACGTCAAAGATTTACTGCGCAGTAAGTGCTTGGTGAAATTATGATGGACTCTTGCAGGGTTAGCCTTGCTGTTTGGACTGAGAGGTAGCTATTTATTTTGGCATTCGCTGTTTCGAGGAAGACAGCGGCTGTGGTATAGCATCTGTGTGGAGAACATTTCCGCAAGTGAGGAAAGCGCAGTGCAACGTTGGGTGTCATTGTCAATTATCTAGAATAAATTGAACACGGCTCTTTTCACAGGCTGCAGAGCTCAGACCCTGAGGGTGTCCTGTACAATGCGAAGTTTATGCCACCTAGTTTGGAGTTGGTACACCGAAGTTTATCACACCTAGTTTGGAGTTGGTCCACCTAAGTTTATCACACCTAGTTTGGAGTTGGTCCACCGAAGTTTATGCCACCTAGTTTGGAGTTGGTCCACCGAAGTTTATCACACCTAGTTTGGAGTTGGTCCACCGAAGTTTATCACACCTAGTTTGGCGTTGGTCCACCGAAGTTTATCACACCTAGTTTGGAGTTGGTCCACCGAAGTTTATCACACCTAGTTTGGAGTTGGTCCACCGAAGTTTATGCCACCTAGTTTGGAGTTGGTACACCGAAGTTTATGCCACCTAGTTTGGAGTTGGTCCACCGAAGTTTATCACACCTAGTTTGGAGTTGGTCCACCGAAGTTTATGCCACCTAGTTTGGAGTTGGTACACCGAAGTTTATGCCACCTAGTTTGGAGTTGGTCCACCGAAGTTTATCACACCTAGTTTGGCGTTGGTCCACCGAGGTTTATGCCACCTAGTTTGGAGTTGGTCCACCGAAGTTTATCACACCTAGTTTGGAGTTGGTCCACCGAAGTTTATGCCACCTAGTGTGGGGTTGGTCCACTGAAGTTTATGCCACCTAGTTTGGGGTTGGTCCACCGAAGTTTATGCCACCTAGTTTGGAGTTGGTCCACTGAAGTTTATGCCACCTAGTTTGGGGTTGGTCCACCGAAGTTTATGCCACCTAGTTTGGAGTTGGTCCACCGAAGTTTATGCCACCTAGTTTGGAGTTGGTCCACCGAAGTTTATCACACCTAGTTTGGAGTTGGTCCACCGAAGTTTATGCCACCTAGTTTGGAGTTGGTCCACCGAAGTTTATGCCACCTAGTTTGGAGTTGGTCCACCGAAGTTTATGCCACCTAGTTTGGGGTTGGTACACCGAAGTTTATGCCACCTAGTTTGGGGTTGGTACACCGAAGTTTATGCCACCTAGTTTGGGGTTGGTACACCGAAGTTTATGCCACCTAGTTTGGAGTTGGTCCACCGAAGTTTATCACACCTAGTTTGGAGTTGGTCCACCGAAGTTTATCACACCTAGTTTGGAGTTGGTCCACCGAAGTTTATCACACCTAGTTTGGCGTTGGTCCACCGAAGTTTATCACACCTAGTTTGGACTTGGTCCACCGAAGTTTATGCCACCTAGTTTGGAGTTGGTCCACCGAAGTTTATGCCACCTAGTTTGGAGTTGGTCCACCGAAGTTTATCACACCTAGTTTGGAGTTGGTCCACCGAAGTTTATGCCACCTAGTTTGGAGTTGGTACACCGAAGTTTATGCCACCTAGTTTGGAGTTGGTCCACCGAAGTTTATGCCACCTAGTTTGGCGTTGGTCCACCGATGTTTATGCCACCTAGTTTGGAGTTGGTCCACCGAAGTTTATCACACCTAGTTTGGAGTTGGTCCACTGAAGTTTATGCCACCTAGTTTGGGGTTGGTACACCGAAGTTTATGCCACCTAGTTTGGAGTTGGTCCACTGAAGTTTATGCCACCTAGTTTGGGGTTGGTCCACCGAAGTTTATGCCACCTAGTTTGGAGTTGGTCCACCGAAGTTTATCACACCTAGTTTGGAGTTGGTCCACCGAAGTTTATGCCACCTAGTTTGGAGTTGGTCCACCGAAGTTTATGCCACCTAGTTTGGAGTTGGTCCACCGAAGTTTATCACACCTAGTTTGGAGTTGGTCCACCGAAGTTTATGCCACCTAGTTTGGAGTTGGTACACCGAAGTTTATGCCACCTAGTTTGGGGTTGGTCCATCGAAGTTTATGCCACCTAGTTTGGGGTTGGTCCACCGAAGTTTATCACACCTAGTTTGGAGTTGGTACACCGAAGTTTATGCCACCTAGTTTGGAGTTGGTACACCGAAGTTTATGCCACCTAGTTTGGGGTTGGTCCATCGAAGTTTATGCCACCTAGTTTGGGGTTGGTCCACCGAAGTTTATCACACCTAGTTTGGAGTTGGTCCACCGAAGTTTATGCCACCTAGTTTGGAGTTGGTACACCGAAGTTTATGCCACCTAGTTTGGAGTTGGTCCACCGAAGTTTATCACACGTTTATCCACCGAGGTTTATCACACCTAGTTTGGAGTTGGTCCACCGAAGTTTATCACACCTAGTTTGGAGTTGGTCCACCGAAGTTTATCACACCTAGTTTGGAGTTGGTCCACCGAAGTTTATCACACCTAGTTTGGAGTTGGTCCACCGAAGTTTATCACACCTAGTTTGGAGTTGGTCCACCGAAGTTTATGCCACCTAGTTTGGGGTTGGTACACCGAAGTTTATGCCACCTAGTTTGGGGTTGGTACACCGAAGTTTATCACACCTAGTTTGGAGTTGGTCCACCGAAGTTTATCACACCTAGTTTGGAGTTGGTCCACCGAAGTTTATCACACCTAGTTTGGAGTTGGTCCACCGAAGTTTATGCCACCTAGTTTGGGGTTGGTCCACCACCAAAGCAGCGAGGTCCTTCGTCCTTCGTCCGTTGTCCATTGTCAATCAGGGAATACAGGAAACCTCAGTCAGTGAGAGCATGTCAAGCTGACGACGTCACTCCATTTTTGACTCACTTGTGTAAACATAGAGAGTCTATGTTTTAACCCGGTGTTCGGTTGTCTCTCTCTCTCTCTCTCTCTCTCTCTCTCTGTGTGTGTGTGTGTGTGTGTGTGTGGTAAACTTTAACACTGACATTTTCTCTGCAAATACTTTGTCAGTTGACACCAAATTAGGCATAACAATAGGAAAAATTCAGTTCTTTCCAGTCATCTTGTTTAAAACAATATTGCACCTATGGGATGGGCACGGAAAAGAAAAAGAAAAAAAAAAGAAGCCTAATTATATGCAAACTGCATTTACTGTTATATTTATATTTTTTGTATTCTCTAAACTTGGCATTTTGATCTGATATTCTGACCCAACAACAAGAGCAGTCATTATTATCATTTTTTGTTCAAACAGGAACTTCTTTTACTAAGCATGGAAGTTTTATTTATTTTGCAAACGTTTTAGTGCATATAGTAAAAAAGGGGAATTACTCTGTAGTTAATGCTAGGGGACTTAATTCGAATCTGGTTAGGAATTTTTTTTTTTTTTTTTTTTTAATGCGAAGCTTTATAATAACAAATACAGAACATATTTTAACGATTAGATTTTTTTTTTAAAGTGTATCACAAGTGAGTCTTGAAGGCCTTGCCTCTCTTGTTCTTTTGGTTTTTAGAGGCCTTAGAGCAATACATTTGGACAAAATAGTCTTGGTAATTAAAAATCTTAACGTAGGTACTGTCGGAAGAGATTACACGTTGAAGAGATTCACCTGACCTATGTCACAATAATCACTGTAAACTACCTTTTAAACTTCCAATATCAAGTAAACACCCATCCCCAACCCCCGTTTGGAATGAAATTTGTTCAAAGAGGGCATGGGCGTTTTCGAGTTAGTTTACAGTTTTTGTGGATGAAACTCCTTGTCTGAACATTTTTTTTTCAAAAATATCACTCCCACTAAATCAAACTACGCTAAAACTGTGTGTGAATGAATTATCATTGTTGCGGATTCCACGTTTTTAATAGGTCAAGTTTCGGAGAAGCACTGCAACTGAAAGAGATCTTGCATATAAAAGCATCTGTTTATGTATTTCTTAATTAAAACAAAATCCGACAACCTTCAGAAGACGACTCAGCCTTGCGTGTGACTGACAAAACAAGGAAACAAAGCAAGCACACGCGCGACTGCCCGTGGAAATCGTTTGAAAATTTCGATTTTTGCCGAAGTTTTGTGTATATACACACAGCTCGCTTCAGTAGCAGGCAATCAAAACAAGATCAGCTCTCCCTGTCTCCTGTGCAAGTACGGCTCCAGCAGCATGTAATCAAAACGGGATTAGCTCCCACTGCCTCGTGTACAAGTAACAAAAGCTTTTCTTTCTTTTTTTAAGACAGAGAGAGAGAGAGAGAGAGAGAGAGAGAGAGAGAGAGCTGGTCTCTTTTCGTGGAGTGGTCGCCTTGTGGCTACGCGTCCGCATATGAAGCGAAAGAATTCAAGAGTACGGGATTTAATCCCACACTTAACAGAATTTTCTCCACCTCCTCTAGACATTGAGCGTGGAATTGCACGCTTGTATTTCAGATGTGACTATAAACCGAGTTGTAGCAAGCGCTCGTCGCATGTAAACGAACCACAGCAATAAGCGACAATAGAGTTTTTTTAAAACAACTTTTGCGTGTTTATGTCATGGTGTCAGTCTGTATCACTGGTTGACAGAGGCGAGTTGTGTGTCCTAAGTGTCAGTCTGTATCACTGGTTGACAGAGGCGAGTTGTGTCCTAAGTGTCAGTCTGTATCACTGGTTGACAGAGGCGAGTTGTGTCCTAAGTGTCAGTCTGTATCACTGGTTGACAGAGGCGAGTTGTGTCCTAAGTGTCAGTCTGGTTGACAGAGGTGAGTTGTGTCCTAAGTGTCAGTCTGGTTGACAGAGGCGAGTTGTGTCCTAAGCGTCAGTCTGTATCACAGGAGAAGGTGGCAGAATGTTTAAGACGAGTATCTGCCAATGCTGTGTCCATTATGGACTGGGCTCGAATCCCAACCTTTCCCCCAGGTTTGACAGGAAATCAAACTGAGCGTCTAGTCATTCGGAAGAAAAGATAAATCGAAGTTCTGTGTGCAGCACGCACGTGACGCACTGAAGTAGAACCCATAACAATATTAGTGTTGTCCTCTGCTCGGGCCTTGCGCACAGCACGCTTTCGTTGCGCCTCGGTGATGCGCCTGGCTTCAGCTGCACGGGCTCCTGTGGTGATCTTGCTGCGCCAAGCTGGACGGTCCAGAGCAAGCGTCTCCCACTGATGTCGTCACCCAGGTCTTTGAAATCTTTGTAGCTTTTCTTCTGCCCTCCAACTGAGCGCTTGCCCTCGCACAGTTCTTAGAACGGCAGCTGCTTAGGCAATCGACCGTCTGGCATTCTGACCACATGTCTGACCCACCTGGCTTGGGCTTTCTGTAGGAGGGTGTCGATGCTGCAGAGGCCAGCTTGTTCCATGACTTCCGTGTCGGAGACTTTGGCCTGCCACCTGATATGGAGGATTCTGTGGAGACAGCTCATGTGGAAGCAATTGAGTTGTTTGGTGTGTCTGCTGTAGACAGTCCAGGTCTCGCTGGCGTAAAGAAGGGTGGTAAGGACCACTGCACAGGAGACCTTCAGCTTGGTGGTAGCGCTGAGTCCTATCCACTCTCAGATATTCCTATGGAGTCTCTTAAAGGCGGCGCTGGCTTTGGCGATCCTGTTGTTGGCCTCAGCGTCTATGTTCACTGCGCGACAGAGCGTGCTGCCCAGGTAGGTGAAGTCGACTGCCTGAAGGTTCTGCCCCTTCAGTGTGAAGCGCGGCTCCTGGTATGTCTTTCCTTGGGCATGCTGGAACATAACTTTGGTCTTTTTGGTGCTGATGGTGAGGCCGAAGTTGCTGCAGGCTTGTGAGAAGCAGTCCATTTCACCCTGCATATTCTGCTCTGTGCTGGCGTTGAGTGCGCAGTAATCAGCAAACAAGAGGTCTCTGATGACAGTCTATTTCACCTTTGTAACAGCCTGCAGGCGCCTGATGAACAGTCTCCCGTCAGTCTTGTTCATGACCTATGTCCTTCTTCGCAGTCTTGGAAGACAGCTGTCAGCATGGCAGAGAATACCGTACTGAACCGTACTGGGCGAGAACGCAGCCTTGTTTGACGCTGTTTGTCACTTGAAAGGCCTCTGACTCGTCTCCGTCATCCAGAACTTTCACCATCATGCCGTCGTGGAACTGCCTGACAATTGTGATGAACTTGCTGGGGCAGCCAAACTTCTCCAATATCTTCCACAAACCTTCTCTGCTGACCGTATTGAAGGCCTCGGTCAGATCGACGAAGATCATGAAGAGGACGCTGTGTTGATCCTGGCATTTTTCCTGAATTTGGCGAGAAGCAAAAGTCATGTCCGCAGTCCCACGTTCAGCACGGAAGCCGCACTGGCTTCCTGGGAGGAGACCTTGCTCAACATGTTGGAGAAGGCGGTTGAGCAGGACACTGGCCAGAATCTTCCCAGCAATGGACAAGAGGGAGATGACTCGGTGGTTGTCGCAAGACTGGAGTTGCCTTTCCTCTTATAGGTGGGGACTACGCTGGGATCTTTCAGCTGTTGCTTGATCTGTCCCTCGTTCCACGTGGACTGGAAGAGTTCAGTCAGCCTTTACATCATGGCAGGGCCTCCTGCTTTGTATACCTCAGCAGGGATTGCATCAGATCCTGGCGCTTTGCCACAGGATAGTTGCTCCACTGCCTTCCTGACTTCATCTTCTGTGGGGAGGGTGTCGAGCTTCTCGTTGATCTCTGCCTGGGGCAGGAGAGCAATGGCCTCGTCGTTGATGTTGACAGGACTGTTGAGGACGTTGCTGAAGTGCTCAGCCCAACGCTCCAGAATCTACTTCTTCTCTGCATTCCATCTGGGTTGAGGAGGGGTGAGGAGCCTAAAATTGTATCATTGGTCGTCAGAGGTGAGGCGCGTGTTCTGTGTATCAGTCTGAATAATTGGTTGACAGAGATAATGTGTATGCCATGGTGCCACTCTGCATCACTGGTTGAAAGAGGTGAGGTGTGTGTCGTCGTCCTAGTCTGCATCACTGGTTGACAGAAGTGAGGTATGTCAGAAGCAGTCCATCTCACACTGCATCTTCTGCTCTGTGCTGGCGTTGAGTGCGCAGTAAGTGATACCCCGGTGTCTTGCCGTCCCTGCAAGGAGCGAAGGGAACCCTCCCCTCATCCAGTGCAGCATCCCTGGTGTTGGCCCCAAAGATTCCCAAAGCGTCCTGAAAGAAAGTCCCTCACCCTTGAAGATCCCCACACCCAGTTCCCCAAAGAGTTCTGGACTCATGTCTACACTGACGGCTCTGCGACAGATGCCATTCGGAACGTAGGGGCAGGAGTCTATGTTCAGTATCCAGAAGGCAGAGAAGAAAAGATCTGCCTCGCTACCGGCCTGTTCTCCACCAATTACAGAGCCGAAGCAAAAGCCTTGAAAATACCAGCAGCCCACATCGAGGTCAGCCCCTACGCCAGCCACAACGTTGTCTTCCTGACCGACGCCCTGTCCATCTTGCAGGCCCTTTGGTCCAACAGAGATCCAGAACTCAACGATCTGTCCTCCTCTCTCGCCTCCCTCTGCACAAGTTAAACAGTCACACTGCGGTGGATTCCCTCCCACTGCAACGTGCTTGGCAACGAGACTGCTGACTCCCTGGCAAAGGAAGGCACTACGAAAGAGCAGATGGACAGGTCTACCAGCTCTCTGAATCCAGGACCATCATTATAGGGTGAGCAGGTTGGAAAGGCATTTGGTCTTGGTACGAATATTTTGGACTTTGTCGAAAAAGAAAGAGGAGAAGATATTGGGGAGTTCATATAAAGTGTCGTGTCGTGTCGCGTCGTGTCGTGTCGCGTCGTGTCGTGTCGTGTCGTGTCGCGTCGCGTCGCGTCGCGTCGCGTCGTGTCGTGTCGTGTCGCGTCGTGTCGCGTCGTGTCGTGTCGTGTCGCGTCGTGTCGTGTCGTGTCGTGTCGCGTCGTGTCGTGTCGTGTCGTGTCGCGTCGCGTCGCGTCGTGTCGTTGTGTTGTGTTGTGTTGTGTTACTTTCTGCACGTCGCCACAATGCAGCGCCACCCACGTTTTTCTTCTTTTTCTGTCTGCGGGTGTATTGTTTTACTATCAAAGTTGATTTTTCAGAGAATTTTGCCAGTGACGACCCTTTTGTTGCCTTGGGTTATTGTGCTGCTGCCTACAGGACCTCGTTGGATTGTTTCATCCGTCTCATCCTAAAAAAATATCACCCAAACCACTACACCACTCAAGGTCCAGTGGAGGGGTGGAGTGGGAGGGACTACAGCTCCCTGTCCGTGTGGGAATGGAACCCGTGGACACTGACTTCAAGCCGGGTCCATCACCACAAGGCCACCACTCTGCAAGTACACTGGAGAACAGCACAGCTAGGAAGAATCCATTCAAAACTGGACAATGTTGGTCGGTCTTTGTTGAGTCACTTGTGTAAACAAAGTGAGTCTATGCTATAACTCCGTGTTTGTTTGTGTGTGTGGTTTGTTTGTGTGTGTGTGTGTGTGTGTGTGTGTGTGTGTGTGTGTGTGTGTGTGTGTGTGTGTGTCCATGGCAAACTTCAACATTGCCATTTTCTCTGGAAATACTTTGTCTGCCAATATCAAATCTGGGTTAAACATAGGAACAAAATGCATCACTGTCATACCAATAATCACTTGTAAGTCTCCCGATTTAAGCTGTATCTGCGGATCATTAACGGTTTATTTTGTTGAGGCTCGTTCTGGAATCCAGAAACGCTGTGCTGTTACAACTTCCTAGTTGCGGGAACGTAGGCTACACTTGATAAGAAGAAGACATGACCTCGCTTTTCTTGTTCACAGCTAAAAGAAAAGACACACAAATTGTGGACACACCACTGACGTGTTTACTGTATATGAATATTCTAATGTGGACACTGAATTTACTAGAATGAACATGAAAGAAAACTTGAATCGACTGTTTCACTGAGGTTCAGTCTGCCTTGTCTAGGCTGGTCTGTGCAGATCTTGTTTTTCCTTGTTCGCAGTGAAAAGAAAAGAAATACAAATTCTGGACAGAAAACATACAGCGACACTAATTACATCATAGACGTGTTAACTGTATATGAATATTTTATAGTAGATACTGAATTAACTACAATGA
>NC_134907.1:5556009-5568509 GCF_041734735.1 Babylonia areolata
CACACTGCATACATGCATTTTAACATACATGTGTATCTAACAGCTACCCTAAAACATACGCACACATAGGCAGGCACAAACTTGCATAAACGCACTAAAAGCATTGTGTAACTAGTTTGACAAAGTTCATTGTTCTATCAGGTTCATGTATGGCAGCCATTTTATAACAAGTTCATGCTTTTGCATGTTCAGTAGGTGTGCATGTTCTTCAATTTTGCATCCAATCTTTAATTTTGACAAGAACATTTGGATATTTGGTCTACGTTTATTCATTCTGCATCTGAAAATAAATAAGTTTCAAAGTAGTAAGATAAGTTTCCAAGTAGTAAGATAAGATGGAGATACATGGAGTGGTGGCCTAGAGGTAACGCCTCCGTCTAGGAAGCGAGAGAATCAGAGCGCGCTGGTTCGAATCACGGCTCAGCCGCCGATATTTTCTCCCCCTCCACTAGACCTTGAGTGGTGGTCTGGACGTTAGTCATTTGGATGAGACGATAAACCGAGGTCCCTTGTGCAGCATACACTTAGCGCGCGTAAAAGAAACAAAAGGGTTGTTCCTGGCAAAATTCTGTAGAAAAAATCCACTGCGATAGGAAAAACAAATAAAACTGCACGCAGGAAAAAATACAAAATAAAATGAGTGGCGCTGTAGTGTAGCGACGCGCTCTCCCTGGGGAGAGCAGCCCGAATTTCACACAGAGAAATTTGTTGTGATAAAAAGAAATACAAATACAAATACAAATCTAATGTGTCATCAGTTCTGCTGTTCTCTTCAGTTCCAAATAATATAAACTCATTATTCAAATTCAGGTCCGCACAGTTTTGACAATTTTCTATGATGGATACTTTGTAATTCTGTCCAAAAAAGATAGTGAGTATTGACTGTTATACAGGTAATGGTTTACAGTGTTCTTCTCTGTAGGCTACCAGAGAAGTTACATTTATCATTATCAATTAATCCCATGTTTTTAGAACAGTATTTGTCACCAGTATTCTATGACAAATTCTAATTTGAAACCATTTTCACTTAATATTGTTTATTTTGCAAATCTTTTTCAATATTGTTTCCCAGTCTGACTGTGTATTTAACTTCTCCTCCCATGTTGTAAATGATTTAATGCTAGATACTTCTGATTTTTTCATTGATATTTCGTAACAATGTTTAGATCCTTTATTTACACTCATTAGGAGCTGTTTAGCTTTTGTGTCGATTTCTGCTACTTTGCTTTCAATCTTAATGTTATTCATTTAATGTTTAATCGAATGAATGCAACTTGTAACTTCCATGAAATTAATTCTACTTTTCTTTTTCTTTTTTTTTCTTTTTTTTGTGAAAAGGACTGGTACGTTAAGGATTTACCATTTTCACCAATCAAATCTTTAACAAAGAAACTATTTTGTACTGTACAGTTCCTAAAAAAAAACAACTCCTTATGGCCAATTGTGAATTTTTCATTACAAAATATGGGTTCTGCTAATATTTCTTCGCCCTTTCTTAACTGCACTCTTTTTCTTTTGTATTTGTTTTTTTCTTTTTCATTTATTTAGTTTTTTTAATTTTTTTTTTTAACAAAAGTAAGTGTATGCAGTAAACATCTCTCCAGAAAGGCTTGAGTTTGCTGATTGTATAACGTTTTGGATCATAACTGTCCACCATTTCCACTTCAGGACACAGCGCTGTCAAAACTCGGTTCCACCTTGGTGTCCGAACGATAAGTTTGCGTACCCATGACAGTTTTAATGATTGTAAGTATGTTACAATATCCGGAATACCTAACACCCTCTTTTGAATACTATGGACAGAATACTGTCTTCTAATTCTATCGTTATTGTTATCCCAAATAAATGCATAACACATTTTTGCAACTGCTTGATCTGCCTGTCAGGTGGGTTTGTAAAAGAATCCACAAGTAAATAAGTTTAGATAGTATTAACGATTTGAATACAGCTATTCTTCCAACCGGTGGTGTTCTTCTTTTAAGCCATATTCTGAGTAAGTTTTTTGCTTCAATAAATTTGTCTCGAGTATTTCTTTCAATCATGTGAGAAGTTTCCTAATAACTTGTCAGAGTGTGTGGAGGAGGGGGATGGGGGGCGGGGGGGGGGGGGGGGGGGGGGGGGTGCAGGGTAATGTGTGTGTGTGTGTGTGTGTGTGTTGGAGCTCATGTACGTTTATGTGTATTTGATTGTGCTTTCATATCTGTGAAACTGTATGTTTGTTGCATATCTGTTGTGCATATGTGTGTGTATGTGTGAATGAGTGTCTGCATGTTTTACATTTATTTGCTTATTTATCATATTGTTGTTGTTGTTTTTTTTATTTATCTTATTTTATTTATTTATTTATTATTATTATTATTATTATTATTATTATTTTGTACGCTTACAGTTGACTTCAAGTTTTTTGCGCCTTATAAATATTATTATTATTAGTAGTAGTTCTTTTTATGTATTTATCTATTATTTATATATTTATTTACTTATTTCTTTTTTTTTTCTTTTTTTTCCATTTTATCTATTTATTTATTCATTTTCATTTATTTTATTTCTTTATTTATTTGTTTATTTTCCTCAAGGCCTGACTAATGTGTGTCTGCATTTTTTTTTTTTTTTTTTTTTTTTACATTTATTTGCTTTATTTGCTCATCATTGTTGTCTTTTTTATTTATTTATTTTATCTATGTATTTTTTAAATTTTATTATTATCATTAATTTATTTTTTAAATTATTACTATTATTATTTATTTATTTGTTTATTTTAATTATTTATTTATTTATTTATTTTATTTTATTTTATTTTATTTATTTTATTTTTTTTGTACGCTTATAGTTGACTTCATCAAGTTTTTGCGCCTTATACATATTATCATTGTTAGTAGTAGTTCTTTTTTATGTATTTATCTATTATTTGTTTACTTTTTTTTCTCAAGGCCTGACTAAGCGCGTTGTGTTACGCTGCTGGTCAGGCATCTGCTTGGCAGATGTGGTGTAGCGTATATGGATTTGTCCGAACGCAGTGACGCCTCCTTGAGCTACTGAAACTGAAACTGAAACCGACTAAGCGCGTTGGGTTACGCTGCTGGTCAGGCATCGGCTTGGCAGATGTGGTGTAGCGTATATGTATTTGTCCGAACCCAGTGACGCCTCCTTGAGCTACTGATACTGATACTGATACCACTGTTGGACGCCGTTCTTTCTCTGTCTCTGGACCTTGTATTTGGAATGAACTTCCTCTTTCGCTTCGTCAGGTCTCCGCACTCAGCTGTTACAAGTCTGGCCTTAAAATCCACCTCTTCACAAGATAGCCTCCCTTCCCTGCCTCAATTCACAAACCAGGTCTGTGACACTGCATAGCACTGACACTACGGGTCCTGCTCTACGGACTGTGTTCACATGCACAACTCACGTTGACCACGGTTTTCATGTGAGCCAGTGTGCTGTCATCATCACTGACAAAGGATCACTGTGATTATCATTTAACCTGACCACCCGCAGGGAAACAAAAACAACAAAAAACAAAAAACAAAAAAAAAACAGACAAAAAACAAAAAGATACAAAACAACAACAACAACAAAACCAAAAAACCACAAACACCCCCCCCCCCCCAAAAACAAAAAACAAAAACAACAACAACAAACAAACCCGAAACTGTTCATCTTCCACAGTCTTTTTCCCACGTCCGTTTCATCGCCTTTGTGTCAAAAAAACATGTACACAATATCAACAAACCGACATTCAATACACGTTCACATATATAATTATCATCATATATTATTCACACATAAAAGAATTTTTTTTTTTTTTTTAAATATGCCAAAGTACTTCAAACCGCCTTATTTTCTGTTAGAAAAAAAAATCAGAAAAAAACCCCAGAAAAAGGCTGGTATGTGTCATGAAGTTTACCTCCAGTGACCATCTGTCGGTATCCAAGATGGCGATCGCAGATACAGCTGTGAAGCGGAAAGTAACATTTCGAATTTCGTTTCGTGCTAATAATTTTCTCTCTTTGTCCTGCCATGATCATTCTGAACATGCTGATAACATTTCCAAACAAATATCACAACAATACAGTCCAGTCACTTTAGAAACAAGGTGGAAAAGGCAGACGCACACCCACGATTTCGCGCAATCCCACGATTTCTCTCACTTTGAGAACTTTGAGAGAACCCGTGGAATTGTGAGAAATCGTCGTCTTTCCCCTCCCATGTTTTCACTCCAATTCGAGAAATCGTGTGGGGCGCAATCATGATTTCTCACAATGTGTGAGAAATCGTGAGAAGTCCCCCTTATTTTTATCAAAAATATTTCCTTTGTCATCTGAGTTAGGTTTCTTGTATTTTCCCCGATGCAAATCCAAGAGAAAAATGAGAGAGAAAAAAAGAAACGATAAATTGACGGTTAATGGTGTGTGTGTGTGTGTGTGTGTGTGTGTGTGGAAGGGGGGTGGGAGAGAAGGGGGCAGGGGTGGTTCAGTGATGAGGAAAAGTGTCAGGGGAACTTCAAAATTAAACGATGAAATGAAATTCACGACTATCTGAAAAACAAATATGTCTTCGTATTATTCAAAAAAGCAGACAAAAATATCTAATAGAACAATTACAAATATTCTTGTCTGAGCTTCTAGTATGAGCTTCTTCACGATAACCTTTTCGTTTACTTTCTAACAATGTGAAAACAGGGAAAAAAGGTATTTGTGAATATTAGCGCGTGTGTGCATGCGTACGTAAGTGTGTGTGTGTGTGTGTGTGTGTGTGTGTGTGTGTGTGTGTGTGTGTGTGTGTGTGTGAATTGCATTCCATGTTATCTTTTATGTTTTGCGTTGAACCTTTTTTCCCTGCCTTACGTATCCATACTAATTTAATTTCTTTCTTTTTCTTTTTCTCTCTCTTTTTAATTTTTTTTTTTTAGAGCATGGTGCAAAGAAACCTTTATCTTTTCCAGTTTATCCTCAATAAATCAGTTGTCATTAAAATTGTCATTGTCTCCCCACTCTCTCTCTCTCTCTCTCTCTCTCTCTCTCTCTCTCTCTGTGCCTTAACTCAGTTTGTGAAGTTTTGGGGCGTCGCGAACAAAACTAGATGTCGACATCAGAAGGAAAATAAAGTTTACTTACGTTCAGTCCAGGTGGAAAAAGTCTCGTTATCGATGACTTCGTTCCAATCTTGTACAAAAGCATTACAGCAACTAATGCGCATAGAAACAGAACGACACGTCTTTTGGACACACGCATGTTGGGTACTATGTGAGCCAAGACTTCGAGGTGACTTGCCTGACACACCATCGCTTTCACGTTCAGACGGTCTTCGTCACGGCTGAGAGATTAAAGAGGAAGGATGAATATCAGCGGGCCCTGTCTGTATTCTTCGTGTGTGTGTGTGTGTGTGTGTGTGTGTGTGTGTGTGTGTGTGTGTGTGTGACTTACTGGGAAGTGCAAAAGAAACAAAGGAACGAGACGAAGCGCAACTGAATAATTACAACAACAACAAAAGAAAAGAACAAAGAAAGCAAGAAACAACGAATTCAACAACACCATCCTGCTCTTTCCCACTCCCACACTGACCTATCCAAAAATTCTTATACCTACACACACACACACACACACACACACACACACACACAGAGATCATAACCAGCTCCACCAACACCCCAAAGAAAAACAAATATCAACCACAAAAGCAACGCTGACGAACGGCACGCACACTCTCATGCCCCACCTTCTTTACCCACGACTCCACCTCCACACTGACCTACCTCCCTCCATCCCCAACACTGCTCGTCGTCCCCCACCGACACCCTTCCTCGCACACACACACTACAACACATCGCAGCACATCACGACACACACACACACATACACCACAGCACATCACAACACACCACGACACACACACACACACACACACACACACACACACACACCACAGCACATCACAGAACACCACGACACACACATACATGACACACCACATCACAGCACTTCACGACACACATACACACATCACATCACAGCACATCACGACACACACACACACCACAGCACATCACAGCACATCACAGCACACCACGACACACACATACATGTCACAGCACATCACAGCACTTCACGACACACACACACACACATCACAGCATATCACGACACACACACACAAACACACACACACACACACACACACACACACACACACACACACCACAGCACATCACAGAACACCACGACACACACATACATACCACAGCATATCACAGCACACCACGACACACACAGCACATCACAGCACATCACGACACACACACACACACACACACACACACACACACACACACACATCACAGCACACCACGACACACACACACACACACACACACACACACAAACACACACACACCACAACACATCACAGCACATCACAACACTTCACGACACACACACACACACATCACAGCACATCACAACACTTCACCACACACACACACACACACAGCACATCACAACACTTCACCACACACACACACACAGCACATCACAGCACATCACGACACACACAGCACATCACAGCACATCACGACACACACAGCACATCACAGCACATCACGACACACACAGCACATCACAGCACATCACGACACACACAGCACATCACAGCACACCACGACACACACAGCACATCACAGCACATCACGACACACACAGCACATCACAGCACACCACGACACACACATACATACCACAGCACATCACAGCACACCACAACACACACATACATACCACAACACATCACAGCACATCACAACACTTCACGACACACACACATACACACACCACAGCACATCACAGCACACCACGACACACACAGCACATCACAGCACACCACGACACACACACACACATCACAGCACACCACGACACACACACACACACACACACACACACACACACACACACACACACACACACACACACACACACACACACCACAGCACATCACAGCACACCACGACACACACACACACACACACACACACACACACACACACAGCACATCACAGCACATCACAGCACACCACGACACACACACACACACACACACACACACACACACACACACACACACCACAGCACACCACAGCTCACCACGACACACACACACACACACACACACACACACACACACACACACACCACAGCACATCACAGCTCACCACGACACACACACACACACACACACACACACACACACACACACACACACCACAGCACACTACAGCTCACCACGACACACACACACACACACACACACACACCACAGCACATCACAGCACACCACACACACACACACACACACACACACACACACACAACACACCACACCCACACACACACACACACACAACACCACAGCATATCACAGCACACCACGACATACACACACACACACACACACCACAGCACATCACAGCACACCACGACACACACACACCACCACACACACACATCACAGCACATCACAGCACACCACGACACACACACACACCACACACACACACACACACACACACCACAGCACATCACAGCTCAACACGACACACACACACACACACACACTGAAACCATTTATTGTCAGATTAACTGCTTGTTGTACTCACACACACACACACACACACACACACACACACACACACACACACACACACACACACACACACACACACCACAGCACATCACAGCTCAACACGACACACACACACACACACACACCACAGCACATCACAGCACACCACGACACACACACACACACACACACACACACACACACCACAGCACATCACAGCTCAACACGACACACACACATACCACAGCAGACATTGTCTTCCAGCTCCATCCATCATAAGACCTGTCTCTCATGTGTCAAACCAGGTGTCTACTTATGCCTTCACCGTGCATTCTTCGCTGGGGACTGTACGTCACCCTACTGTAGTCAGCCACAGCAGGATCCCAACACAGACCCGTCAAGCTGAAATGTTGTCAACAGTGTGTGTGTGTGTGTGTGTGTGTGTGTGTGTGTGTGTGTGTGTGTGTGTGTGTGTGTGTGTGTGTGTGTGTGTGTGTGTGTGTGTGTGTGTGTGTGTGTGTGTGACCTAACTATCGAAATGCTCAGTAACCTATTCATCTGAGAAAGAACAAATTAAACGAAGTAGAAAGAAGAAAACCAAGAAGACAATGGAGACGGAGGAGGAGAAAGACAACGACAACAGAAGAATAAAAGAAAAAGATAGAAAGACACCGTCAACTTGAGGAGATAATAATCCGAACGCACTATTATCAAATTAATTACAGACCAAGTATTGTTCTAATGTCAAGTGCATATGCTTTAGTAACCTGACAATTGAGCATATAATTTTTGACTGTAGCTTGATGAAGCCTTATGTACACGAAAGTGTGTCTTCACAAGTGACTGAGAACGTTGATGTTTTTTGACTTTTTGCTTTCATTATCAGTTGTTTCGCTTGTCAGTTTAACGACGTTGCTTTTACGAAGTCCTTTAAGTAATTTCCTGTAATTGTATTTAGATTTTTTCCCCACATTTCACCCTCATTTGCCCAGGTTCCCCAAACCCTCCATTCATTCACATCTCCCACCCTTTCTAACCGATAATACTCAAATGTATTCATAAATACATTAACAAAATGTCTTCAATCACCGATATGTGTGACGGGACATTAAACAAAATTCCTCCCTAATCGAACTCAAGAGACTGAGAAACTGATCAAGTGATCATTTCCAAAGAACAATTTAGATCATCACCCCAACACCCCCGACATTTTCTTTGAAGTTATCAGTTTGCAAAACTTTAATCATATCTTAAAAAGCAAAACCAAAGTATATAAACCCCTAATAGACAGAAAAACGGAACTGAAAAAGTATTTTAAAAACCTTAACAGAAAATAACAATATAATCCTCCAGTTGTGCTGATCAGGGAGAGAGAGGGGCCGGGCAGACAGGGAGACAGAGGGGGTAGGGTGAGGGAAAGGGAGAGGTGCTGAGAAAAGGTGAGGATACAGATCAGAATACAGGGACAGACAGATACAGATAGACAGACAGATAGATAGACAGGCAGACAGACAGACAGACAGACAGAGAGTTTCAGTTCCAGTAGCTCAAGGAGGCGTCACTGCGTTCGGACAAACCCATATACGCTACACCACATCTGCCAGGTTACTAAAGCATATGCACTTGACATTAGAACAAGAGAGAGAGAGAGAGAGAGAGAGAGAGAGAGAGATTCAAAAACTTTATTACTCAAGGATAAAGATTTTAGGCATCGCCCAGCCTTCCAATCTGTCCTTGTGACAACAATAACAATAATAACATTAACGATATTAGCGATAACGACACAAAAATAATAATTTTGTTAACACTGCTACATCTACTGCTACTACAACGAAGAATGATCACCATCATCATCATTAACATCGTAAAAAGTAAGAAAACGAACGCATTCATACATTCATATCCATACACATGCACACACTCTCTCAGAGAGAGAGAGAGACAGAGACAGACAGAGACAGAGACAGACAGAGAGGAAAAAGCAAAATAGATCATTTGCTTTCAATTGACATGTACAAGACCAGTATCTGTTCACAAAATTTCAAATAAGTGCCTGTGGTATGGTTTCTTAAAAGAGGATAAACTATTTCTGTCCTTTAGATATTCAGGAATTTCATTTCATAACTTACTACCTCAGTGGGTAAGTGATGACATACATAGATTCTTCTTCTTCGTTCGTGGGCTGCAACTCCCACGTTCACTCGCATGTACACGAGTGGGCTTTTACGTGTATGACCATTTTTACCCCGCCATGTAGGCAGCCATACTCCGTTTTCGGGGATCATTTTATGGGCAAGGGGTGTATATATCTTAACCTCGAATAGAATAGAATAGAATAGAATAGAATGTCTTTATTATCTAGTGTATCGGGGTCGCAAGGAATATTGGTGGGGGGGGGGAGGGGGGGGGGGGGAGGATAGTACATAACAAGATATGAACGTAAATCGAAAATCATACACAACACAGATATTGTACAAATTAGGATACATACAAGTGCACATCAATCTAAAAACTTGTGCGCACACACACACACACACACACACACACACACACTCTCTCTCTCTCTCTCTCTCTCTCTCTCTCTCTCTCTCTCACACACACACACACACACACACACACACACACAGACGTACTTGGCTCTACATGTTATTAGTTTAACAAAATAATCAATTTTCATATCAACTTTAAAATTATAAAACTAGAATGAACATAAAAGAAATTGAATCAACCGTGTCTTACATTCCCGACGGGTTTAACTAAACTTGTACATCTATCTAGATCCAGAGAAAACTGCTAAACGTTGCAGTGTGATTGCCGTGATAACCACGTCTCCTTTACCGCGGACTTAAAAAGAATTCTTAATTGCCCTTAAAGATTTTTTGAATGCCCAAGATACACCAGAATAATATGATTTAAACAGCGTTCTCACTGCGAATACGGTAATCGATTTATCGCCCTTAAAAAAGCATGTTTAAATGTTAAATTTTTAACGTCAGTTAAGGAGCCACGATAGTGTATTGAGTAAGACAACTAGTTTCTTCTCACCCGAACACGCGGGGTTCGAATCTACCTTCAGGGCTTTTTTTCTCTCCTTTTTTCTTTTCTTTAAAAAAAAAAAATCTAACCTGAAGCTTTATAATACCAAATACAGAACACATTTTAGCGATTAGATTTTTTTTTTAATGTATCAGAAGTGAGTCTTGAAGGCTTTGCCTCGTTTTTTTTTCCGTTTTTTTTTTGTGCCCCTCCCAAAGGTGCAATAATTGTTTTAAACAGAACTGATTTTTTTCATGTTTTTATGAAATTTGGTGTCAGCTGACAAGGTATTTGCAGAGAAAATGCCACGGACACACACACACACAGACAACTGAACATCGGGTAAAAACATAGACTCACTTTGTTTACACAAGTGAATCAAAAACTGCAGTACAAAAAATGTCAACATATACATCACATCAGTCCAGTTTCCTCAGTCACACTCACCTCTTGTGGCGCTGTTTGGATTGTTGACCGGGAAGCTAATTAATAATACTGAAGGCATGTGGTTGGATCCCATTCTCCCCAATACGCATACTTCAGTTATCGGAAACACTCCAGTATAAGTCACACGACATTGAAAAATAGTCATTGACACTGTTTTTGCTATTGCATATGTACAGGTGACCTTGATGATCACCCTGACACATACCATTTATAATGCACAAATTCAGAACAGTGCCCATATTATGCAATAACTTTTCATGCTTATTCAAAATGGTATCTTCCGAATCTCTGTTAACATTTACTGGACCACTTTTATGCTGACCATTAAATACAGACATGTTTTCTTCTAGATCACAAGAAATATTTGAAACCCTCCAGTTGAGATCGCAACAAAGTAACACAAACACGTCAACTATTACGAGAAGCAAGCAGTCACAGAAAATTTATAATCAAGAAATTCCATTTTCCACATCAAAATGACAATAAGGTGAACCTTCAGGTGGTACACACACACATACATTACTTCTCTCTCATCGTGCCCAGCAATGATCTATAAGATCGGATTCCACATAAACTGTTTCAACTAACGAACAAATCTCATTTACAAGGCAAACAAGGCCACCTGACCCCCTGCAGGTTTACAGTAAACTATATTCAGTGAACACAGGCGATTGAAAATATCCAACAAAATTAATGGTTTCCACAAAACGTACACAATCAGAAACAGCCGCTCCCTCTCTCTACCTTTCTTTCTGCGAGGCGATCGATGGTGTGATTGCATTGTACCTGTTCGTTGTTGTTGTTTTGGTTTTTTGTTTTGTTTTTGTATTCTTTGATTTTTCTGAGGATTTCCGATTTTCCTAGATGTAGACGCTTGCAGGTGCGTTACCAGAAAGCCTGTCGGCTTGCTCATTTCCCCTAACGCCTGCACGTTCCAGGCGATATGACCACGTAAGTTTTTGAATCTGAAAGTTGCCTCATGCCACTCTGGGCTTTCCATTTCACTTTCAATTTTTGTATGAGATTCATTGTGCCCGTTAGAATCGTGGCATGTTGGTTTCCAGGCGTATGAATAGATGCCATCTTGAGCTTCCATCGTTAGGCTGGAAGTTGTGACTTTGTACACGACGTTCTCTTCCCTAGTTGTTTTTCTATTTTTGCGAATCCCCAGCCGCATTGGTTCTTGGTGACTGAGCCATCTGAATGTGATGATGTCCTCTTCTTGACTGTTTTCTTATATGGGTAGCTTCACTGCTGCATCAGTTTTGCCCTCTGGCCCTTCCCGGCAATGCCCCCCTAGAGTGGGTGAAATGTCTGTGTTGAAAAGATGGTTGAGGTTTTCAGGGTTTTCTCCTAACTTTGTTTCTTTCAGGTCTTGTAGCTGGCATGCAAGCTTGATTGTG
>NC_134907.1:5571009-5591009 GCF_041734735.1 Babylonia areolata
ACAGGACTGTTGTTCAGACATGAATATGGATAGACAGGACTGTTGTTCAGACATGAATATGGACAGACATGACTGTTGTTCAGACATGAATATGGACAGACATGACTGTTGTTCAGACATGAATATGGATAGACATGACTGTTGTTCAGACATGAATATGGATAGACAGGACTGTTGTTCAGACATGAATATGGACAGACAGGACTGTTGTTCAGACATGAATATGGTACATATGGGACTGTTGTACAGATAGACCGGTAGAACTACTGTTCCGACATGACTGTTGCACAAACTAGGGAGGCAACATCTTGAGACTGACTGTAAATGTTCATGTGACTGGAGGCCTGATGTCAACCAGGGAGGTCTTTAGTTGTGTGGGTATACATCGATTACAGCCCGCTGTTCCATGCAGGCCTAGAAGACTTGTGGGCCAAGAAGTAGCTTGGGAAAGTGAAAATTCACACACACACACACACACACACACACACACACACACACACACACACACACACGCATATATATAACATGTGTGTGTGTGTGTGTGTGTGTGTGTGTGTGTGTGTGTGCGGCTACACCCTACCAGCGATTCCCTGAACACCCACCTCGTGAACCGACCAGTGATGCACGGGATAAACGACACAGGTCGGCGAACCGACCAGTGATGCACGGGATAAACGACACAGGTCAGCGAACCGACCAGTGATGCACGGGATAAACGACACAGTTCCGACCAGTGATGCACGGGATAAACGACACAGGTCGGCGAACCGACCAGTGATGCACGGGATAAACGACACAGGTCGGCGAACCGACCAGTGATGCATGGGATAAACGACACAGTTCCGACCAGTGATGCACGGGATAAACGACACAGTTCCGACCAGTGATGCACGGGATAAACGACACAGGTCAGCGAACCGACCAGTGATGCACGGGATAAACGACACAGTTCCGACCAGTGATGCACGGGATAAACGACACAGTTCCGACCAGTGATGCACGGGATAAACGACACAGGTCGGCGAACCGACCAGTGATGCACGGGATAAACGACACAGGTCAGCGAACCGACCAGTGATGCACGGGATAAACGACACAGGTCGGCGAACCGACCAGTGATGCACGGGATAAACGACACAGTTCCGACCAGTGATGCACGGGATAAACGACACAGTTCCGACCAGTGATGCACGGGATAAACGACACAGGTCAGCGAACCGACCAGTGATGCACGGGATAAACGACACAGGTCGGCGAACCGACCAGTGATGCACGGGATAAACGACACAGGTCCGACCAGTGATGCACGGGATAAACGACACAGGTCGGCGAACCGACCAGTGATGCATGGGATAAACGACACAGGTCCGACCAGTGATGCACGGGATAAACGACACAGGTCCGACCAGTGATGCACGGGATAAACGACACAGTTCCGACCAGTGATGCACGGGATAAACGACACAGGTCAGCGAACCGACCAGTGATGCACGGGATAAACGACATAGTTCCGACCAGTGATGCACGGAATAAACGACACAGGTCAGCGAACCGACCAGTGATGCACGGGATAAACGACATAGTTCCGACCAGTGATGCACGGGATAAACGACACAGGTCAGCGAACCGACCAGTGATGCACGGGATAAACGACATAGTTCCGACCAGTGATGCACGGAATAAACGACACAGGTCAGCGAACCGACCAGTGATGCACGGGATAAACGACACAGGTCGGCGAACCGACCAGTGAATCACGAGATAAACGACACAGGTCGGCGAACCGACCAGTGATGCACGGGATAAACGACACAGTTCCGACCAGTGATGCACGGTATAAACGACACAGGTCGGCGAACCGGCCAGTGATGCACGGGATAAACGACACAGGTCCGACCAGTGATGCACGGGATAAACGACAGAGGTCAGCGAACCGACCAGTGATGCACGGGATAAACGACACAGGTCAGCGAACCGACCAGTGATGCACGGGATAAACGACACAGGTCGGCGAACCGACCAGTGATGCACGGGATAAACGACACAGGTCAGCGAACCGACCAGTGATGCACGGGATAAACGACACAGGTCGGCGAACCGACCAGTGATGCACGGGATAAACGACACAGGTCCGACCAGTGATGCACGGGATAAACGACACAGTTCCGACCAGTGATGCACGAGATAAACGACACAGGTCGGCGAACCGACCAGTGATGCACGGGATAAACGACACAGGTCAGCGAACCGACCAGTGATGCACGGGATAAACGACACAGGTCAGCGAACCGACCAGTGATGCACGGGATAAACGACACAGGTCAGCGAACCGACCAGTGATGCACGGGATAAACGACACAGGTCGGCGAAGAAACAGGCACCAGCCACCTAACCAACGAAATCATATAACACGGACATTTCATTTCCGTTTTACCTGATACAAAAATCATCCTATTAGACGTCGTATGAATATTCATGAGCACGAGCCTCAAAAAAGCTTCGATCATTCAATCTCAGCAATGAGAGGAAGCTCAAGAAAATTGAAGCATTTTTCGTCATGTATTAGGCGACGCGGAAAAAAGATAACTTTTGACAAAATGGAGGGATTTGTGCTCATACAGACTGCAGCTATACAAATGTGAATTAGATGTAGATAAGACACATGTTATTTCAACATGAAATGATAAGAGAGAGTGCAATTTTGAACAATGGAAGAATAACTGTCTCTGTCCGTCTGTCAGGATAGATCGCTTTTTCATATAAAGATATTGAAAAGCAACAAAGTCTTCAACTAAAATTAACTTGCATGCATTTTGAACAGCTCACCTATAATTCGGCCAGGTTTTGTTGTTGCGGCATATATTGTCACCCTGCACATTTCGTCGCCCCTCTTCACATATTGTCGCCGGCGACTGGACCGGCGAACTGACCTGATTCTAAATTATTTGTCCAGGCGCAATAGCCGAGTGGTTAAAGTGTTGGACTTTCAATCTCAGGGTCTCGGTTTCAAATCTCGGTGACGGCGCCTGACGGGTAAAGGCTGAAGTGTGCCTGAACCCCCTTCGTGTGTTTACGCACGCAGAAGATCAAATACGCACGTTAAAGATCCTGTAATCTATGTCAGCAATCGGCGGGTTATACAAACAAGAACATACCCAGCATACACCCCCCGAAAGCGGAGAATGGCTGCCTACATGACGGGGTAAATAAACAAAACGGTCATACATGTAAAATGTTACATATCTGTCTGAGTATGAATGTGTGTGTTCCTGAAATCTGATTGAATGACACAGGAAACGAATTATGAGCGCCCAGTGTCAACCGTCAGTCGGCTCTACCCAGGTAGGCAGCCTGCTGTGTAAATGACCCCTTGTTTGTAAAGCGCTCAGAGCTTAGTCTCCGACAGAGGATAGGCGCATTATAAGTATCCATATCAATCAATCAATCATTAACTTTGGTGCACAAGTTTCTGTTTTGGGACCGATATCATTTCAATGCAAATAAGTAAACGGCCTACCCTGATCCAAAAAGATATCATGCGAAGTGTTTGCCAGTAATAATGATGATGATTATCATTACAATCATTACATCATCATCATCATCACATTCCACAGGCAGGAAACAAATAAATGTTTACAGTTTATCTGAATATGTACACTGGGTATATACAGTATATCTAGTAGACATATGGTGAAAGATGCCGATGCGTTGTGCTTAATCTTCTTGCCACCACCCAGCTGTCCACCTGAACATGTTTATATGACTGTCTTCTTGCCACCACCCAGCTGTCCACCTGAACATGTTTATATGACTGTCTTCTTGCCACCACCCAGCTGTCCACCTGAACATGTTTATATGACTGTCTTCTTGCCACCACCCAGCTGTCCAACTGAACATGTTTATATGACTGTCTTCTTGCCACCACCCAGCTGTCCAACTGAACATGTTTATATGACTGTCTTCTTGCCACCACCCAGCTGTCCAACTGAACGTGTTTATATGACTGTCTTCTTGCCACCACCCAGCTGTCCAACTGAACGTGTTTATATGACTGTCTTCTTGCCACCACCCAGCTGTCCAACTGAACGTGTTTATATGACTGTCTTCTTGCCACCACCCAGCTGTCCAACTGAACATGTTTATATGACTGTCTTCTTGCCACCACCCAGCTGTCCAACTGAACATGTTTATATGACTGTCTTCTTGCCACCACCCAGCTGTCCAACTGAACATGTTTATATGACTGTGTTCTTGCCACCACCCAGCTGTCCAACTGAACATGTTTATATGACTGTCTTCTTGCCACCACCCAGCTGTCCAACTGAACGTGTTTATATGACTGTGTTCTTGCCACCACCCAGCTGTCCAACTGAACATGTTTATATGACTGTGTTCTTGCCACCACCCAGCTGTCCAACTGAACATGTTTATATGACTGTCTTCTTGCCACCACCCAGCTGTCCACCTGAACATGTTTATATGACTGTCTTCTTGCCACCACCCAGCTGTCCACCTGAACATGTTTATATGACTGTCTTCTTGCCACCACCCAGCTGTCCAACTGAACATGTTTATATGACTGTCTTCTTGCCACCACCCAGCTGTCCAACTGAACATGTTTATATGACTGTCTTCTTGCCACCACCCAGCTGTCCAACTGAACATGTTTATATGACTGTCTTCTTGCCACCACCCAGCTGTCCAACTGAACATGTTTATATGACTGTCTTCTTGCCACCACCCAGCTGTCCACCTGAACATGTTTATATGACTGTCTTCTTGCCACCACCCAGCTGTCCACCTGAACATGTTTATATGACTGTCTTCTTGCCACCACCCAGCTGTCCAACTGAACATGTTTATATGACTGTCTTCTTGCCACCACCCAGCTGTCCAACTGAACATGTTTATATGACTGTCTTCTTGCCACCACCCAGCTGTCCAACTGAACATGTTTATATGACTGTCTTCTTGCCACCACCCAGCTGTCCAACTGAACATGTTTATATGACTGTCTTCTTGCCACCACCCAGCTGTCCAACTGAACATGTTTATATGACTGTCTTCTTGCCACCACCCAGCTGTCCAACTGAACATGTTTATATGACTGTCTTCTTGCCACCACCCAGCTGTCCAACTGAACATGTTTATATGACTGTCTTCTTGCCACCACCCAGCTGTCCAACTGAACATGTTTATATGACTGTCTTCTTGCCACCACCCAGCTGTCCAACTGAACATGTTTATATGACTGTCTTCTTGCCACCACCCAGCTGTCCAACTGAACATGTTTATATGACTGTCTTCTTGCCACCACCCAGCTGTCCAACTGAACATGTTTATATGACTGTCTTCTTGCCACCACCCAGCTGTCCACCTGAACATGTTTATATGACTGTCTTCTTGCCACCACCCAGCTGTCCAACTGAACATGTTTATATGACTGTCTTCTTGCCACCACCCAGCTGTCCAACTGAACATGTTTATATGACTGTCTTCTTGCCACCACACAGCTGTCCAACTGAACATGTTTATATGACTGTCTTCTTGCCACCACCCAGCTGTCCAACTGAACATGTTTATATGACTGTCTTCTTGCCACCACCCAGCTGTCCAACTGAACATGTTTATATGACTGTGTTCTTGCCACCACCCAGCTGTCCAACTGAAGATGTTTATATGACTGTCTTCTTGCCACCACCCAGCTGTCCAACTGAACATGTTTATATGACTGTGTTCTTGCCACCACCCAGCTGTCCAACTGAACATGTTTATATGACTGTCTTCTTGCCACCACCCAGCTGTCCAACTGAACATGTTTATATGACTGTGTTCTTGCCACCACCCAGCTGTCCAACTGAACATGTTTATATGACTGTGTTCTTGCCACCACCCAGCTGTCCAACTGAACATGTTTATATGACTGTCTTCTTGCCACCACCCAGCTGTCCAACTGAACATGTTTATATGACTGTGTTCTTGCCACCACCCAGCTGTCCAACTGAAGATGTTTATATGACTGTCTTCTTGCCACCACCCAGCTGTCCAACTGAACATGTTTATATGACTGTGTTCTTGCCACCACCCGGCTGTCCAACTGAACATGTTTATATGACTGTCTTCTTGCCACCACCCAGCTGTCCAACTGAACATGTTTATATGACTGTGTTCTTGCCACCACCCAGCTGTCCAACTGAACATGTTTATATGACTGTGTTCTTGCCACCACCCAGCTGTCCAACTGAACATGTTTATATGACTGTCTTCTTGCCACCACCCAGCTGTCCAACTGAACATGTTTATATGACTGTGTTCTTGCCACCACCCAGCTGTCCAACTGAACATGTTTATATGACTGTGTTCTTGCCACCACCCAGCTGTCCAACTGAACATGTTTATATGACTGTGTTCTTGCCACCACCCAGCTGTCCAACTGAACATGTTTATATGACTGTCTTCTTGCCACCACCCAGCTGTCCAACTGAACATGTTTATATGACTGTGTTCTTGCCACCACCCAGCTGTCCAACTGAACATGTTTATATGACTGTGTTCTTGCCACCACCCAGCTGTCCAACTGAACATGTTTATATGACTGTGTTCTTGCCACCACCCAGCTGTCCAACTGAACATGTTTATATGACTGTGTTCTTGCCACCACCCAGCTGTCCAACTGAACATGTTTATATGACTGTGTTCTTGCCACCACCCAGCTGTCCAACTGAACATGTTTATATGACTGTCTTCTTGCCACCACCCAGCTGTCCAACTGAACATGTTTATATGACTGTCTTCTTGCCACCACCCAGCTGTCCAACTGAACATGTTTATATGACTGTGTTCTTGCCACCACCCAGCTGTCCAACTGAACATGTTTATATGACTGTGTTCTTGCCACCACCCAGCTGTCCAACTGAACATGTTTATATGACTGTGTTCTTGCCACCACCCAGCTGTCCAACTGAACATGTTTATATGACTGTGTTCTTGCCACCACCCAGCTGTCCAACTGAACATGTTTATATGGCTGTGTTCTTGCCACCACCCAGATGTCCAACTGAACATGTTTATATGACTGTGTTCTTGCCACCACCCAGCTGTCCAACTGAACATGTTTATATGACTGTGTTCTTGCCACCACCCAGCTGTCCAACTGAACATGTTTATATGACTGTGTTCTTGCCACCACCCATCTGTCCAACTGAACATGTTTATATGACTGTGTTCTTGCCACCACCCATCTGTCCAACTGAACATGTTTATATGACTGTCTTCTTGCCACCACCCAGCTGTCCAACTGAACATGTTTATATGACTGTCTTCTTGCCACCACCCATCTGTCCAACTGAACATGTTTATATGACTGTCTTCCTGCCACCACCCAGCTGTCCAACTGAACATGTTTATATGACTGTCTTCTTGCCACCACCCAGCTGTCCAACTGAACATGTTTATATGACTGTGTTCTTGCCACCACCCAGCTGTCCAACTGAACATGTTTATATGACTGTCTTCTTGCCACCACCCAGCTGTCCAACTGATCATGTTTATATGACTGTCTTCCTGCCACCACCCAGCTGTCCAACTGAACATGTTTATATGACTGTGTTCTTGCCACCACCCAGCTGTCCAACTGAACATGTTTATATGACTGTGTTCTTGCCACCACCCAGCTGTCCAACTGAACATGTTTATATGACTGTCTTCTTGCCACCACCCAGCTGTCCAACTGAACATGTTTATATGACTGTCTTTGAAGACGGCAGCGTCGACGACATCATAACAGCTTGCTTGAATGTGTTTTATATAGAACAAGTTTGTTGTATCTTTGTGCAACAAAATCTTTGTATTTGTCACTCACACCGCGCTGGTCACACCATCAGCATGCACATTCCTTTTTACCCAGCCCCATCACTGCACGTTTGCACAATACACACACATACGTATAAACACGCACATAAATATTAATAAGAGCATACACGCACACATACATTTATACGAGTACAGACACATTCATGTAAACACACACACACACACACACACACACACACACACACACACACACACACACACACACACACACACACACACACACACACACACACACACACACATGTTGACTTGAATGTATTTTTTTGAAATTTCAATATCTTATCTCCTGTTGCAGAAGGTTTGATGGGAAGTCCAATTGGATATTTGTTTTAGTTGTTTGATGTCAGCTTTTCCTACCATTTTGCTTATATTTCTTTTTTCCCCAAACGTTCACACACACACACACACACACACACACACACACACACACACACACACACACACACACAAACCATGCCTCATCTGCCGCTCTACTCCGATCCTAAACCACACCCTTTCACAACACTGGCAGATGGTTTTGAGCTACATCCGCAGATGGGGGACAGAGGGACCGTGTTTTGTCAGTACAGGTGGCCTGGTATTACTGACTGTAGTTCCATAGTTCAGAGTGGAACACCTTGGAAGTATTTTCTGGTTCAGATTGCACTTTTTGGGCGGGAGAACGAAGATAGCCACGTTAAAAAAAAAGAACATCACAATACCTCCTAAAATTCTGTATGTTGGAACACATAATGATGGTGCAAGCGTAAAAACTGACTAAATGGTACTTTCTTTCCACAATGACAGGGAGGCCATAAACTGTCAACGAGAAACTATTTACCAGATAACTATTAATGATTAACTATGTACCAAATGACTATTAAGAAAAACCTATCTACCAAATAACTGTCAACGGGGAACTATCTACCAAATATCTATTAACAAGAAACTATCTACCAAATATCTATTAACAAGAAACTATCTACCAAATATCTATTAACGAGAGACTATCTACCAAATAACTGTCAACGGGGAACTATCTACCAAATAACTATTAACGAGAGACTATCTACCAAATAACTGTTAAGGAGAAACTATGTACCAAATATCTATTAACGAGAGACTATCTACCAAATAACTGTCAACGGGGAACTATCTACCAAATATCTATTAACAAGAAACTATCTACCAAATATCTATTGACGAGAAACTATCTACCAAATAACTGTTAAGGAGAAACTATCTACCAAATAACTGTTAAGGAGAAACTATCTACCAAATAATTGTCAACGAGAAACTATCTACCAAATAACTATTAATAAGAAACTATCAACCAAATAACTATTAATAAGAAACTATCAACCAAATAACTATTAATAAGAAACTATCAACCAAATAACTATTAATAAGAAACTATCTACCAAATTACTCGTAAATAAGCATGTGAATTTGTTTGCTTGGTGAACAGATCAGTTGCGATGTAGCCATTTTCAAATCTTAAGAGAATATCCTAAGAAGGAAATACATCTATGCGAGCAATTGACCAAATTGTATGGGTGGGTGGAATGAAGTGATGAATTGTGTGCACTGGTCAAGGTCTGATTGGGTGCCCCCTCACAGAAGTATGGTATCGTCTGTGAATCTCTTCCAGTAATCGGTGTGTATTTTCACGAGACTCTTCTAAAGTCGTTTATCAAGCCAGCCCATGAAGAGATTGGCCACTGGTGCTTCTAGACTATCGGTGGTATAGTCTTCTCAAAGGAAAAGGAGTTATTATATAAAATGTCTTAGTGTAATGTATTTTGGGCAGGGATTTTCTCAGCGGGAGACAGAAAATGTGCTACGAACAGTTCCTTATCTTTATGCGGGATGTAAGTATAGAAGCTGACAATGTCTATAGTTAAAGACTTAACACCTTCATTAAAAATGCCAAAAGTGGTATTCCATTTTTGAATTAAAGATATCATGTGTGTAAACTCCTTTTCAAAACAAGATAGCCCAGTAACATCGTCTCTAAGCCAACTGTCTAGAAGCTTCGAAAGGTCCGATAATACTAGAGACGGCCTGGGGGAGTAAGACTTTTGTAAAAGTTTGGAGAGATAAAAAATGTGATCTGACCTCTCTTGGGCCAGGTCTGGCCCGTGTGTGGGCGTCATCACAAATCAAAGAATAAGTCCGAGGTTTGTCTATACTTTTGCTGGGTTTGGTGGCAGTTTCGGGGTGGGGTGGGGTGGAGGGTCATTCTCTACACGTTCATGTTGCGTGGGATGGCTAGGCAGTCTCTCTGCTTCTTTATTATGAGTATCTGTATTGTGTGCGGCGACAGCTCTTTGGTCCGCAGTCCTGTTTTTTAACTCTCTCCATACGAACGGCGAAAGAGACAACGTTAACAGCGTTTCACCCCAATTACCATCATCAAAATATTGCAAGAGGAAGGCTCTTATACTGAAGAGGTGAATGTTGACAAAGATGCCACAATTCTTACGACGGAAGCTAAAGGTTGGGTCATTCAGACACCCACTGGATATCCGAGGGGTCTGTGTAGAGGAGAAGAGAGGACTGGCCGTACTGAGTGAGTTGATTGTTCAATTTTGAAGCATCGGTTTCAGTTCACGCGGTACTTTGCTTTAGGCCATGTTCAAGTAGTTCTTTGCTTTATCACTAGTTTGGTAGTCATACGGACGTCGTTGGATAGGGTCACAGAAAGCATTTAGAGCTGTATCCCTGCCCACTGGTGTAAAACGTTCTTTTTGCGAAACCAGGCTGGTTGCTCTTCACCTTTTTTTTCATAAAACAGTTCTTTTAAACGATGTTTTCTGCAAACATATAAGTAGACAGGTATACATGTATTAATGGGTTTTTTTTTCAAACTGGAGGAAAACCACAACTCTTCCGCCATTTTATATGCACACACACACACAGAGAGAGAGAGAGAGAGAGAGAGAGAGAGAGGACAAATGGTTTATTGTACAGCGGCCTCAGGCCATTATACAAACACATGGGAAGGGGGGGGGGTGTTGAGGGAGGGGGTCTGTTGCGGTCGGGGAACCCGGGGAGTGGGGGGGGGGGGTGGAAGGGGTACAATCTGGATAAACGTAACACTGGCAAGAACATTGTTTTATATGAACTCGCGTGCTGGCAAATCTCAACAGAATCAGACAAACTGATAACAAGTCAAAGAGGTGGATTTGGATATTACTGATTGTCGCTCAGCCGGCAAAAATTCAAGGGTTGACAATCTTTTTTAACGATCACACACACACACACACACACACACACACACACACACACACACACACACACACACGTTAATAATAATAATAAAAATAATCATCAGCATCATCAGCATCATCATCATAAACATGTTTATAATGTACATTTGACATTTCGTAGCATTTTAACATCATGTTTGGAGCGTCAGTATCAGTATCAGTAGCTCAAGGAGGCGTCACTGCGTTCGGTCAAATCCATAAATGCTACACCACATCTGCCAAGCAGATGCCCGACCAGCAGCGTAACCCAACGCGCTTGGATCGTCATTTTAATCTTACACATTCACAAACATCCCAAACATAAAGAAGGTATAAAATGAACGTAGAAAGTATCAGTTCAATAATCATCATTGATCATATGATATCTTTTCTCGATACAATGAAATATATATTGAGATAGATCACGCCTATGTGCTTGGAGCAATATGCAAATGGGGACCTCCTTTGAATCTTTTAGAAATTTTATTCTCGTTCGCAACTTCGAGTGGTACGCCTTCATAAAACTATTTTTCTCTTTTATCCAAGAATCCGCCTTTGCGAAGGACCATAATGTTTGTTTTGTTTTTATTTACACAAAGTTTCATGCTTTCACAGCAAGCCTTTAGACAGTTTAACTGTGTTTGCAGACCTGAAGGAGTGGATGAGAGCAAAACAGCATCTTCGGCAATAAGTAAAAAAACAATTCCATTTTTCCTGGAAGCCTTTGAATACCATGCTTTCCATTTCTTGATACATGATCTGCTAACTTGTTTATAAATAGAGAAAATAAGTTGGGGCTTAATACAATTCCTTGACGAACACCAACAGGGCAGGCAAAATAATCTGAGAGCTGATAGTTTATCCTCACACATGACATTAAAGAATCATACATAGCCCGAAGTGAACATAAAAACTTTCCTTTTATTTCATTGTTTTTTTGTTGTTGTTTTTGTTTTTGTTTTTTGTTTGTTTTTGTTTATATATATATATATATATATATATATATATAATATAATTTATATATATACAGTGTATCATGTCGAGCAGTCAAATGCTTTCTTAAAATCCACACAAGCAACATATATATATATATATATATATATATATATATATATATATTCATCTTTGTTGTTTAGACTATTCTGGACTATAGGATAGAAAGTAAAAATGTGATCTATAGTGGAGTGATGTTTTCGAAAACCAGTTCGACATTCAGAGATTAGCCTATCATCTTCTAACCATAAATACAACTTTGAATTCAACACAGTTGTGCAACATTTGGATATGATACTAAGGAAGGACACTCCTCTGAAATTATCTGCATCTTTTATGTCACCATTTTATGGATTGGTGTAACAATAGCTTTTGCCCATTCCCGTGGATACTCACCCTTATCAAATATAGTATTAAATAATTTAGTTAAGAAGGAAATAATTTCCTCCCCACCTAATTTTAATAGTTCTGTACTTACACCATCAAGACCACTTGCTTTGCCTGTTTTTAGCTTTTTTGTGGCAAGTTTCACTTCCTCTTCTGTAATAATTGTATTTAAGATGTGCTCTGGCTCTTCAAACTGATCAAACGCCGGAAGTTCATAACTGACGTCGTCAGTATTATTTCCAAGAACATTCTTAAAATGTTCATACCATTCATCAATCGTTATATTGTTGCTAAGTTTTTTTGTTATTTTTTCCACAGCCTATACTTTATATTTCTTGTCAAAACATTTTTGGATCTAAGGAATTTGAGCTGAGAAAAGCGACCTTATCTGTTTGCAGCATATTCTGAATATCACTACTTTTCCATGTACCGATAAACTCTGCCTCTTTCTCTGCTTTCCATACATTTTTCATTAACATTCCAGAATTGTTTGCTGACTCCTTCTTTTCTTCTTTTAACGTATCAGTTTCTTCCAGCAAACATGTCAAAACTACCGGCAAGTGATCAGACTCTGACACATTATGAACATCCAGTCAAACAACATTCACACTAACATAAAGATCATTAGAAATAAGGAAATAATCTACTACACTGTATACCGAACTAGATACATAAGTAAACCTTCCATCAAAGTATTTTTCCCTCAATCCATTTAAGATAATGCAATCAAACATGCTACATAATTCATCAATTGATCACCAAAAGCATTGTGGCAGTCGTCAAGTAATCACGAGGAAAATCACCCTGTGTGCGCACCAATGAACTTGAAAAATCGGTGTCCACAGAGCAGTAGTTAGCGCTGGAAGTTCAGCATTAAAGTCACCAAACATCAAACCATAAAAATCATTTTACATGTCTTGTAATTGAATCATAACAATCTTCCAGGAACTCTATCCCATATCCATCTAGATGTGTCTTCCAGTAGTTTGAATCATGTGGGTGAAAGGAAGAATTTTGTTTAATGTCCCGTCACAGATATCGGTGATTGAAGACATTTGGTTAAAGTATTTATGAATACATCTGGGTATTATCGGTTAGAAGGGGTGGGAGATGTGGATGAATGGAAAGTTGGGAGAAACTGGGCAAATGAGGGTAAAAATGTGGGTGAAATTTGGAAGAAAAAAACAACAACAACAACAAAACAACTCTAAATACAGTTACAGTAAATTACTTAAAGGACTTCGTAAAAGAGAAGTCGTTAAACTGACAAGCGAAACAACTGATAATGCAAAAAGTCAAAAACATCAACGTTCTCAGTCACTTGTGAAGACACACTTTCGTGTACAAAAGGCTTCATCAAACTACAGTGAAAAATTATATGCTCAATTGTCAGGTTACTAAAGCATATGCACTTGACATTAGAACAATACTTGGTCCGTAATGAATTTGATAATAGTTCATGTGGGTGAATATGAGAATATATACACATATAACATCTTTACCGGTTCCGAATACAGTTTTACTGAACTTAATAACTGTAGTGTTCTCCGTTGTGACCCGAATGTGCTTAATATATGGAGAAAATATTTTCCTGGTCATGACAATAACTCCACCTGAATACCTACCATGGTGTGACAATTTAGAAGCCTTGGATGTGAATACAAGAAAGTCGCTGAATAGGCCAGATTCAAATTCTGCAACAACAAATGTTTCCGTTAACAAATGATATCATGCGATTGAATATGATCAAGGAAATCTTTATCGTCCAGTTCTTGGAGAAACCCGTTTATGTCGTAATTGATATATTTTAATTTTGTTTTGGTGTTTGGGATGTTCATTTTGTAAACACGTGCAGAGTTTTTCAACCGATCGTAAACTGAGTTCACTCTACTGGCCCGGCCGATGTCCTAGTTATCTTCGACACTTTTTGTCCGTGATTTAGCCCCCCCCCCCCCCCCCCTGTCTCTCTTGTTTGCCCTCCCCACTTCCATCTCTTGACTCCATTCATCTCAGTGAATCAACAATGCTCCACTGACGACTCGATCTGCGTGTCTGTGGCATGCAGTGTGCGTGTCGTGCTTGTGCTGTTGTCTTTTTCCGTGTATTCCGTGCTGGCCTGTTCGGCAGCTTGCCAAGTTTTAGCAGAAAGGGAATCCCCTTGCGTATTTTTGTATCAGTGTGAGATTCTTCACTGTCAGCTGTCCGTTCGTGTGATGGGAAGTTGTGTGACTTGTTGACTGCCGTCTTGTTCTGCTCTGTTGTCATCATCACATGGACTGTCCAGTCTGTCTTCTTGCTTTGATGTTTCAGCCGGTTGGTCACCAGCAGGTTTGTCCTGTCTGTCAGCACTTCCTGTCCTGTCTCGTCCTGTCTCCTCAGTCTCCCTCCCTGTCCGACTCTCTTGTCTTCCCAACATTCTGAGGACTGATGTGAAGGGAAAATTGTATCGTCCCTGATATCAGTGTCACAGTCCTCTGTCTCGTTCGCTACATCTCTGTTACATATCTTCTTGTTGACATAAACATGATCGCTGCTGTTCTCATTTCCGATATCTTCTGTCATGGTGTTTAAACCTGTCTCTTTGTCAATACGTTCAGTTGTGTTTTCCTCTATTGTTTGTCTTGATGTTTGGTCAATGTCAGGTGTTTTCAGTGTGTCGTCTGTTGTCTTGTATACCTGCTGCTGAGGTACATGACAGTGTCTGTCGTTCGGCATGCTGTGGAGGCGGGGGCGGGCATCCAGTCCTCTGGCCTTGTTGATGGGAGGCCTGGTGTGCTGCTGCCCGTTCCTGCCTGCAGGCT
This sequence comes from Babylonia areolata, assembly GCF_041734735.1. NCBI lineage: Eukaryota > Metazoa > Mollusca > Gastropoda > Neogastropoda > Buccinidae > Babylonia > Babylonia areolata. Next base: position 5,586,293 of record NC_134907.1, read on the forward strand.
GGGGTCCGCTCTGCACCACTTCCACGTAAGTGCGGAGTCCTGGGGCCACGTGACGTACGTCATCTCCTTCACCAGCAAGGTGACCACGATGACTGCCGTACTGGTCAATGTGTCCATGCCTGGAGCTGTTGGTGACGTCCTCTCCTGTTCCTGTCACTGGTGTGTTGGTGTCTGTGGTCAGTGGTCCTGTCTGCTCTCCATCCCTCACCAGACCGGCTCTGTCCTTACCAGTGACTGTGGCCCGTTTCATGTTGGTTCCATCTGGAGCGAGAGAGGTGTGGCCAGTCTTCGTCGTGTAGAGTCTGTCTAACATCACTGGAGGCATTTCCAGAGTCGCGCTCCTGATGATGAAAATGTGGATTTCCTTTGCTGGTTTCTTGAGACCTATGTACAAAATGTAGGCGTCCATTCCGGTAATAAACCGACTGACCTTGCTTTCTGTAGAACTCCACCATCTCTCGTTGACGGGAGGTCAGATCGGAGGTGACTTTGATACCATCCTTTCGTAGCTCTTCCCTCATTTCTTTGTCAGTGAGAACAGACATTTTGTCTGTCCACAAAGAAAACTGCACAACCACAGGTCGGGGACATCACTGTGCTGACGGAAGCCCCCAACCCGAAAAGCATGTCTAACATCGAATAGTTTCCATGTTGGGTCGTAAGAGTAATCGTTAAGAATGTCGACGATCTGTTCAACACATGGATACATCACACCTCGCCGTGGTTCAGGAACGCCGCAGAACTTGAGGATGTTCCGCTTGGCGTCCATTTCTGTGGTCTCCTGTTTTTGCTCCAGCTTTTCAAAGCGCTGAAGAATAGCTTCTGTTTCATCTTGTAAGTCCTGTATGTCGTTCCTGTCTTCCTGTACTTGATCTTTCAAAGTGTCAATCTGCTCGGTGATGTGGCGTAATGTCTGTTGCAGTGGCTTGAATTTATCGTCCACTAACCTGCAGATGTTGGCTGCGTTGATGTTTGTTGCTGTCCAGAGCTGAGAAAATCGCCAGTCCATGAATTGTAACATGTTGGTGGAGGTTTCTTGATTCATAGTTACAGCTGAAGTATAGAGGAGGGTTTCCTTTCCACACTTCCGCCTTCTTCCAGTCTGCACTCCAGTCAGTTGAAGTGGTTAAAAAATTTGGTTCGTGTCGACTCTGAAGTCAGCGCAGCAGTGAGTGAGTGTGTGTGTGTGTGTGTGTGTGCGTGTGTGTGCGTGTGTGTGTGTGTGTGTGTGTGTGTGTGTGTGTGTGTGTGTGTGTGTGTGTGTGTGTGAGAGAGAGAGAGAGAGAGAGAGATATTTTGTTCAATGATGGTCCGTGAAGGGTGCATGACGAAGAGAAGAGAACGGCCGCACAGATGGCGAGCTGAGCCTTGCAGGGAGGGGGCATGATCACTGGGCGTCACATTGTCAGGCTGTGGAGACTGTGACGGACAACAGCTGTCAAGCCAGTCACTGCTGAGAAGTGAGAGACAGAGAAAGCAGGGAAAGGGTGAAGTGGATAGAAAATGTTTAAAGCTGGAGAAAGATGCAAAACAATAAACAGATAAATAGATAAACTAAGAAAAACAAAGTAAATGAATAGATAGATGAAATAAGATAAACAAAATAGACTATCGCTTCTACGACCATAAAGAACTTGAGCAAATACCTCAACTGAACGAACCAGATTCTGGATAAGTTAGGACGAACAAAAGCGGTCACACCAAAGAGTAAGTGTTGTGAAAGGGCGTGGTTTGGGGTCGGGATAAAGCGGCTGAGTAGGCATTTGTATTTCTCTTTTTATCACAACAGATTTCTCTGTATGAAATTTGGGCTGCTCTCCCCAGGGAGAGCGCATCGCTACACTACAGCGCCACCCTTTTTTGTATTTTTTCCTACGTGCAGTTTTATTTGTTTTTCATATCGAAGTGGATTTTTCTACAGAATTTTGCCAGGAACAACCCTTTTGTTGCCGTGCACTAAGTGCATGCTGCACACGGGACCTCGGTTTATCGTCTCATCCGAATGACTAGCGTCCAGACCACCACTCAAGGTCTAGTGGAGGGGGAGAAATTATCGGCGGCTGAGCCGTGATTCGAACCAGCGCGCTCAGATTCTGTCGCTTGCTAGGCGGACGCGTTACCTCTAGGCCATCACTCCACACTTCTGTTAGTTCCAGAAGGCATGGTGTGTGTGTGTGTGTGTGTGTGTGTGTGAGGGGAGGTGTTTTATTATTTTAAAAACCGAGGACTGATGAACAGGGCGACAAAAGAGTAGTGTGTCTGAAATATCAGACAAAGAATAGATGAGTGACAGAACCCAGACAGTTTATTTCGTACTCTCCGCTTTAGTCTGTCCTGTTCATCGCTTTTTTCTTTTCTCTTAGAAATAGCACTGTCACATCCACAAAAGACCAGACGTCTTTATGACCCCAAGAGCTGTCATTTCAGAAGAATACATCTTGGATACCCCTGAAGACTTTCATGGATACATTTTACAGCTTGAGTTGAAAGAAAATAACTTGGAGTTTTGTCTTTGCAATACGTCAAATACTTCAGTTAGATTGCCCAGAAATTTTCATACCGAGTATACATTCATGGAAAATGACGGAAACAGAGAACAGAGCAGACGAAGATAAAAAGATAATCACAGCTGGAGAAAAAGAATGATAGGTGAGACTCAGCCCCGCGCTAATTACTACAAACCAACGACCCATAAAACTGGAAGCTTTCGTTTTATTGAACCAAGTGTTGAAGCAGACTAGTCTCCCTTGCAGAAGCATTGTTGGTCGATTCAAACAGACGTGTTTACATTTTGCTTTGAAGTTTTGTAAATGTGTCGTTCTGTGTAACGTGTTTTTAACTGATGATGTATTCACAGAAATTGTGTGTTAGTTCCAGAAATGAATGTGTTACTTTGTGTGACGTTTTTGTAAATGTGTCGTTCTGTGTAACGTGTTTTTAACTGATGATGTATTCACAGAAATTGTGTGTTAGTTCCAGAAATGAATGTGTTACTTTGTGTGACGTTTTTGTAAACGTGTCGTTCTGTGTAACGTGTTTTTAACTGATTATGTATTCACAGAAATTGTGTGTTAGTTCCAGAAATGAATGTGTTACTTTGTGTGACGTTTTCAAAACTGGAGTGTCGTTCCAGAAGCTCATAGAATGTTTCAAAAGTATACCACATACTGTTTTCTTATACCACATACTGTTTCCTGTCTATAGCGCTGTCTTAAACAAATCACGTTTGTTACTGGCTTTTCTATGTCATGATTCTTGCATACTGTTTCAATACAGCAAGAAGGGTATGTTTGGGTCTTTACAGAAGGATATGTTTGGGTTTTTACAGAAGGGTATATTTGGGTCTTTACGGAAGGATATGTTGGGGTCTTTACAGAAGGATACGTTTGTTTTTTTACAGAAAAAAAGGATATGTTTGGGTCTGTGGAAAAAAGATATGTTTGGGTCTTTACGGAATAAGGATAGGTTTGGGTCTTTACGGAATAAGGATGTGTCTGGGTCTGCGGAAAAAGGATAGGTTCGAGACACTAAGGATGAAGGATAGATGACGGATATGTTTGAATCTTTACGGTGAGAGTGAATTCCAATTTGAAGGGAGCTGAAGGTCACGTCTGTTTGAGGACTGTATTAACAGCCGTGTCAATACAAACTGAAAAATTTCTGCTGGAAGTAAAGACTGGGGACTTGTAACTAGAACTGACCTTTCCTCTGCCTGGATTAATTCCACGAGATGTCGAAACAAACTCTTATTTTCATTTCGATCACTGAATGTCTTCTTCTTCTTCTTCTGCGTTCGTGGGCTGCAACTCCCACGTTCACTCGTATGCACACGAGTGGGCTTTTACGTGCATGACCGTTTTTACCTCCGCCATATAGGCAGGCATACTCCGCTTTCGGGCGTGTGCATGCTGGGTATGTTTTTGTTTCCATAACCCACCGAACACTGACATGGATTACAGGATCTTTAACGTGCGTATTTGATCTTCTGTTTGCATATACACACGAAGGGGGTTCAGGCACATATGTTGACCTGGGAGATCGTAAAAGTCTCTACCCTTTACCCACCAGGGGTCGTCACCGTGATTCGAACCCGGGACTCTCAGATTGAAAGTTCAACGCTTTAACCACTTGGCTATTACGCCCGTCACTGAATGTCTTCAAAGTACATGGGTGTGGTCCACAAGGCTGAGAGATCCTCCGTGCAGCCCGGACCCAGGAAGGATGTAGACTAGTCTTGAAATACTGAACTCATTTTTACATTTTTCTAAGAAAGGAGAAAAACACCACCCAAAAAACGAAAAATATTCCGAAGCAGGGGAACATGACAAATGTAAATGTCAGCCACAAAAACCACAGGATTTTGCAACTCAAATGCGACTCCTGACAAAACAGCATTTTGGGGGTAGGGGAATAACTGGACCAGTACGACTCTCCAAGGGGTCAAATGTTCATCCAAACGTGCTGGAAAAACTCCTAGAAGACCTCGACAGATCTCTGTATAAAACAAGTTAGAAAAGTATGACACTGAAGTTATAAAGTAAAACAACTGGAAAGTTTTACGTTAATTCGTCGATGATTTGATAGTCGGCCAGTACAAGCCTTAATCGTGAAAGAATGAAGATATTTTAACTATGAATATTCATTCGAATACAAAGTCCCCACTGAAAAGGAAAACATATAATATGTGGTAGTTTCTTTATACAAATATGATTTATGA